>NC_137464.1:35326707-35930735 GCF_964235325.1 Thermobia domestica
CTACATTAATTAATGTTCTTAAGTACTATAATTGTAGAAGTCATCATGTGAATACCTCCGTTTATTGTACGGAGAACTTTGTCCGTGATGTATTATACAGAGAATAATATAATCAATACACGTCCTAACTGAAAAATGCGATCTATCCATAGAAAAACTCCAATGCTAAAATTCTAATTTCTTAACTCATATTATTTACTTGAGAGGTCACAAGAATGATAACAGCTTTGTTAGTATTATGAAGTGCGACGAAACAGATACGAAAGAAAAAAAATATCAAGATACAAATATACTGTAAATAAATACACAAGATAAAAAAATAAATACTTTAATACTACTTCCGAACAATTATGATTAAAATACTATAAATTAAATCTGGAAGACAAACATTAATATTAGTACTAAAAGTAATTATTAAGAGGAAAACGAAAATTAAATATTGCATATAATACATACCATAATAGCATCTATATATTCACCAACATAATTTCAATTTTACATGAACAATGCATAATATATATATTATCAGTTTCAAAGGAACTACTACACTAAAGTACTCCCTATATCGAAAGAACTAAGTATAATAAGCCATTGACAGCGAATCCCACTTGCATGTGGATCTTCAATCTACTTCGGTCCGACCTGAGTAGCTCTCTCTTCGCACCACATCATGGACATATTTGGTCGAGTGCTCAAGAGCATCGTACAGTGGGTCCAATATGACACTTCCAAGTGTACCAGACATTGTTGTCAGCAAGTGACCCTGTTCTTCACTCATCAAGACTATCTCTGCACTACGCAAGATCATACTGTGTGTCTGGTGCACTAGTCGCCAAGAGGTGCATTACGAGCCCCCACCATCAGGCCACATTATCACTGCGGACTTGTACTCGCTGTAGTTGCAACGGTACAACATCCATTGAAATAGCAGGAGCCCCAATTGGTTTATCGCCAGGGTGCACTACAATGCGAGATCACAAGTGGCAAGTACGACCAAATATACCATTCAGCAACTTGGCTGGGAGAGACTGCGCAATCTACCATACTGCCGACCTAGCCCCGTCTGATTACCGCCCATTCCATTCCCTGGACAATCTCCGTTCGAAATCCGACAATGAGGCACAGCTGCGGCACGCACTCACGGACTTCTTTGCGTCTAAGATCACCCTAATTTTATAGTCATGGCAATATGCAGCTGCAGGAACGTCGGCAAAGGATATTGGATCCTGACCGATTACTTCAAGATCTAACGCTGAATACCACGTGATCTATATCTGTTTCTGACGATCACGAATGGTAAGAACTTTTTGGTTACTTTGCATATTATATATATACTAGCCTTTGGCTAGCTGAGGGCTTCGACACCGAGACACCCGAATCTGCTCGGCCTACGGCCTTGCATTTCTTATCTATCGGCCTTTGCATCAAAGTGAATTTCGTGAACTTCCTTTTCATATTTCCTGAATCTGCCCATCCAGGGGCTTCGTCTCCACACACTGTCTTTGCTCGGCCTACGGCCTCGCACCCCTTCAACCCACAATTCTATCGTTTCTTTTCCTATTTCAACTATCTAAACTATAAAATTTTGTATCCTAAAAAAACGCCCATTTAAATTTCATGGGAATTTCTTCATCTCCCTTTAGACCCCTAAAAAATTAAAAGTATTAACTTTTGGCAATTTTCCTGTCTGTTAGTTCTGGAAGGCTACAATCATGCCAAATTTCGTAATTCTAATCCTGCCGGAAGTGCCTAAACATTTTGGGGTGTAGAAGACGTCCCATGTAAATAACATAGGAAAGATTTTTCAGTTTCCTATAAAACCACTCTACGTTTGGAAATTTTTATTTCTGATGATTTACTTAGGTAACGCTAACGAAAACGTAAAGCATACCGAATTTCAAGTTTTTATTCCAATTCTAAGTACCTAAAACAGGGGAATTAGGTTAAAAAAAAAAGACCCATTTAAATAACATAGGCAAATTCTTCATCCCCTCTTTAGACCTCCTAAAAATTAAAAATATCCATTTTTGGAAATTTTCCTGTGGGTTAGTTCCGGAAAGCAACAATCATGCCAAATTAAATCATTGTAGCCCTACAGGTAGTGCTCAATAATTTATGTCAGCTCATGTAGTTTTATATGTAGTTTGGATATATATAAAGTAAGTGGCTTGGATCTAAAAGGGCCAATGTCACTTTTTAACAAAAGTGAGATACGCCAATTTTAACGTCTATAAATGAATGTTTTCTTGTGCAAGAAGAGCAAATGTTAACACGTAACAGTTTGGAATAAATACCATTCATATTAACATTTGCCTTTCTTTTACAAGAAAATATCTTTTTTATAGGCGTTAAAACTGAGGAAAATCTCATTTTTGCCAAAACGTTACATTGACTCTTTTAGATCCAAACCACAGATATTTGGACGCCTCCTTTTGCGTCCAAAACCGCTTGGATCCGACGTGGAATGAACGTATACAGCTCCTGAATCGTGGTGTGTGAAATTTTGTACTACTGTTTCTCCAAAACATGCTCCAGTTCCTTAAGGGATGCTGGTGGAGGGTAATGAGACCGAACACGCCTTTCTAGCTCAGACCACAATGGCTTAATGATGTTCAGATCTGGTGATTGTGGGACCCAGGGGAGGTGACAGCTTCTGGTCATGCTCCTCAAACTATGATTTCACCGTTTTTGCAGCGTGGCAGGGTGCTAAATCATCTTGGTAGTTGCCATCACCAGCAGGGAACAATATTTGGGCCATGGGTAGAACCTGGTCCCCCAAAATGGCCCCATACGCCTTAGCATTCATCATTCCATGCAGGGCTATGATGGGATCTGAGGAAAACCACGATATCACTGCCCATACTGTAACAGAACCACCCCAATGCTTTACAGTTGGGAGCAGACAGTCTGTAACATAGGCCTGCGACGGTATTCTCCATACGTAAACACGACCGGTTGTTGGAACAAGGGGAAGGTCGATTTATCGGACCACATTACGTGTTTCCACTGCTCATGAGTCCACGCCTTGTGGTCCTTGCACCACTGGATACGCCTCTTCGCATTTACTGCTGCGACCAGGGATTGGCGATAGCGGCCCTGACATGAATTTGCCTTTTATGAAGTTCCCGTCACATTGTTTTCCATGAAACCGGGTTCTGTAGGCCGGAATTGAGTTCAGACGTAATTTTCATTGGAGTGGTCTTCTTTTTAGGTGCTACAATCCGTTTTAATGCTCTCCGGTCCCTATCTGACAGGCTCTTTCGACCACTGTTGTGATTTGTAGACGTCGTTTGCCCATGAACTGTGTATGCCCTCGTGACATTGGACACAGTGCCTTTCGATACCCCCACAATGTTCGCCACTGTTGCCACTGAAGCTCCAACCAGACGGGCACCAACTATCATGCCTCTTTGGAAGTCTGTCACGTCACCCATTTTACCGCACCACTTTCACACCACAAAACTCACTGGTGAACTGGTGAACTGTGAACTGCTGACGGAAGAAGAAGGTCCACATGACACATTGAAAACAAAAACGATCGGCAACCGCAACGCGTGTTGTACAGTGGAGGACCAAACTTAACGTGTCCTGTATGAAGTGTTTTTAGATTTATTTGTCTTTCTCCTGTATATATATATATATATATATATATATATATATATATATATATATGAGTGCTGTCCAAGTTTTCGCGGCAAAAATTCTAATATAGTAAATCACAAATGCTCAACCTAAGCCCCCTTTGTTACTCTGCATGTATCAACTCAGTAATACAATTCCTCCCAGATTCGTTTCAACATATTTTCATCAACAGTTTGCAGTGCAGAAGTAATGTGCTCTTACATTTCAAATTGTGGTAAACGTAATTTGTGCACTTTTGGTTACAAAAACCTAGACTAAGTTCAAAAACAAAGATCCTAGATTCTTACGAATTCCCTTAGGCTTGACTAGTTATCCCTGATTTTTGTTACAATAATATTACTGTATACGAGTAGGAGAAAAGAGGACATTCTTACCCAACATCCTTTGTAGAAAAGCCAACTGGACTGGAAACTCTTGCAAAGAAATGGCCTTCTTCACACCGCCATAGAGGGTAAGACAGACGGAAAGCGAGGAGTAGGAAGAACACAATTTATCGATGATTTGAAAAGTAGAACACAATATTGGGAGTTAAAGGAGGAAACAAGATCGAAAAACGTGGAAAAAAAACATTTCCAGACCCTAACCTCAGGGAGAAGGGGAATCTCCTATTAATCGCAGGACCTACCAACAGGCAGAATACTTATTAATAATAACGCATGCTATAACTTGACTGCGTGTACGATGTACGATCAAAACAGCTGCGTGTGAGTATCAAAAAGTTCGTGCAATCACCTAAAAAGTGACGAACTACGAACTCCCTCGGACATGTACTTTATAGTTGGGTACTTGTATGTTAACCATGCAACTTGTAGACTTATTATTATTACTAATAATAATAATAATTAAGGTTAATTACTGAAGGTGCGATGATTGACAAGCGTGCCACACGGATCGTAATTAACTTCTTCCATCTTTAGGGGAAATGAGCAAAGCAGATCCACGAAGAGACGAAATAAGTCTATGGAGATGAAAGCCCATCCTATGACATGGTATCTAAGTGGACATGGCAATTCCAAACTGGACACATGACCACTCTGGTCGTCTCTAGATCTGAAAGACCATGAGGATAACCATTGAAAGTGTTGTGTGTGAAATAAGTTATAGGTCTTCCTGAAGTATCATTCACAACCAGCTGCATCTTCAGAAAGTGGTCAGAACGAGTGCCACGACAGCTCACACCTTTCCAGAAGAGAAATCGCGAGGACGCTGCAACAGAAATGTTGCACCGCTTTGAGGTGGATGAAGAGGACTTTTTCGGCAGACTAATGATAATGGACGAAAGCTGAATGTTTATCGTTATGATCCAGAAACAAAGGAAATGAGCAAACTCCATGCATCCATGATGTAGGCAGTAAAATTAGGATATGAAATATTCCCCATCCCCATACTCATCGAACCTAGCACCAAGTGACTTCTTTCTCTTCCCAGAAATGAAGCGTCCACTCACATTACGCCATTTTGACAGTACGGATAACTGAACTGTGGTTTCAAAGTCAAACTGCAGATTTTTATAAAAGCGGACTGCGGATTATGTAAAGTGAACAGCCAATGGTAAATTGTGTCGCTAGGACACATAATGCTGACTACGTAGAGAAGGACTAATACCATCTTGATGTCAGAGATCTCCACAGTAAATTTCTTCTAGGTGATTGCACGAACCTTTTGATACCCCCTCGTACGATACAGGAATATACAGTAATTTTAAAACACAGATTTGATGCATAGTTTATACTTTAAATCTAGAACGATTGAAAAAAAGATAGACCAGAATAGGGGTAATACCATATTTACAGAGACTACGATGACTAACCGTCTACTTTACATGTTCTGTTGATTGTTTCACTTTCGAGAGTCCCTACGACATGCCCTCTTCCGGTGATTTTTGGGGCCAAAACTAATGAGTACTTTATCGAAAACCCATCGAAATCAGCACAGTATTAGCAGTAATATTTTAAAAATATTCTGCAGTTTTCTCGTAACATGTGACATTCTATCCATCTATTACATAGAAGATAGAGAAGAAAGACGACCTTTGTTTTGTGGAATGTAATAGAACAGAAAGTAAACAAAAATTAGAGGAACGGATATGCGTTAATATATTATGCTGCGCATACGGTGAGTATTTACCCTTAAAGCAATCACTCTTTCAGCGAAGCAGCTTTCTTATAATTTATTTTCTGTTACATTTTATATTGTTATTTATTGCGTATTTCAGTTACTTATTCCGTTATATTGTGTTATTTATTTCTGTTAAATTTCAAAGCAAAACTATCTTTTGTCAGGCACTTATCTTTCCAACTACCAATATTTAGTTTAATAACACATGCTGTTAGCAATATAAGGAACTAGCTTATGAAGTGCCCAACGTTAGTCGGGTAAAATAGAAAAAGTTTTAGCTCTTTCGCACAGCAGTTCATATATCAAGTTAATTCGCTGGAGTTTTCGAAAAATAGCTGAAAATTCTAAATATCCTATGGCCTCTTTTCTACAGTTACCTACAGAAGTATGTCAAAGGCAATGGAGTGGATTTGAATAACGGACAAATATAAATCAGCTTTATTTATAAACTTTTACGCGTAACTGATAGAGACGCCTAAACTATAATCCTGGTTACGTCACTCTTCACAATAACTTAACAGCTTCGAAATCTGAGTAATAAATTATGGTAAGTTATCAGTTAACTCTTTTCTCTGTCTTCAAAAATAATTAAATATAATTTTTTTCTTCCTTAATTACGACTCCATTGTGCACTAATAAGAACAACACGAATTAGAAAATTTGCGTTTCGATTATAGTTTATTTTCTTTTCTAAGTAGAACACTATTAAACTTACGTCATTTCACAATTGTACTGAATTTTAACTTAAAACTACGTACCTTTATTTGTTTTACTGTCTCAGATCAATATATCTATGTCACATTTTTTTTTCCTCCTCAGATAATGTCTGAGGAGGAATTCTCCTATGTCCTCGGATAATGTGTCTGAGGAAGGCTATGTTTCATAGCCGAAACTGTAACACAAATATATAATCTTAAAATATATATATATATATACTGCTTTGGTCAGTTGGAGTTTTATTAGCAACCATATTTGCTTTACATTACACATCATAATGCAACATTATTATTAATAAATATACTGGGTACGATATTTCTACGTGAAATTCAGTAATTTTATGCTGTTGTATGAATCTTCGATGTTAATTTCTAAGCGTGGTGAGCACACAGCCACAGGCAGCGTACGGATCTGATATTTTATCGTATTTTTTTAATCATGATATTATTATAAACATTGCCTACAATTGCAATTCTAATAGCTGTAGGATAACATTGATATATATTAATGTCAAGTAACCAAGTGTTTTACACCGATGTGTCGCCGCACACTGGTGTGTCACGAAATTTAAAAATCATGAAGCATTTAGTAATTAGTGAAAATCGATTTCTGAACATACTGCACCAGACAATTCTTTCATCGGCAGTAACAAGTGTTCAGTACTACGTACTAATTACTTCGGAGAAACTTTACGCTTAGTAACTACTTTATGGAAACGTATACGCTTCGACAATTATAATTTAAATTATTATTAATTAAAAAATGAAACAAGTGTGTCGCTATGCCATGGGTGTTCAGCAAAATGTGTCACCAGTCAAAAAAGGTTAGGACCCACTGAAGTAAACCACAGGAATTAAGATCGAAATAGAGAAGCTGCAAACATCTCTTACCTTCAAAAAAAATAGATAGATATCACGATAACAGGATATCAATCAGTGAAAACTAGGGTACGAGGTAAAATAGCTAGACAAACTAACATTGAAAAGCAAAGATCGGCGTTCCAAATGCTGATCAGCAACTATTTTTTTTTTTTTTTTTTTTTTAATCTTACTTTTTTTATAAGAAAGAAAACAAAGTGAAATGTTAAAACCAATATCCAGGAAAATCAGAAAACATAAAACAACAATGATACCATACGGTCCGCTAAAAACAAAGCCCACGAGAAACACAAGTGTCCGCACTGGGACAACCAAGGAAAGTCACGTAATCGATTTAGTGCTACGCGTTTCACTCTAGACAATTTAAACGTTCTCGTCCTTGTATCCTGTGTCTCAGAAACTAATGAACCGACTTTAAAAAATCTTTCACCATTGAACAGGGTATGTAATGCAGAGTGATAAGCTAGATTTTATCCCGAAAATCGGAGGCGGAATATTTGAAGCAGATATTTTGTTTTCTTACATTAAGAAAGGAATTTGACACGCTACTGAACGGAGCTTATTTAATGCTGGTGATGATGGGCCAAATTTTATCTCGGAGAATTTGCGGCCCTTATTCAAGAAAGCAACCTGAGAAACTACTAAACCATTTAAAAAATTCTGTCACCGATGGAGAACATATAATGGGGACATGGTGACGAATTGTATTATATACCAGAATACGAGGTCGCAAGAGATTAGGGCGCCATTTTGTTTTGTTGTAAGTAAAAAGAAACCTAGTGAAATGAAATCTTTGAGTTTAAGGTCCCACGGTTATACCTTTTAAGGCTAAGGGAGACGATGATTAAAGCAAGTGAATGATGATAGAATAATTGATGGAATAAGGAAGTGGGAGGAAACGGAAGAACCCCGAGAAAACCCACAAGCACGATGTTGTCTACTACAAGAAAGCTAAATTTAGTACATATGGTAATAAGCCATACTTCAATCCAGAATACTGGACTACCATTTTTCATATAATATGTAAGAAACGATCTGAGAAAATATTGGATCGATTTTTAAAATTATTTCACGGTTAGACTGCTAAATTAATGAAGACAGTGATTGGTTGAAGTTTTCCTGGAATACAGGTCCAGGAATGATTTCTTGTCCATTTCTTTATTTGTATAAGTAATTTACTACACAACTTTAATGACGATATGGATATTTTTCAGCAAATAATTTTATTCTAATTGACAAAATCTTTTATTTCAATTATTATTAATATATATATCCTGTCAAAACAATCTACATTAGAGAACAAGAGATGGCTATCAAATGACCAAATAAATATCACATACCCTCTTCTCTGATGATATCATTTATGTCCTCACTTTCCACTGATTTCTACATTTCCGTCTAATGTACATTAGTTAAGGATGTGGTAACCAACAACCACTGTCCTAACAAAGGTCAGGTTGTCTTTTTGGCAGAGATGCGAAACATGGGTTTTAGCTCTAAAACAACCTATATTTGTTACTTGAAAGAGGGAGGGGTCGTCCTTTTCAGTTTCATAGCACTGTATTGCGCAAAAGAGCCCTGTACTATATTTTGCTCTTCTAAACTATATTGATTTTAAAACATTTCTCTCAGATAATCTCTAAAATGTAAATATTTAAATGGTACGATGTTACATAGCCTATATTGTAAGTATAAAATGAACATATTGACTTAAATACTAAATTCATTTAACAAGTATTCAGTACAACTTTGTATAATACGAACAGAAAAGAAATCGTACCGCACACTTAGTTCAACTACGTTGGGATCATATGGAAGCAAAGTTACGTTTTATCTCTTTTAGACCATATTGCCTCAATGCCTGTGGGTCATTCCATATCAATTCAACACAGTGACTTAACCTCACCATCTCAGATTTTAATGAAATTTGGTACATAGATGCCCTCTAGGTAGACTAAGAAAAATACATTTCAACTTTATATATCGACCGGTATTTAAAATAGGGCTATGTAAAGTTTGGAAAAAATGCCCAAAATAGCATATTCAATGTATTTTGAAATTGGAATTGCAGCTCTCGTAATAGCGATCTGGTTGAGTTGTCATTTTACAGCATTTTTCATGCCCTTTCCTGTGGTATACATCATCACCGCGTTTCTTGGATATGAGAATGATGAAGATGGCCAGGTTGATAAAGAAAAGTTATTTTTACTTCAAATTCTTCATTTTTCTGTAAAACATACCAATTTCCTTCATAGACAGTGGTGACATAGCCTGATATGTCTTCTAATTGAAGTTTATTTGGAAATTGTGACACTTCCTTTTTCCTACCCTGCAAACCATCTGAAAAGTGTTTCATCAATAATGTTAATGAAGTTTTGAGAATGAATGCATGATATTGCTGTTCCTTTGATAGTCAATGCTTGGTCGAAGCGACTTTCCAGGAACATTTCAGCTTCAGTATATTCTTCTTGGGATGAGTACGCAAAATTTACTTTGGTAATGTTTTCTACTGTCCATTCAAAAAGCTGTCTTGGGGTTTGAATTTGATTGTCATAGGGTCTTTGCAAACTAGCACAAGCTGCCAGTCTCTTTGCTGAACCGCCTACTTCATCGCAAGGTTCTTTTCCATATGCTATAGCCGAGAAGTACCACCCTCCTTTCACTTTAAAAGCTGCCTCATGAAAGCAGAGGTTCAAAAAGTTTTCTTATTTTTTGTATTGCATGGTCGAAAAAAAAAAAAAAACTTGCTTGGAAGCTTTTGAAATTTGGATGTCAGAAATTTTTTTTTTTTATTATTTATTTTATTTTTTTTATTTTTAAGGTGTAACCAGCAACTGTATTGTGTGCTCCAGGCAATCGGAAACAACTACATATTTAACAAGTTCAACTTTGTTTTCCTGTTTGAAATATAAAACAAACGGATGGATTGTGACCTGTTAGCTTGTCCAGTGGTAGCTCTGTGCTTCACCTTGTAGCGATGTACTATAATTTTCAAAAAAATCACAGATGGCAGCAAAATTCTGATTCTTTGAGATTTTCTTTCGTGTGTAGTTAAGGAAGGCTCCCTGTTGCTTGGCAATGAACTCATGCCTACCCGCTAAAGCTGCTTCAATTTGGTTGGTTTGTTTGGGCTTAACGTTCTTAACTAGCACAGATGATTCGACATATATGAAAACGTCACTATGAAATTCACGTGGCATTTGTGATTACGATTTGTGGCATTTTCGCATTTTTTTTTTTTTTTTTTTTTTTTTTTTTTTACATCAACTGTTATTTTTATATATAAAAAAACACCTGGTTTAAGCCAGCCAACAATGCTGTTTTACCAGTATTATAAGTATACTTTTTACAAACTACGTTTATTTACAGTAACATTTTTAATTGTGAAACTTGTATTAATATTATTTTAAAGTTCAAAAGTATCAGCACTTTAACTTGCTTTAAGTTAGTTTTTAAAGTATGAGGTAATAAGTATAGCCAGCAAATTACAAGTCGGTATGACATGTTTTAGACCCATTACTGTACTCTTAATGTTAGTGTTCAGATTTATTCCCGCAAGCTAAAAAAAATAATTGCATTCGTGTATTTTTCAGCTAGGTACAGGGTATTAATGAAAACTATAGTATTAATTTTATTTTTTTAACAATGAACCCATTATCATCCCAAATTCATATTTTGCCAAGGTGCTTTACAACAATGCTGTCTTTTCATGGAATTAATTTCAAGATTTTAAAATATGTATTTTTTGAAAAATTTTGAAGTAAAATTTTGATTTTGATGATAAAAATTTGTATTAGCCTATATGATATTATATACCACAGCAAAAGGCATGAAAAATGCTGTAAAACGACACCTGAACCAGCTCGCTAGCTCAATTACGAGAGCTGCAATTCCAATTTCAAAATACATTGAACATGCTATTTTGGGCATTTTTTTTTAAACTACATAGCCCTATCTTCAATATCGGTCGATATATAAAGTTGAAATTTAGCATTTTTCTTATTTATATGAATAGTACCCCTGTGCAAAATTTCATGACAATCTGGGATGGTAAGGTAAATTTTGTTCCCAAACTGTGTTGATTTGACCTGGAATGGCTCCTGTGTTTTCCACAGAATGACCAAGAACTAAACAGCTAAAACCAACACCTGTTTTCCACGATGTACCGTTGCGGAGCGTATATCACTTCTTACAGTCTTCTAGTAGACTTTTAAATGATCATAATATTACATGTGGAACTTTTCTCAAAATACTGTATATATTCACATTAATGATGCGAAATAGAGAAAGGAATCGATTTTTTGAATTCTCTACACAAGAAATTCCCTCTATCTCAAAACTGAGAAGTACTACATTTATTTTTATTTATATATCTCGCCAAGTGATATTTTGGTTTAAGTAAGGATAATCCTATAATATGTTGTTCGCGATCACCACTATGAAAACTGACTGCTTCTGATTGATCAGCCATGCTAAACTATATGGAGAATAAAGTTCCACTCTTTATATGAAGTTCATTTCATTTATTTTGCAGATTCAAGCTCATAAATGGCGATAAAAATGAAATGAAATTAAAGATTTCATGCCGGCTAGGCTAAAGGAGACGGTGATGATGTGAAATAAATGAAATGGTGGAATGAAGAAAGTGGGAGGAAACGGGAGAACTCCGAGTTGATTTTGAGTGTATCGTCCCGTTCAGCAGCGAGGCTATATGAGACGTGGACCTACTGATTAACGTGGAATCCGAACCACATGAGCTCCCGCCGGGAATCGAAGCCGGGTCTCCCGCGTCAAAGGGAAAACTCCGAGAAAACACACACATACAGTGTTTGTTCACCATGAAGTTCACTTCGCGCGAGCTGGGATCGAATCAAGGACCCCACGCACCTAAGGTGAACGCTCTACCACTGAGCCACCGCTGCCTTAAATGGCGATAACAATACTTTCTATGCATAAAATGACTATTTACAATAGTAAGTTTTTTTTTTTTTTTCAGTTTAGCTATCATCACTAAGAGAAAAAATCATTACGAAACACGCTTCACGCATACCATCAATTTATTTGGTGATTCAGTGACAACTGATTACTTGTAGCCAGATCGTGCACGATCAGACATACTGGAGGCAAGTTATGACGCACACCTCTGACTCAAGCATTTAATGATACTGGACCGAGAGGAAAGCAAGGAAAGACGTGGAAAGGGGAAGAGATGACTGTATCCTAGGCATTTACTCTTTAACACGCACCGCTCAATTCCTTACTACATTCATTTACAAGATAGAATGTTGAACAAAACTGGTTTCAACCATTCACCGAAAACAAAAATAAATTTAAAAAAAAAGTAAAATAGTTTCGTTTTGGGTTCGTTTTATTCAAACAAGTCGCGGTGGTTCAGTGGAAGAACCTTCACCTCTGGTACGTGGGGTCTCTGGCTCGATCTCAACTCGGACCAAGTGGGCTTTGTGTTGGAAAAACACTATGTAAATGGGTTTTCTCGGAGTTCTCGCGTTTTCTCCCACTTTCTTCATTCAACCACTTCATTCATTCTTATGATCATAGTCTCCTTTAGCCTACATGCCAAAATCACAGAGCGTTCAACTTAAAAATTCCATCTCATTATTTCGTTTTATTCCAAACTTTGCAAGCTTCAGGGCTTCAATTAACGTCTGTTGCACGTACAAGTGATTCCTACAGTACTCTAACAATTTTTAAAATAACGTGTCCGTGCCCATCTTCAGTCGATCTATTACCTTAAGGAACCATTATTGTGCCTAGGTCATCAGAATGAATATAAAAGATACGCTCGGAAGCTAGGGAGCTAGAGCATAACCTCCATATGTGATCAAAAGTGTGTTTTTTTTTTTCGAGACTAAAATTCGCATGCGTCATTTCTTTTTGATTTTCAAGCAATTCAGTTTTATTAAACAAAACAAAACAATACTTTTTTTAAAAAAAAAAGTATCAATACTTTCTGCAGATTGGTAACAGTTTATACCGAACAGCGTTTTTTTTTTTTTTTCTCCAGATTTTGACTTTTGCGTAGCAAAATGCGAAACAAATTTAAATTTGCCTCGCAATTTGTAAATTTTGTATCGCTCTCACGGCAGCGAAGAAAAATATTTATATTATTATTATTATTATTATTATTATTATTTCATAGTGAGAGTAAACATTTTCTACGCATCACAAATAAATATGATAATAAAAAACAAAGTAAGGAAAAAGTAACCGCAATTATATTTTTTTTAAAAATAACTTTGACATTCTATAGATTGTTTAAGCTGGTAGGTGTTTTCGAATGTGTCCGTATGAAGTTTTTTTTCTTTCTTTCTTAAAAATTAAGATTTGAATCCGTAATGACTTGAAGAAACGGGTAATTTGAATTACGCACCACATAGTCAACTTCGTTTTTTTTTTTTTTTTTTTTTTATGATAAAATAACTTATTTCATACAAAGTCCAGTTTCTAATTATAGCCAACTGTTACTTGGATCCATTTCGTGTTCCATATATTAAACATTTTAAACCGAACACTACTTTTTCCACGTAACTTCAACGTCAAGTAAACGAGCATAGCAAAACAGATATATATTTCTACGCCAATGCTATGAAACAAATATGAGGGCAGAAAAGATTACTTGTTAAGATCTCATATCTTAGCTAGTAATCTAGTTTTTGAAAAGCAAACTCGAGTCTTGGACTTGGAGAGTCGATTGAATGATTTTCTTTACAGATAGAATGAAATATCGAATAGGATATGGTCTGTTTCCAATAATTTGGTTTGTAGTCAGTAGCAGATTGTGTTCTTGAGAGCCAAAATATACGTGAAGGTAAACGTCGTATTTCCAAGAAGACTAATCACTGACTTTAACTGTATGTAACATCGAAAGAGAACCATTCTGTTATAAAGGAAAGATAAACTGTTTTCTGTTAGAAAAATAGCCCACTTCAGTAATAAATTATGATCATAGATGCATCGTATTTTACGATAGTATTTTTTGTTTGCATCGCATTTCTAGAATTTTGTGTCGCAAACTGCGATGCGATACCGCTTAAATAAAACGCTGATACCGAACGATATTTTCTTACCTCTAGTAGGGATTGTGCTCTTTCAAATGAGATCTACATCAATGTCCTACGTCTTAAAATTATAGTGACTTTCGTGGCACTTAATTAAAATCCACCATCACTACTTTGGACAGTTGTTTCCACTAATGTTGTCTTACAACATATTCATGGAATTATCCTCAAATTTCCTGCAAGGTAAATTCAGAACTTTCGCTTTAATCATGGTCTTGTACTGTTACTGTAAATACGAAATGTCACTCTATTCTCTTGTCGATGATTCAGGTATGTCATATATGTCCACACAATTAACATTGTAAGGAACCAAGTTTTTCAGCATACTTACATCCCGACATTGTTATTTACTGTGCTTATTCGTTTACATATCATATCTGTTAACTCAAAAATGAAGCTTTTGTTATGTGGTAATTTTTGTGTTTATTTCTATATTCCTTTTTTTATGTTATTGATGATTATGGCTTCCCATTCCCTGTCCAAATCGCGTTTTTTGTCCTTATGTAAAAAGCTTCAAATACTGATTTTTATTAGCGACGGAAAACGGGTACAAAATTCTAATATCTTGAATATTGTAAAGAACTGTATAGGAATACTGTATCGTATTGTAAATATTGTGTTGGAATTCTATAGATGTTAAGAAGGACCAGATACTGCATCATTTTTTTTTCTTTGCGTTCTTGATCATTAGGTATATGTTTCCTTTTGTCATACCAATATAAGATTATTTACATTCACATGAAACTTCGTAACCCGCACTAAATAAGTTCGTTGATTGGATTCGAGTTTCATGTCCGTTTCAGCACCGACGCTATGAGACATGGGCCTATAGTTTAACGTGGAATCCGAACCACCAAAAGGCGTTTCAATATTTACGACTGACACTGAGAATCGAATCCGGGACCCCGCGCATCGAAAGCGCGCCCACTAGCCACTAGTCAAGCGAAGAGCGCCCCATTAAACGAGGTCTTACCTCACAAAATAACTTTAATTGTTGAAACATATGTCCGTATTTTTGGTGGCTTAAAACTAACTTTTAATCTATATTTCTTAGAAACCTTAAATAACACAAACAAAAAGCACGGAAAGAAGGGAACAAAAATCCATCTTTGTGACAAATCTTCCTTTCACTTACGGTATTTTTGGTAGTCTTCAGAATTCTGCAGGTTAATTGATACCATCTTTCAAATGTAATCATACCGTACCAATTGGATTTTCCAATCTGATAAATAAATTTCTTTGTGTAATTCTTTCTGTCTCAAGTTTAAGTTATTTCCAAATTTGATAGAAGATCTACAAGAATTTTTCAATGCATTCAAAATTTATGCAAAAATATGTGAAAGTTTGCAACTTGTTGCTTGAGTTGAGTTGAGCTGATTTTGAGTTTAACGTCTCTTTCAGCAGCGAGACTACATGAGATGGGACTTACTAATCAGATGGGATTTATTAATCAACGTGGAATCCGAACCATATGAGTAGGGTTGGCTGGTTTA
Source organism: Thermobia domestica (assembly GCF_964235325.1). Lineage (NCBI taxonomy): Eukaryota > Metazoa > Arthropoda > Insecta > Zygentoma > Lepismatidae > Thermobia > Thermobia domestica. The sequence goes on from NC_137464.1 coordinate 35,342,635, forward strand.
AACCAGCTGTTAAAAAAATGGTTTACACCAAAAAACGAAAAGTCTTCGTAAAAATGTAAGTGTTCGTAAAATCGATGAACAAACATTTGTGGGTTACCACGTTTCACTTTCGTATATTATTCGTATTATATTCAGACCTAAATTTCCCGTTTAATACTCAAAAAGGTTATAGTACAAAAGCAACTTTTTAAAGAATGTTTCTTTTGTGATTTTTTTTTATAGACTCATAATTGTTGCTCCCAGAAGATGAAGTTTGATAAGCCTTTGAAATATTACAGGTGATTATTCATAATATCTATCCTCTGTAAACATGCAGGGTAAATAATATGAATTGAACTTGCGTAGGATTTCAAAGTCGACTATCACCACTTCGTACACATGTTTCATAGCTTAGGAATCCACTGATGTCGTTTTAAACCACATTTTCGAAATTCTCATCAAATTTCCAGGAGGATGAATTTTTCAATTCTATTACTTCAATAACGGCATTTAAGCGCGACATCTTCACCGCACCTTTCGCAAAACCTTCGAACTTACTCGGAAGTTGTGAAAAATTAACCAGAAGTTAATAATAATAATAATAATAAGAAGAAGAAGAAGAAGAAGATATATGAGTTCTTATACAGAGTGGCGACAATTAATTACGAGAAAGAATTCCCCGTTTTCCAGAACATTTTTTAAGTTTCCCCTGATATATAATTAGCTATACAGTCTTTCCCATCTGGAGCCGCGGTGGCTCAGTAGTAGAGCGTTCACCTCTGGTGCACGGGGTCCTTGGTTCGATCCCAGCTCGCGCCAGTAAACTTTATGGTGGATAAAAACCGTGTGCGTGAATTTTCTCGGGGTTTTCCGTTTCCTCCCACTTCCTTCATTCCATCATTTCTCATCATCACCGTCTCCTTTAGTCTAGCAGGCATAATTGTGGGACGTAAAACTTAAAAGATCTTATTTCATTTCATTCCCATGTTGATGGAAAAACAAGATCAAGAAAACATAACGATGATACATAAATAATATATTTTTCCCCAATCAACTAGAAAAATGAATAATATAAAAACAAATACAACGTATTTTATTATGAAATTACAAAACACTTACCTAATAAAAATTCCCGCACAAAGCAATAAATTAAGCATCTTCCCTGAAATTTTAATCTATGAAATGCAATGAAATGAAATCTTTGAGTTTTACGTCCCACGTTATGCCGGTTAGGCTAAAGGAGGCGGTGATGATGAGAAATGAATGAAGAAAGTGGGAGGAAACGGAAGAACCCCGAGAAAATTCACGCACACGGTTTTTATCCACCATAAAGTTTACTTGGCGCGAGCTGGGATCAAACCAAGGGCCCCATGCACCAGAGGTTAACGCTCTACTACTGAGCCACCGCGACTCCACATGGGAAAGACTGTATGGCTAATTACATATCAGGGAAAACTTAAAAAATGTTCTGGAAAACAGGGAATTCTTTTTCGTAATTATTGTCGCCACTCTGTATAAGAACTCATATATCTTTTTATTATTATTATTGTTCTATTACTTCTGTTTAATTTTTTACAACTTCCGAGTAAGGTCGAAGGTTTTGCGAAGGTTAAATTATCTGCTACATATTGTATTTGATTCAAAACTCTCCTTCTAGATTTGATTTTTCAAGACAGGCAGTCAATACCATTTTAACACGGAGAAAATCAGAACTCCCTTAAATCATTTCGTTCTGAAGTATAAATATTCCTTAACTCACTCACTCTACGGTCTATCGAACCCGAAGGTTCAATGCCGCGTTCACGGACAGAATTCGGAACAAGGGATTCTGAGCTGAATAATAACACGAATTCCCCGTTTTTAGTCGACATTTAATTTCTTCCTGAATATGGTTTTGGTGTGTTAATATTGATCCTACATATCTAAAAATATCCATTTTATCAAAAATATTATTTGGTATTTTAACGCAACCATAATTTGCCGTATTACGATCCCCACGAACTTCCATGTATTTAGTTTTCTCTGCATTTACTTCTACACTCGCGTCCCTGCAAATGTTAAATAAGACCTCTGCATTTCTTTCTACTGTTTCTGTATCATCCCCTATTATATTTACATCAGCATACGCCATAACCTGGTGAATACCATTCAACTCTATTCAACTCTAGGCCCTGGTTACTATCTTTGATGTTCCTTACAGCATACTCCAGAACAAAGTTAAATAGTCCAAATTCCTTAGAAAATCGAAATTCCCTGATTTTTCCCAGTTTTTCAAATTCCCTGACTCTTTCCAATTTTCAATGTTTGTCGCCATCTTGTTATATTTCCATACAGTTCCTATATACCAAGAATCATGAAAATCTGAGAATGGAGTCGACACCCCTTGGATGATGGACTTTTTTTTAAGTTAGTAACTTCGTTTAATGAATGTTTCCATAATACTCTGTACTATTTGCTCTGACTTCAATTAAGTGCTGACTGTTACATCGTTCTGATATACAATGACACAGAACTGTAGATAATCTTGACAGCTTTTTCAAAAATCAAGGTAGATGAATAACATATTTTATCTTACCAACCTGTTATCTTTGAAGTGCTGATTCAGTGCGTTACTACAACAAAATATAACAACGTCTGTTTACTGGTTGTTCTGATAAATATATCAAAATGTAAACAAAACTCAAGAAATGCTGTAATTCTTCTTATGAGCATAGGCGTCCACTAAAATGCTACATTTTCAGTTTTCACTAATGCTCAATGTTTTCCTTTAGTATCTAAGGATTAAATAATGATTATGACTAGAGATGAATGGACCTTCTTACGCTGCAGTTTGAAAGTGTAACAAATGAGTGCGTTTTATCTAACTTTTCCAACTATTACATGAAAAAACACTTAATTATTGTATTCTGGTGAAGTAAGTGTTTTCAAGAATTTATTTATGTTTATGTAATTCTATATGACTCCAAATTCGAATGATCGACATAAAGCATATTGGTTGATTGATTTTTGGAGTTTAGCTTCTGTTCAGTACTGAGGCTATACGAGATGTGGACCAACAGCTTAACGTGGGATCCTGAACACGAGATCCCACCGAAAATCGAACTAGGGTACATACTCTACTCTATGTTAGGTTAGGATTTAGATTTCTGGGCTTTCGGCATCTAAGGCTATTTAGCCCTTCACGTTTTGAGGGATGACGTCCCTCGGCGAGCACATAATTCGGGGCAAGGGAAGGAAGAAAGGATGGGGCAAGGAAGGAATCGGCCTGGGACCTATAAGTTAGGTACCATCCCGGCATCTGCCTGGTGTGAATGAGAAAAACCTCATTCAGGGTAGCTGGCCTGAAAAAGCGTTTTACACTTTTTCGACCGAGTGCCCCCACCGGGAATAGAACCCGGACCGCTCACACCGAAGGCATACTCTACTCTAACCATATAGCAACGAGGAAGTTCCAAAAAGTATAGTCTCGTGGTTTGTCGAACTACTAGTCAATGTTCAACAACAAAGAGCTTTTAGTCAAAAGATTAATAGTATCAGAATATAATTGTGAAAGTATCAGTTAGATTTTGTTCCACGCAACTATCTCTGTATTGTATAAACTGATGCAAATGTTGAGGACATCTTAATTTATAACTGCATCGGACGGACAGACACTTACACTGAACGAATATTAATAAATATTGTGCAACTGGATATGTGAATGATGTAGCTATTATTATTACGATTCTTAATCTATCCCTTCATTCTAGTTCCGTAATAGCCAATATTTTATATACTTTAGCGAAAGGAACTATTACCTTACTCTGCTTTATTGGACCTGCCTTGGGCTAGAAGCTATCTTCAGGCTGAATATTCACATATACCCGCGTGAAATTGAAATATAGATGGTATACAAAATAATAAAGACATAAAAATACACCATAATTCTTCCTTGCCGTACAGCAGACCATTTGGAATACAAGTCTGTCAGGTCGGAGGTGTCAGTTTAATAGCAACAGTAGTATGGATTGTGTATAAACATTCTATAGCAATCGAATCTAGTTTGGGATGTTTGGTAAATGCACTGCCAACTGTGTTAGCCTACATGAAACCTAGAAAGGATAAGAGAGCAAATGTCAAAACTCACCAACAAGGATAGGCCAGATCTAAAATAGATGACATAATACCGAAAGCACAGGACAATGGTGTCACAGATAAATTTCTCCAAGTTAAATCCATATCAACAACCACATCCTAAGAAAATTCTGGGCAGAGAGAATTCCATTTCTGACACGACATAATGCTTTGAAATAACGACAATGGTGCCGCATGCATCAAGACACAACACAGTGAGAACTAGTCATCTACTTTGACAAATCTGAACTTACATTATTTCAAACCATTGGATGTTATGTGTAAAGAACCTTTGCAGGAGCCTTTCATGTCGACTTACACCTTAGACGGTCTTTAAAGTGCGGTGCAACATCCTGGCGTAGATTTTATAATTTGTGGTTCTGTATAGATCAGAATACAGTAATATCTAAGCTTTTTTTAGGCGATCACATCCATCCTATGCTCCAGAATGTTTTCTAACACCTAACGTTCCAAGAACATAACGCTCGTATTCAGTAATCAGTTAATGCTCATCGGTCTTTGCTTTTTCAATTATTTTATTATAATATTGTGTGTTCCAGTTTTTGACAAACTGTGAGTGTTTCCTAGACTGATTTCTAGACAGTAATTATACTGTTTTCTAAAGAGTAGTAGTAATTTCTATGCATTTAGTTGTGACTATAAGGGAAAAGTTCTTGAAAATTTTCAGACGATAAATATACAAGCATATGATCACTTTTATTATATATATATATAGAGGGTGTTTCAAAACAACACCGACGATTGGGAGGTAATTCCTGACATCAAGATAAGACAAAAATTATAGACCAACCTGGGTGAACAAATGATTCCTTTCGGAGTTATAGGCTGCCGAAAACATGAAATTTAAAGGTCTATAGTTCTAAAACTATGGGGCCTACCGCAGTCGGGTCAAGACTCCACTTAGGAACTAATATGTGCCCTATCCAAATTTCCATGTTTCATAATCCTGCGATACTTCCGCAACAATTTTTATAGAGGTAGTAGATGAGTACTTCAAGTTATATGACCGTAGAAAAACAAACTCTATAAAAATTGTTGCGTGAGTGTCTTAAGATTCTGAAACATGTATTTTTGGATAGCGCACATATTAGTTCCTAAGTGAATTCTTGACCCGACTACGGTAGGTCCCACAGTTTTGGAGCTATGGACCTTTAACTTTCATTTTTCCATATTTTCGGCAGTCTATAACTCCGAAAGGAAGCATTTGTGCACCCAGGTTGGTCTATACTTTTCGTCTTATATTGGTGTCAGGAATCACCTCCTACACGTTGTCGGTGTTGTTTTCAAACACCCTGTATAATTTTGCCCAAGAGGTAAATTATTTTAAAACCTACAAAAATAACTGAGAAAAACTTTCCACAATCTAAAATTTGGTACCGCAACACTGACCCTGAACTGAACTAAACATGGGTGTTCGTAGTCAGTTTGTATATTTGAGAAAATTCTGTTTCTATTTTTATTGTTGTAGTATTTGAATAAAACTAGTCGCCTTTAAGAGGACTAAATCAATTTGAAAGTAGACACGAAGATAACAGATGTGCATCCAATATGCAAGAAGACGTTAAAAAAAAAAAAAAAAAAAAAAAAAAAAATTAACTGAATGACATTTGTCCACGTAGGATCAGAGAATACATCTGTACGATGTTGAAATCATAATACAATAGTCTACCAAAAATTGGCCAAATTTCGGCCATACCTTGCGAGGTATGTCCAATGTTTTTTTTTTCTTTTCTATTCCTTTTCTGTTTCTGATAGTTCGAAGTCCATAGAATCGAAATTCGGAAGGTGCCGGCTCGGCATTGTTGGGCATTTTGATTTACGCCACCTTTTTCAATATGGCGACCTGCGCATCATTTTTATGAAATATTCATTCTTGCTATCGTTACTCAGGCAACTGCAGTTACTTTCTGCACGTTAGTTAAGGTTGACTAAATTAAGCTTTATACCACATTATTATCATGCTGACACAAGAAGTGAACCAACCTAAAATCTTGTTAAAAAAAAATAGAAAAAATGAAATCTTTGAGTTTTACGTCCCACGGTTATGCCGGTTAGGCTAAAGGAGACGGTGATTATAAGAGATGAGTGAAATGGTGGAATGAAGAAAGTGGGAGGAAACGGGAGAACCCCGAGAAAACCCACGAGCACGGTGTGTGTCCACCACAAAGTTCACTTGGCGGGGGCTGGGATCGAACCCGGGACCCCAAGCACCAGAGGGGAACGCTCTACCACTGAGCCCCTTAAAAAAAATCGAGTTTTCTAAAGTTGAAGCATAATCCAAGGTACATGCTAAATAGGATATTTTCAAAATTGTCTAGTACATTTAGTTTATTTCTGGCACAAAAAACAAAACATCTAGAGTATCACTCAGTCCAGTGATACTCTGTTTTTCGGCTGCTGTCTTTTTTAAGTAATGTTTACATACTAATTTTTACCTACAAACTAAATTAAATATTCATTTTGAGTATAAATTAAGAGCTACTATACCAATAAGAAAGCTCTATCCTCTTCATAAAATATGTTGATCTTTCGTCAGTTAAGTATATTTGGTTTATAGAGTAGCTTTCGTCAGTTAAAAAGTAATAGTTAGCAACACTGCCACTTCCTAATCTTATCTTAAATAGGAAGGAAGCTGCAGAAAAGTTAACCTAATTTATAAAAAAAGACAGTACATTCTCACTGATTATGTAGTCCTTAAGTTACATTCGATAATAATATCAATATAAAACCTATTTGTAGAACCTTACATCATAATAAAAGACAGTACTTTCATTGTTAACTTGTTTTTGAAGAAATACAGAAGCTTCTGCACACACTAATACTCCACTATATAAGATTCTGAGTAAAACAAAGATAAAAACATTAATCTTTATAAAATGAGTTATTTTTCAGCCAACTCTGCTCCAGCCGTGTGGAAATTTCGGAAACTGGTAAGTTGATTGCTTTCGTTTGGGTATTTAATCATCCATCGTCAGAATCTTCATCGTCGGTGAAGCTTCGTCTGGTTCTTCAGCTGTTAAGTTCTTGAGTCGCGTTGCAGGATTTTGACAGTTTACTTCACTAAGACACAGGGGTGTAGCCAAGGGGGGGGGGCATCGGGGCCAGCCCCCCCCCCAAATGACCAGCTTTTAAAACATCCTAGTAAAATTATCTCGCTTCATTCATTTAAAAGTAACAAAGTTTATTGACAATTAACAATTTATGGTAAAATAGTATGGAGAAATATTGCTTTTTCCATACCGATCGAAAAATAGTATAGTATCTCTTTGTTATACCGATCGAAAAATAGGATACTTTTTTTTGACAGCAGATTACACAGTTTACTGCGATTTATATTTGACAGTTTGAAGACAAACGTTCTAACAAGGTACTATAAATACAGCCATAAAACAAAGGTACTAAACTAATTTCTAAGTACAGTTTATTTTTATATGCTTTAACAAGTGTTTTAAACGACATAGAGGATGGAAAATTTGGTGAGAAACAATATTTTAATTCAATTTGGATTTCATTCGCTCTCTCTCTATTTCTACTCAGTGTAATAAAATAATTATTTTTTTTTAGTCACGAATAATAAATAAATATTTTTGTCAGGAAACCGTAAAGAAATTAAGTGAAATTTCAAAGAAAATCAATCTTGTGTAGATAGGTTCTGTATACAAAGTCTTAAATTTAAATACAATGGTAACCAAGAAAAGTTTAATTGCTTTTTCACCTACCACCTTGGAACATCGATATGTCACCTAACCTGGAAGATCAAAAATAGTCCCCATCAGCATAGATGACCTTCTGAAAACGTTCTGGAAGGCCATAGAATCCCTCGCGGTAGAACTTGGTGGGCCGTGAAACGAAGAAAGTATCAGGTGCATTTTGGACTTTTACTAGGGATTTGAACTTGCGTCCTCTAAGGTGATTGTCCATAGAATGGAACAGGTGATAATCGGACGGTGCAATACCCGGGGAATATAGTGGTTGCACTACTGTTTCCCATCCAAGGCGGAAAAAGGTATCCTGAGTCATCCTAGCTACGTGGGACTTAGCGTTGTCCGTAAACGAGGACACATTTGCAATTCAGAAGTGATGGCTCCAGAGTTTTGAGTTTTTGTTGAGCACAGCTCAACTGCTAACACTACACAGTTGCATTGATACTCTGACCAGCTGGTAGCAGTTCACGATGCACCAAACACACAGAAGGACCTTATTCTGGTACAGTGCTGGTTTCGGCTGTTTTGAAATCGGTTCATGGGATGCTAACCAATGATGACGGCGCCGTGGAGCTTCGTATAGGACACACTTTTTATCACATGTCAACGCACTGTCCAGAAATGGCTCCGAAACAGTAAATAAACACAGGCGACGGCCGCGATGCCTTCTGGCCCGGAGTCAAAATATGTGAGACAAATCGACCCAACTTGTAGTGCTTCACAAGTTGATGGATGTGCTGCCGAATGGTTTCTCCACACACTGAATTGTAGTCCCAGTTCCTCTTTGTACATATGTTGGTCTTCTGGCACGTGGTGTTTTCGGGAGTTTCGTCGTCGTCCTTAAACTTGTTAAACCATCGCTGCAGTGTCCGCGTCGTCACGACACCCTCACCAAAGGCCTGGCATATCTTCTGTCCCGCTACAGCGGCGTTCGACCTCCATTTGAACTCGTTCAGCATACATGCTCTTATGACGCTCTGTGGATGTCCCATGTTCCCTCTGTCTTTACGCAAGTTCACGGTGTGTCTGAATTGCCAAAACCAGATAGTATGTTGGATATACCAACACCAACAACTGACGTTCGCCTTATCTCCACTCGCATTCAACTCACGGTGTGAGGTCCAATTAAACACAGACCTCCACGAAAAGGGACAGAACTTTCTTGGTTACCTTTATAGCTATGCACAAAAGTATAGCGTTTGGTCGCGGGCAGTAATTCTTGACTACGCATAATAAAAACTATCGTGAATATAATTTATGGATAATAATAATAATAATAATAATCTAAAATAGTGTTTTTAGTTTTCCAGAAGAAAACCAAAATTTTCCTTTCTTTTAGGCCTCAAAAACACTAGCAACAGCACTTTTTTTTGTTTTTGTACATTGTAGCTGGCCCCCCTCAAAAACTACGGGCCCCCCTACACAAACCTGCTGGCTACACCCCTGCTAAGACAGCTACAAAAAACAGTATAACTTAGGTCAAAAGATGCGCAGTTACACTTGTATGAGCACACAGGGCTTTTTCCACACCCGCACTTAGTCATTTGTAGAACTTGTGGTGGAACAACTTTTGTTTCTGTAAGCACTATTGATGACACGAAAGCCTTAGTTGAGCTATCGTAACATCCTCCATATTGCACAGTGAAGGTGTGCTCGTTTCACATGTTCTGCAAAGGTTTCAGTTGTTCGTGGCAATGTTTTAAGAGGTGGAGCAAGTACTGCTTTATGCTTTCCGGTAACAGCACTCCAAACGTGATACCGTACGTCTGTCATTGTATCAAAAGATTCTTTTACATACCATGATACCATAAACCGTGTTGCCTCACTGATAACAGAATACATATATACATCTAAAAGTCCTAAGGGAGTAACTCTTTGCCTTCTTGAAACTTCTTGACTATTTTACTTTTACCAAATCCGAAAATGTTTTCTACACTATCACATCCTGAGAGAGCATGAGCTGCTAACAGTTGGTCAACTATGTCTTTATGTTTCATAACTGTTGCTCCTATGTCTATTACCATCTTGTTTGCTCTTTTCGATTCCATAATAATATTTGCTTTCAAACTATAAAGATTATAAAAGTACTAAAAGAAATACATCTGTATTATCACAAATCACATTTTAAGTTTTCGTAGTTGCAATCTATTACTCTCTTCACAAAACTCTGAACAGTTAGTAAATCAGCTTCTTCATGTTCTATTTGGAGGTCAATTCGTTCCATCACAACACTGTTCTTAATTTCAATAGACACTGAATGTTGACCAATTATGGTAAGTATTGCAAGTTCTCAGAGAATGGCCACCGTGCTACATATTTGCATATTATGTCTATGAGTTAAACTTTATTTTCGTACACTTGCAAAACGACATGGTTTGGTGAGAGTTGTGCCATCAAATTGAGGCAATACTTTCTGGGCCGTTTTTCTGACGCTTGTTTGGACCTCGTCATATTTTTAATGCTGCCTTCCACATATCGATCAAATATGAGACAAACTCTTGAGCGCCTAAGATGCTTCTCCAGATACTCAGAGAATTTAACAATATGATCTCTAACTGTTCCATTTGCTGGACATGCAACTACCCACAATATAGCACAACTATGAAGGAATACTTCATGCACTGCAAAATAAAACCTTTGTGAGTGTTCTACAACCAAAATGGTTTTCATCTTTGATTTGCTGGTACTTCTCATCTCTCCATTGTCTTTAAATAAAGCGGTTGGGACAGGTGAAAGCTCATGCTAAAATATCTTCTGATATTGCAGTCTCGATTTATCAACATGTCGAGTACTCGGGTGCACACAAGATTAGAATCGACTATACACGCACTTGAAACTGGATCATTTTTCTTCAACTCAGCCCTAGTGACTCTCCTTTCTATCTTATTATGGAAACCTTCTGTCCGTGATCTCTCGAAACTTTTTATCTGAGCTTCTCCAATTGCAACAGCATTATTCACGTTAATATCTTTTGATGAGGTTACTCCAGACACTATATTTATAATTTCTGATAGATGTTGTTCTCGTTGTAGGGAATCTATGAACTGTGCAAGCTTAAAACGCATTTTTTTCTCGATCACTGTTATCCAGAATAATTATTACTGGAGATTCCTCTTTGTGATGCATTACGATCTTTTGTGAGTCGCAGTTCTCTCTTAATACTCCATGTCCTTTTCTATTTGGTTGTGACTAATGTATAGACTAAGTGCCCATTTCTTTATTGCATTAGGTTTTTGAGTAAGACTGATTATAGCCTCCGGACCATGACCATATCACATAAATGTGCTTCATATGAACAAAACATGTTTACACTAGTAATAAATTTGAGTTGCCAACACTGTTAAACAATGTGAGCATGAGGTTTGTTGTATAGTACAAAATTTCCCTTGACAGATTATTTGCTATACAAAATTTCAAACTTATTACTGAAGGTCTTGCTGATTTAAGAAGCAAATTTGTAACTCCAGAAAAGAAGCCATTAATGCCCAGGGCGCCATATTGAAAAGGGCTTGTATATCAAAATGCCCAACAATGCCGAACTGGCACCCATCGGATTTCTATTCTATGGATTAAGATCTTTCAAATTCCGTTTAAAAAAAGTTTGGGCATACCTCCACAAAAAGTACACCTTAGATTCTGCTAGACCACAACAATAATTTCTAGTGCGCAGAGGTCTGTAAGACACTGACAGTTATACTTACACGTACGTACATATTAAAAAGAAAATATTACCTCACATCCTTGTAATAAATTATAACACTTACTTTGCTTTATTAGATCAGTCTTGCTTGTTCACGAAATGAGCTAGAAGACAACTTTGGGCTGAACACCCACATATATAATACTTTACAAATGAATGGTGGGCAAAATAATATGAAGACGAAAACAGATCATAATTCGTCGGTCCTTCCTGTACAGCCAGGCCAATTGGAATACATGTCTGCTACCCAGTGACCATGAAAGCCGGAGGTACCCGTTTAGTAGTAACAGTCGCACGGATCGTAAACATTCTCTTACCAATCGAATGGCGATGTCCGATTTCTCATACGACTAGCGACATATTTAACAGTTGCTACCTTGTTTCAAACCGAACTTTCTACTATTAAAATATTCTACAATTACTTGCATAATTCGAATGTATTTCCAAATATTTGTAACATTTGTACGCACTAGCGTTTTACCGATTTTGCCTGTCACAAGTTGTAATGAATCATATACTTTATTTTCAAAGGTATTTTATTTCAGGTCCTTCACCATATCGCAGGTTTTGCAGCTCATCTGAAAAGCTTACACTGAGGAAGAAGCGAGAGAAGCCAATACGTGTTATCCACTCCCGTCAACTCAATATGAAGCAAATTGACTGGAAATATTAACAACCAGTAATCTTTATATATATATATATATATATATATATATATATATATGGAAATCCTTATCGGATGATATCCTTACTTTCCTGGAATGATTTCGGCAATCAATCCTTTGGCTATCCAAATACTAACTGAGAACGAAGGATTGAAGAACGCACAGGAAACTACTATAAACAATCCTTATTCAGAAAAAAGAATTTAAAATGTTGATATTTGTATTTTCAAGGGGACTGTTGATACTAGTGTTTCTTTGAAAAGGTCTAACTTAAATAACATGCAACAATAATTTTTGTGACTCCAGTGTTCTTCAATTAGTATTTGGACAGCCACAGGATTGACTGCCGAAATCATACTAGGAAATTAATCATTTGATATGGATTTTCAGGGCACATAAAAGAAAAACTTAATTGTTGTAATGTGCCAGACTTCATCTGTGTTAAAGTTACTAATACACCTAATTTGTGCTAATCTATTTGTTACACAATTACTAATGGTACGCAGGAACAAATTTTTAAAATGACTAGCATTAAATAAAATATACCTGTAGTGACCAAAATTCCTAATCGACATTTAGGTCAAATTTATCGACCATTTGAGGAATTTTGGTTGCGAAAGAAATTCGTAATTTTGATATGATAAATCGAACTGCAAACAGTTGTAGCCGATTGGAATGAGACTGAACAAATATATAGACTCGTTTTTAGCGCTTGTCTTTTAACCTGTTGCGTTGGATATAAAATTGCAATTTAACGTATTTATTTCAGTGCATGAGGGTTATTTTCGTAATTTTTATGAGGAAAATATAACTAGTATCACTATGATGTCAAGGTACCAATACTCCTTTGCTTCTGAATATGAAAACGCATCCCTCAAAATCCATAATTCTGCTTGGTCTGTAGTGGCCACAATAAGAGATACCAACTGGAAAAGTTTCCAGCGAAACCATTTTTCCTAGAGGAGGCAATCAAGAATACGCCACTAAAATCTTTCAACGAACAGAAAACGATTTAAAGGGAGTGTAAACGCTCGACTATACCCAATAAATGGCCGTATATTTCTCCCTACCTTTCGAATGTATTTTATAAGGAGCGATAATATTCAAATTCAAGATAAATATTTTCAAACTTTGTCCAAAGATACTCAGAGGTTAAGTCATGCAATTTTTGATTATTTTTTTTCAATTGTTGTTCAGAGTATTAAATTTTACTTTTCGGAACCATGCCCTCAATAATGAAAGATACAAGATATCAAAACAAACACAGTTATTCTCTGGTTATTGATTTATTTTCTTTTGGGGTTAAGTTCCGAAATCCATCTCTCAAGATTTTGACTGAATTGTTGCAAATACTGTCGCTTCCGAACGAAATAAATTTGAAATATAGAACTGTACTGCCATCTATCGGTGCTTAGCGTTCCTTTAAATTCGCCTTAACAGCATCTTTTACGTTGAAAGAGCTAATGACTTTTATGGCTGACATAATAGCCTACAATTTGGATTTCGTATCACATCTACAATAAATCAACAAACATCCTTACAGCTATTGTATTGAAAATGTAAACACCATACTTGGAACTTACCTTATAAAGACAGGTATCAATGACTTGGTTGGTGATGCTTTCCAAATCATCAGTGAGAGATAATCTGGAGCGGATAAAATCACAAAGGTCCTCATTAGACATCACGTCCCACACCCCATCACAGGCCAACACTAAGAATTCATCCCTTTCATTGTCCCGCTTTTCTACAAAAATCTCTGGCTCAGGAGAAACAAGTTGCTCACATGGGCCTTTCCCCTCAACGTTCTTGTACTCGTAGTCCCCAAGGGCACGCGAGACGGCCAACGACCCATTCACCCTCTGAATCATTACACTGCCACCAGCCTTTTGAATTCTCTCTTTCTCAGCAGGTATAATAGGCTTATGATCTTGTGTAGAGAACGTGGGGCGACCATCGCGGCAGAGAACAGCTCGAGAATCTCCACAATTTGCGATGTATACAAACTGTGGAGAGATAAGGGCGCACACAGCAGTTGACCCAGACTTGTCTTCACCACTTGCCATTTCCGGTAACTTCCGCATTTTATCATCCAGATAAAGGAAGCCAGAATGAATCCCCTTCTTCACGTCATCGATAGTCAGCTGTTCCTCATCCCGACTAGTGCTTCTGCGGAATTCTTCGGTCTGCATTATGCACTCTAACAAATTCTCCGCACAGTGCGCCGAAACACGTGCTCCTGCATGTCCATCAAAAACCGCGAAAAACGACCAATCCTTTAGTTCACCCGGCAGGCCTGTCACCGCACAATGCGCGTCCTCCATTTCGATTCGCCAGCCCTGCATGCTGGCCAATCCATAATGCAGTCCGTTTCCAGCTCCGTGTTCATTGTATTTGTCTGTCTTTGGTTTGTCCAGAAATGCCCCCATATTGGAGTTTTAGCCAATCATCTTCATCTGTAAACAGAAATTAAAATTGTAAGAATAATCTTTCTCTCTGTGCATAAAAAAAAAAAGAAAAAAGAAAAAGAAAGAAATAATATAACATTGTTCTAAAACTAGTCCACTTAGTTTCGTTTAGAATGTACTGCCCTTTGATCTATGAAATAACAAATACTAAGCAAGAATACAATGAAATTACAAAATTACCTTTTTCGTGTGGGTTGTATTTCCTTTTCTTTTTGTTTCTCCCATTTTCCTTGCTATGAGTATCGTCGAAGGTCCGAAAATTCCTCGGGATAAAACTTGAGTTCCCACTTCTCTTGTATGCTGATTTTTAAAATTCTATACGGTTAAGTACACATTTACTTTATAATAGAAATAAAATTGTGCAACATAAATTTGTTGCGAAAAAACTTAAATATTACTGAACAGCCATTCCAACACACGGGCAAAGTTTCTAGTTCAATATGTTTTTCAGTGTTTTCACAACACATTTATATTTCTATACAATTCTGGGTTCAATATAATAACGTAAAGATACACTTAACCGTATAGAATATTCAAAAATCAGCACAGGATAAGAACTCCAAGTTTTATCCCAAGAAATTATCGGTCCTCCAATGATGCCCACAGCACGAAAGGTGAGCAAAATATAAGGAAGAGGAAATAAATTCACACGACAAGAAAATTATTATTTCATTATGTATTAAAGTTGAGTAGAAATTAAATTTGTAACATTTTAAACACCGTATGTATTACTACTCTTCCAAACCTAAGTATGAAAAAAAAAAGTCTCTGCACGTGTAAATACGAGTAAAACGCTATAAAGCTATAGAAACAACGTTTACTAACAATACACAGTACATTCATAGTTACAGTATGTACACATTTGCCATGAAGTCTGTATAGTACACATATGCACTAGAAACACTAAAGAATAAAATGTATATGCAAACAGTGTGTTAATTTTCACTGAAAGAAGAACGAAATGTAATATCTCTTCCCCTACGTGAAAATAACTAAGGTATTAGTGAAAATTCAAGACGTCACAGAAAATGTATTTCCTTCCTAGTCTAAGACAACAGTCAGAGCAAATGCAAAAGCACAAAATATACCATACAGTGTAGTTAATAGATCCCAATTACAACAGTACATTTTCCATCACGACTTACGTAAGTAATGCGTTCCGGCGCGGGAGACTCAGATTCGATTCCGGGCGGGAGCTCAAGTGATACAGATCCCACGTTAAGATATAGGTCTACGTCGCATACAGCCTCGTGCTGAAAGAGGTTGCAAAACTCAAATCCAAAATCTTAGTCTAATTTGTCAATTGTTTATATGTAACTTAAGAAACTGCCATATATATGTACAGGGTGTTCATTTATTATGTAGCCAAAATCCACTGGTAAAATCCTCATTCCTAAACAATAAAAAAAGTCCATATGAACGCAAGGCGAAAAACACGGTTTCAAAGTTACGAGATGCCGAAATCGAGAAAATTGTTAACTTTGAGGCTGACTAGCTCGAAAACTATAAAAGATATCAAATGCGGTTAAAGAACTATTAGAGGAACTAGTACACTGTCTATCTAAATAACCATGCTTTAGAGTTGGGACGTATCGGCGCAACGGTTTTTATAGAAAGAGGTGCGGTATATAGGTTCCGCTCTTCCACCTCTCTCTCTAAAACCATGTGCGCCGGTCAACCCAACTCTGAAACGTAGGTATTTAGATAGAGCAGCGTTTCCCAACCTTTTTCAACTTGCGGCACACTACGGGTGTAACTTGAATTCTCGCGGCACACTCGTAGATATTATTTGTAAATATAAAATACCGTTGTATTTTTTCTGTAATTAATGATCTTTATCACAGAGAAGAAAGCTCGATCACTGGTTTTCCCCCGTGGTTAATCATTATGCTTACTTTTCATTCTAATTTTAAAAACAGAAAACAATTCAATGAAATATTGGACTCAGTTTTGCAAAACTGCGATTTCTTTTTCAAAAACTGTATCCAACCTTTCACTAAGAAGTTAGATCACTAAATAACAAACGAACAAACAAATCTCTTTTACTTTTAAGACACAAATGTAGGTAATTTGTATGCATGTTTGCTTTGTCGAAAGTATTGAATGATATTTTAAAATTTCAGGTTACGAAATAGTCTGCAACAATAAAGGAGCAACAATGGTCATAACAATGATAATACTTTTTTCAACATTAAAATTGTACACGGTATGAAACTTAAAATTATAGATTCATAGTAGAGGTTAATAGTAATTTGAAATACAAATATACATTTTCCCTTATGTCTTGCAATCTGATTGTTATAGAGTTAATAATTTTGTTTCGATTTCCCCGCGGCACACCAGCGGTCCATTCACGGCACACCAGTGTGCCGGGGCACACCGGTTGGGAAACGCTGAGATAGAGACTGTACTAGTTCCTCTAATATTTCTTTAACCGTCTTTGATATCTCTCATAGTTTTCGAGCTATGCAGCCTCAAAGTTACAATTTTCTCGATTTCGGTATCTCGTAACTTTGAAAAAACGCGGTTTTCGCCTTATGTTCATATGGACTTTTTTTATTGTTTAGGTGTGAGGATTTCAGCAGTGGATTTTGGCTACATAATAAATGGCCAGTTCTAAAACTAGCGCCCACAGACAACAGAGCGTTACTGTACAGGTCAAAATAAAGCGAAAAAGCTATATAACGGAGTTTCCTTCAGCCACTATCGGTATAAAAATTCACTATGTGGCAACGTCGTAGATTAAGATGGAACCATTAGCATTCCTCCACGAATCAATCAAATACTTACATTGATTGTTAAGCTAATAAATGGTGTTAGTGTCAATATTCACCGACTTCAACTGCCATCTGGAAAGAACTCATGTGACTATTTGATGGATTGGTAAATCTAGTCTCTATTTCTTTACCTGCGGCATTGCCATATAGTGTAATTCGCATCTCCAGACGAGGCCCCGAAAGATACACAACTATATACATTTTTCGCTTTATTTTGACTTGTAGAATAGTGTTCTGTAGTCCATGAGGGTCATTTAAAGCAGTATTTAATCGGATATACCTATAAAATTATGAAAAATATATAATTATGTAATCGTAGTATTTGACACACAGCTATTGTAATTTTCGAGATTTATTAAATTGATTTAAGTTGGGGAGTTACTGTATACTTTAATGTAAGCATTTTTACTCACATTCTATGTATTAAGACTAAAGGATGAAATTATACCTTGATGCATAAATTCCTTTTTCTTGACTATATTTCGTCTGCAGAAATGCTGCACACTTCCTCTGGACAATTTCCAGAAGATCATTGAACATTACCTTGTCACATCCTGCTAAACATATTTCGTTATTGAACCATAAAATGTATAATGTATAGTGCACTTTATCATTCAAGGAAAGAAGATATTTAGCAACATATGTAACAAGCAATGTTCAATAAACTTCTGAAAATTAGCCACAGGACTGTGCTGTATTAATACAAAATACAGTAAAAGAAAAGGAAATTGGCCAACAAGATAGTAAGTTCATTCTCTCTTTTTAATTCTTTCCATTGTCGACTATCCTTTATTAACACACACATTTCAAGTCCCGATTGCCCCGGTTTCAAGCATTCATTCATCAGCAATATTTGCAAGAATCCTTTTCAATTACCTATGGCTTTGTGCGTATTTATTTAGTCTCGGTTCAAACAAATGCACCCAGTTTTTAACATATACATAAGACTTGGCTAAATTTTACACACATTATCAATTCACGCATAATGATGAGTTATCACCAAGGTAAATTCTTCTGTCACTTGATTCAAAGATGGATATTAGATGTGTCTCTTGGAGTAAGAGATTTAATCCAAACAATTGAATAAAAGTTTATATTAAAATATCTTTCTAAAATTGACACCATCTTAATATCTGCTTTTCTACAAAGCTGAAAAAAATAGTAGTTTGTCTTCTCAAGCCCGTGGTATCATGCCTTCACTTTCTCAGCATTTTAAACACTTAAAGCGCCAACCTCTGCCCCATAATCAGAAGTTTTATCAGATACCAGCAGCGTTCACTTTACGTAAAATGTGCATAAGATATATATACATATGGCTTTCAACAACACTATAAGAACGCTTACATACACACACACGGCGCTTAAAAGTGTTAATAAAGTGTTTGGTATTTAGGATCTCTAATAGCTTACGTATCACAATACCTGTGTATTTATGAAGTCCTACGATGATGCTCCAATAAATTTTATAATTGAATGGGTGAGTTGAAAAAGGAACACATACCAAAAACCTCAACTTTCAAACACTAGGTGGAAACATGAACACATTCCAGAAATATGTTCGATTTTTAACTCATACGTTCCCGTAGACTTCAGTAAAGAGGACCTAAAATTAATGAATGCATTCCTTGTTCCTCTCAAGTGGTGTAGCTACATATAAAATGAATATAACCATCCCTGTTCAGCTTGTCTATTTTCTGGAATGTGTACCTTTTTCAACTCACTCATTCAATTCAAGCAGAAAGCTTTTTAAGGCGATTGATAATAGATTTATATTACGAATAATGTGACTTGTAAGGAAATTATAAGTATTCGTAAAGTAAATTTTCACTAAGCAAAAACGAAAGTGCTACTGATACCCTGGCGCATATATATTCAAGACTAAAAATAGTTATTTCTTTATTTCTAAGAAGTTTAAATGTCATAACTTTGCTCTTTAAGCGCGAATTTACTATACGCTGCTTAGCAGCATTAACCTGGCAAGATAAATGGGGGAGAAGAGGGAGTTGTCCACTTCTTGAATCGTAAATATGTGTGATCCCATACATCTTCTTACTTTGTGTCAATAACTTTCCATGGGGCAAATCATTTTCCTCTGTCTTCTTTATGAATAATAAAGGCTCAACAATGATAACTCAGATTTAATGTTACAAAGAGCTGACGTGCCGTGAACAGGTACACCAGGGTGTCTATTAGAATTCCACCATGAAATTTCGTGACTTTTTCGTGACCTTTTCTTTACCAAATCATAAAATTTCCTAACATTTTCAAGAGCGAATTTGGGTGCGAATTAGGCCGAATTTTCATTCATGCGATAGAAACGTACTTTGCTTGCGATTTGGTAGCATCCAAAGCCGACCACAGACATTTTTGGTGGTGAATTTTGACGTTTTATAGAACAACATTTTCTAATCTGTACTTACTTTTGCAAAGTTAAAAAAAGAAAGGAAAAAAGACCCAAAAGCTAAATTTCGTGACTTTCATGACTTTCGTGACCGATAGACACACTGTACACCGACACTACAAGCCTAATTACATCAAAATGAGCATTGAGCGTTAATAAACAGTCAATTCAAAAGCAGCACAATGAAATTACTGACAGGCATGTTTATGCATATGGTATTTGTTGCATGGTAAACGTTATGTACTATGTATTATGTTTTCTGCAAACTCTTTACAGCCAATGATACTCGTATCAACAAGAATTGCAGATACAAATTAGCACGTATAAAGTGCGTTCCACGAAAAAGGTTACACCTGTGATACCGTAGAAACGAGGCAAATAGAGAGATGGAACCTTCTGAAAGTTTCATGGGACAAAGAAGCCAAAATCTTGTTGCTGGGAAATCCCCTGTCATAGACCGAGGTCGGCCCGGCAATGGAAAAATCGTAAATACTATGCTGGTTTAGAAGTGCTAATATTACGTTCTACGCACGAAAACAAACAACTCTGATGTTTGCACTGCCTGCACATATTATCCGGGTCGAAAACACCGCCCTATTTTCCGATTTTGTAAATACGTCAAGTGAAGACTGAAACGGATTGGGGTCGAGTAGCATATTGTTAGAAAGCGCTGTGGACAAGAGTGGTATGAAAGATGAAAACGATCGAAACAAACGCAATGAGGCACACAGGGGTGGAATCGTCACGTCTAAACTTGGCTGAAATTCTTTCCAGTTCCGTCCCCCAGCTTACTAACGTATTTTTAGTAATACTTTTCTAAAAATTCCAATAGTTTCATTAAATATCGTATCAGTTTTCTTTGACGCTTTCCAATGAGATCTATTGTCTGTGATTGAAATCGATAGTGGCGGCTCTTCAGAGAAATCAGATCGGTAAAAATTACAATTTTTCTGGCACAAGCTAAGGCAAAACATCTTATTTTTGCTCTGCACGGTGCTAGTATTTATAAAATGCAGGATACTGGTAAGTCTTGGCATGGTATTATCACGTGTATCCAATGTCCGCCACACATTTGTTCAGTTTATTCCTTCGTGCTCCACACTGACGTCAGAGGAATAGCCTGGTGATATGACGGTCAGCCCGTTCAACCATGCACCACTCGGCACCAAGCACCATGTTCAACCATCAGCTAGTGGGTGCCGAGTAACAATGATATCGAGACAGCCGGGAGCAGTAATTTTATGTTCAGCATATCATCGTGTGTGGTGGTGTTTCCAGCTGGTGTGTCCTGAGGAACAGTAATATCGAAGTAGCAGAGATCAGCAGTGCCGTAAAAAAATCTCTTCGGAGTCCCTGTGCAGAAGGATATTTAAGGACTACATCAGTGAGTTAGCCTAGACGCAGGAAAGTATTTGTACCCTCCTTCCTCAAAAAGCAAGTTATTTTGAAGATGTAACGTAGAAGCTCGATATCTCTGTTTCTAGTGTTACATCTTTCCAGCTCCTTTGATTTCCCTTACACAACAGCATTAACTTTCTAAACAACACCGACAACTTTTTGGAAGCTGATTCCTGACACCAGGTAAGACAAAAAGTATAAAACAACCCACACGTAGACATCGTTCCTTGCGGCACTATGATCAGCCGAAAATTTAACTAATAATTATAATTATAATAATAATAATAATAACTTGAGGACACAATGTCGGATCGAACTCAAGTAAAAAAGAATGTTCATTGTTTTTATTCGCAGATTCCCTTAATGCACAATGGATGTGATGCAGGGTCAGCGCAAGGGGAACCCACACAGAAACTGGAGAATTTCTGGAATATTTTAACAGAAGTTGATTAGAAAAATAAATATCCAAGTACTTTGTTCAATTTACAAGAACACTCTTAAAATCACAAAAGATTCTACTCTGTCTCAGTAAAAAATGAATGAACTACCAGAGGAAGAACTAAGGTGAAATGAAATCTTTAATGTTTCGGGGTTACGTTTCTAGGCTAGTAGAAACTAATGATTAATGAAAGCCAATTATTATGAAAAAAAAAAAAAAAAAAAAGTGAAATGAGTGTGTAGGCGAAAACCGGAAAACTGACAGACGATATTGCCCACAACAAACTTGTAGAGGAATTCGGATTCAGCCAGCCAAAGGACTTGTAGTGTTCAATAGGCTGAGAGCTACCGTTCTAGGTTAATTGTAAGAAAACACATTGTACGAATAGTGTATAAACATTATGTATTGGGTTAATTCATTAATTTCTGCTTTTATATATATATATATATATATATATATATATATATATATATATATATATATATATATACGCCAGTGATGATGGTAATACTATGGAATACACTAAAATTGTAACTATGTTATAGGTAATGTGTAGTATTATTTGCGGTTTTGGTGGAACTAATCTGTGCAGTATATACAAAGGGGACGCTAATGCTGAAAGGACCACTCGGAAATGTTTGACATGTTCCAATGTGGAAATTTTAACCTAACCGATACTTCACATTCTAGTTGTTCATCCCACTTTGATGACCATTCTTTAACCCTCCTCTTTTGTACGAATCAGGTTGCGTTATTCTCCTAAAAGAAGTAGGTTTTGGCTCATGATGATCATAAGTCAGTCAAGCAATCGAAATGTTTATACATACTGGTAACGTCGAATCCGTGTGAACTGTCCCAAACGTGCTGACACATTTAAGCAGATATCGGGCTTCATAAAGCGTAGGACTGAGATACTTGTAACGAGAGACTACTGCATAGGGGATATTCCTTTTTGCTAGTAAACAAGAGCTAATAAGCCTAAAAGAAAATTTCTGAAATAAAATGCTTCGTCTCATCAACTAAAAATTTTATTTGCAGTTGATATACCTGCTGCAACGATAATCAAAGAAGGTCTTTTAACAATCTCCGGCAATATCAATGCTTGTAATGAATCCAATTAAAACATACGTAGACAAGTGAGTGAAATGAAATAAACTTATGCACCTGTCTAGATTAATTTAAATTATATCTCTTTTGCATCGAACTGCACCACTCTACATCTTATAGTGTGTTGTGCACAAAACTTCATTAAACTGCATTTCTCGTACTCTCAATTAACATTACTACAAGCAAATTTCGAAGTCTCAACTGTGTTGAATACATTTGTCATACATTATGCTTATTGATAGGGATCTAACAATGCATTATATTTTCTCATACTGAAAGATAATACAAACGGCGTTAGTGAGTGAATATCAGCCACAGAAGGTAATTATGGCTTTAAGTGCCTAATAGCTAACAAATTTACACAAGTTCCAACGTTTAATTTAGTATCCGTACTTTCAACTATTGCAAACATTTAGTTGGTTCAATAATTAACGTTTTGACATGCTTTGATCGTTTTCGTTTTTCATGCTATTCTCTTTCTTGTGCCACAGCGCTTTCCAACGATATGCACTCAACCCCTATTCGTTCCACAGTTTTCTCTTGACATTACGTTTTACAAAATCAGTCGCCATTTATTTTGTAAAACGAGATGTTAAGGTAGTACACATACCAAAGTTGCTTGTTTTCATGCACAGAATGTAATTTTGGCCCCTTGCCATTTACTATTTTTCCATTTCCACTTCTGGGGGGTCCCTGGTCTATCACTGTGGATTTCCCAAACCAAGGAGAATCTCTTTACCCCATGACTGTTACAGAAGATTCCACATCTTTATCTGCCTTGGTTTCTATAGTGCCACAAGGGTAATTTTTTTCGTGGAGCGCACTGTATATACAGGGTGGTCCAAAAGTAGGTATACATCCCTGCATTGATCAAGTAGGGCCTATAACATTCTACTTTATGAGTTTATTTGCTTCGGCTCTTCCGAACTTAAGATGTACGTAAAAACACATTAAGAACAAATAATAAAGAAACTAAGTCTACCTGATGGAGAACAATAAATGATATAAAATGGAGTACGGTGCTGTATTGTGGACCTTTTGGGCCACTCTGTATTGTGGAGAATTAAAATAGGAAATGTAAAGTACTATCTTTTAAATTAAACTAAATTTCTCAATAATAAAATTTCATTTAAGTAGAAGACTGCAGTGGATATCTTTTAAGCCCCTTTGGTTCTCACTAAAATATACAGACCCTTGATCCTTGCAGGGTTAAGGCAAATGAAATGAATTGTTTCAGTTTAACGTGCCACAGTTTTGAAATGAATTGTTTCAGTTTAACGTGCCACAGTTATGTCATTTAGGCTAAAAGACCTGGATGATTCTTGAAAATGAATGATGGTGAAATTAAATTTTTGTGCTCTACAACCGAGAATCGGACCCGAAGGACAATATGCACCAAAGGGACACGCGCTAGCCACTAGATCAGCGGCGAGGTTAGAGTTCAGTTTCAAAAGATTATCAAGTTGGGATTCACTTTGATACACAAAAATGAACTGTTCATGTATCTAAACTTTGTGAAGTGGCAAAAAGAGAAAGTTCGGTACATTTTGTAATTTTAGATATTTTAATTCCGAATTTTTCCCCCTGAGCTAGGACAGTGCAAGTAATATATTATTTGCCAAAACCAATGAACAAATTCAGAAATTTACTTCTTTCTTGTTCCAACGTACTGAAACGCTGAAGTATTGCTAATATGTTCTTGCAGTCATCTTGCTATGCTAAATCATCTTGAACAAGATTCCGTTTTAATAAAACATCATTACTCTAGGACTTCTTAATATGCAGTAGGCAATGCATCTATTCGGAGAATGTTTCTAAAACCTAATTTACTCACGTCAAGCAACGTTCAATACTAATTTGTTCCTGAAACGCTGTCACAGTATTTTATAACGAGCTAAAAACTTTATGGCTTTACAATACTATCGAAAACATGGTGACTCAATGCAATAGTCTGTAGCAATACGATTCCCACTACCCTAAATGTAGCTGAAGTTTTGAAGTTCAGAACAACTGACCATCACCACTGTTAACTGCTGATGCGTTACATTCTCTATATTACCAAGTTTATTATAAACTCTGAGACAAAATCTGGCTAAATGGCATATAACTAATGCTCAAGATCACTCACTGAAGCTGAATCCAAGCAGCACTTTTTGTTTGTTTGTTTGTATGTATGTATAATGTCCCCACAAGTATACTCTGAGGCTATGGGAGACGATGACTGATACCTAGCGAAATAGTGGAATGAAGAAAGTCCCCGAGAAAAACCCTACATACGGTGTTTGTTCACCACAAAGCCTGCTTAGTACGAGATAGGATTGAATTAGGTACCCCAGGCACAAGATGTAAGCGCTGCACTACTGAGCCACCGAGACCGAACAGTGACGATTGTTGAGTGTATTTGAGATGCAGTTGACAAATAGTGCTGTGTGGCAGGAAATGAGGGAAACTGTGAAAACCGCGTGGTCATTAACTATGATTCATTGATTTGGTAACCCCCTGAAATTTTCCAAATCCTAAAGAAGATCCAAATTAATACAATGTTTGTAACATATTATTCATTGATTCATAGAGACTGGGGCGATCATGAGCAACCTAAGCAGGTCGTCTACGGAGTGAGTGTAAGAACACCAAACTTGTAAACACTGTAGCGGCAAAATCCCATCATGCACCAATAATTGATGGTGCTGTAGACGAAGGTTTCAAAAATATAAATGTCCCGTTTGCGTCGTAGCAAGCTGACACTGTTAAGCTTACCATAGAAGCATAGGAAATTTGCTTACCTATGGACTAAAACACACCGGTATTCATGAAATACAGGCGCTTTTTGCAATGTTATACTAAAAAACGAAAACAATAGAATCTTTCACGAACGATGAAAATTTTACTATTGAAAGAACTTTCAACTGGAAAAATGATACAGTCGTATACACCCAAGCTCTGGCATTGCTCATAACAAGCCTCAGAAAATTCAGTGGATCCACCACTTTACAGCAATCATAGTTGAAGATTCTAGAGGAACTGTTAAACTCAAATGCACTTTCGTGAACAAAGAAAACTTCTGCACAAATATAACAAGACACAGTGCTAAATGTTATCATTGGTTGCAGCAGTAGCACACCCCTGGCTCGGTGATTACAAACGCTTGTGGAGTTCATTTTGAAAAGTGGCTGGTCCTAAGTGTTCCGCCGAAAGTTAAGACACACTAAGAGGAATTTAACATATCGGATTAGTTTTAGTGACCCGACGAACAGTTTGCAGTGTGATACTAATGTTCTACGTAAATAACGCCGTTTACTTACGAAAGTTGTCAACGAAAGTAATTTTAAAATTCAAAGCATGAAACTAATTACACACAATCGAGACTTTCCGACTTGTAAAGCCTACAGTAGCGTAATTAATTTTAACTCATCCTTGTGTCTGAGCAGTAAGTAGAGAAGAGAAGCTGGAGTATTTTGCTACCACACATACCATTCCAGTTGATATAAATTGGCATCTTTTTGTGTCTTAATCACAAATCAATATTGTCTGTTGTCTTTCGTTTTAGCATGGAAAAGAAATTAACTAAATGCAGTGTACTACCCGTCATTTCGAAAGAGAAGATGGATTTAGTAGGAATTCTTTTAGTAATGTTATAGCTCCATAGAAAACGGTTTAGTAATACGTTTTCAGTAATTCAATCCTCACATACATTTTTTAAACTTACACACTATATGTTTATAATTAGAGGTTAATTGTTAAAAATCTAATTACATTATTTTCTACACCACAGATGTCAAAACTTATAAGCCCGACTCTAGGCATGAGCTCGAGTTTATGTAAGCGCGAGTTCTCCAAGCAGATAACGAGCCAGAACATAACATGATCACTTTCAACAATAGCAGTCACCCTTTTTATGTCACAGTTCGAGTGAGCGTGAGCACGAGAGCGAGTATAAGCCTCACTGAGAATAGTGAGCCTAGGTTGGAGTCTTAGCTAGCGTGAGCGTCATGGAGATTAGTGAGCCTTTACATCAATAACTCGTTCTGACATAATTCTCATCACCCCAATGGCATCTCCGGCGCTTGTTAATTCAAACTGATCTTTCTCCAACATCTTTCCTATCTTACTTTCCAGTCACCTAACTTTTAAAAAGGATATATAACTGTCCAACGCAATGCAAATTTTTGCATTTTCCAAAACGCAATTCGAACTCTACACGTGCATATTTTACTTTGATTCTTTACCGATTAACACGCCTAAAAAGAAATAATACTAAGATTATGATAATTATCTTTCTTTCGTCCAATTTTCATGAAATGAATTCTGAGGATAACGGAAACTGTCCGCTCTTTTATGTTGGAACAACAAAAAATGTACTGCTACTGAGTAACTGTCACGTATGAGAAACATCTTGGAATGAAAATAACATAAATATCGGGAAACCTGATTTCGTCTTCAATTCAACATCTATAATATGGTAATAATAAAATATAGTAAATATCGGGTAGTTGATTTCGTTTTCATTCTAATATCTTTAATAGTAATAAAATAGGCTATTGTGTGTGTGTCAACAGCTTTTCGCATAGGAAAGAGTGATCTAAAGCAACCAAATTTCGTACACAGATAGATCTTCACCAGGTCTAATCGCCTACGAAGTCCACTTTTTGAATTCTGACTCGGGGAAAAAATTACGGGATCAAACTGTATTTATAAAAGAAGACATACTGAGGACACCAGATTGTAGCGTCAAAAGTATAGTTTTGGGGGACATTAAAATGAATAGGAACACATTCGACGCCATTCAAGTCTAACTTTAGCCCCAATCATTAAGAGGAGTCAGGGGAATAACATACCCAAAATGACCGATATCAGTGCCGAATCCATAGTTTTCGGGAGTGCCAAGTTGATTGGTAACAGACCCGATGACACCTAAGCCTAAACGTAGGCAAGAAGGTACATGGCAGCTGATCCGGGAACATAACGTATGCTCTTCGTTATTTATTCATTCGTTTATTTCGATCATATTGAGAGGGATATCGCCAAAGGTGTTGCTATTCGTATTTATATATTTCACTACTATTGAAAAGAGCAACGACGAAGGCTTCATTCAGGGTGGGGGGCCAGGAGGGCCAATTGCCCCCCCCCCCCAAGAGTTCGAAGAATACGTATACTTGAGTCGATTGTCTACTAATATATTAATACAAAACGTGAAAGTCTTATGTCGGTGGCGATCTTGCCCCCCTCAAGTGAAGTCTGAAATGACGCCCCTGGTTTTATTATTTATTCCATTCATTACTTTATTCTCAAATATGATTTACTGCATAAACCTTATCCTCCCCGTGAGATGAACGAGTATTTCAGCTAGTTACATAATAAAAGAAACCTGAAACCCTGTAGTTTACCAGTTAAAAAATGAATAATACTTAAAACTAGTCCATTTTAAAAATATCAAGTACTAGTTATTTACGTTACATCAATATATATATATATATATATATATATATATATATATATATTTAATATCAACACAAATGTTGCTTTTTAATGGTGACCTTTTCTCACATTATAATTCCACCGATTCTTTCATCATCATTTATCTCTTCATACCTAAAGTGCATACTCGTGAAACTTAAACCAGAAATTTCATTTTATTTTCATTTCGAATGCCTAAGTGAAATTTATCGTTACTCGTATATATCACGTTTTACTTTCACGGTAGTGTTGCCAAAGGGCTCAATCTCTGTTGAAAGGCAAATACGAATAAGATACACTAACACCAGAGTCACTTGTTGTTACTCTTTTACAAGCGGCGGTTAACAGTTATATATACGCCATTCAGAAGTAAAGTGTGTGGAAAGATTCAGTGTTCTTAGCGCACATGTGAATAATCTGGAGACGTTTAATTTCTTCTTCAAGTCTAAATACTGGTGAACAGGAAGAGAACTCTGGTTATAAAGCAACGGAACCTGAGAAAAAAATATTTTATCAATTCACTCATATTGTACTACAATCATGACTTTAAAAAAATGCAGTTCTTCGAACAACGTTCATTTTTAGCAAAAAGCGCGCTAAGGTTCGAGAAAATGTATAGATGAAGCTGTTTGTGATTGGATTTCATTTGGATGCTTGAGGTGAATGGTAGACCATCGTTATTTCTTACTGTTTCACTAATTCTCAGGCTCATTAAACGAGGCCCCACGGATTGTTTGTGTTCTCCTTGGAATGAATAAGAGTTATAAACAGACAATGAAACCTTTAGTTTATAGTGTTTCGACCGAAAGAGACGGCGAAAGATAAATGCAGAATAAATATTACACAAGAATGAATGAAATGAAAAGAATGGAAACATGAACTGGAGAGTCACAAAGAAACCTACAGCCATATTGCTGTCCATCAGAAACTTACATGATTTCGACCAAACCTTTACAACTGAGCCATTGTTCTTCTCGTTATGATTAACGTACAACAAAATATATTAACCACCGAATGAGTTTGACGTTTATTTAATAAATAAATTTTTAAAAAATTTTAAAAAGTGACATACCAGCGAGACCTTGAACGGTAACAACAAGACCTTGAACTTGAGCGTTAAAAAAGTTTAAAAAATTAGACGATGATTAACAAATGGCCGTGAAATCTGTGAAATGACCTGAGAGGATGAATACTAAATACTAACTAAAGTTGTAATCTTAAAGAATTTAATATAAGAGTGTAAATAATGATGTTAAGTTGAAGGTTTAATTTTAAACACTATTTTTTTTTTTTTTCTGTATTTAATTAAGGAATAGAATTGAACCAATAGTTCTGGTTCGATACCAGCTCGCGGCAAGTAGTTTTTGTGGTGCACATTTCATGTGCGTGGGTTTTCTTGACGTTCTCCCATTTCTTCCCACTGCCTTAATTCCACTATTTCATTCAATCATCACAGTCTCCCTTAGTCTCGGTATACAATCGTGAGACGTTAAACTCACAAACCTTAAAAGAAATGAAGCTAATAATTCTTCAATAAATGGACGGTAAAGGTAATGCCTAAGACTCCAAGAGGACATATTGGTCGAAAGATAACGGAATTTTTTACAGCACCTTTTTAAATGTTTCGTAACCCAAGTATGTTCACCAATGAAGTAAAAGTAAAAATCAAACAGGTAGGACTTCAAATTAATGTTTCATTAATTATGAAATTTGTGTGTGAAGTAAGTTAGAAGCTACAGAGCTCATAGTGGTCTGGTTTCTTCTAAATAGTTGAAAAGTGATCAAAATCTAATCAAAGAGTACCTTTAAACCTTGATGTCAAACTTGAATTTTACATAAATTGAATTTTGCATTTTTTTAAAACCAACATAGGGCCGGCTGGATCATAGCTGAAATACGTAATGTTTTAACATGTAAGATTAAACATTATTTTACTTAAGTTTGGCAGCAAATAAAAAATAAAAAAAATAGATGCGTTTAGAGGTTCATTATTAATTACATATTTGCACGGTTCTAGAAGAATGAATAAACACAGAAGGGCTCTCAAACTCATCTTGAGAGCTTAAGCACCCACCAGCCACCCACTGTGTTTTAGAAAAAATAAAAGGCTGATGTGAGAATAAAGCTGACTTCGTTCATATGTGGCAGCACAGCTGTATATGTCTGTAAGTACTGAAGTTTCCAGAAGAATATTCCCTTTTTCATTTATTTTTATAATACTTTTCTTAGATAACTGCCAATCTAAAACATAAATCACAAGAAACAATGACTTAACCCCCCCCCCTCCAAAAAAAAGTCACTTTTAGTGACAAACTTGAAAAAAGTAAATTTTAGTTTTAAAAAAATGTGACTTGCTATGAGCCCTGAAGCTATGGAAGTACACGGAGAATTTTGTAAAAACATTACAACTAAAAGTGTGTTATTGTATACAATAACGGTTAGCATAGGTTGTCACTAGACAGTGCTGTAGTTCTTCTAACAACGTTCATTGAAAGGTTCCGTGCGGAGGAAGGCCGAAACGTTCACAGTATGATTTTTAAGGTTTGGTAAGTAGCTAGTTGTAGTTAGTAAGTCCATCTTTAAAGATATATAATAAAGTGAGTACAAAAGCAGAGTATCCCTTCGCCCAAGCTCCCTAATTTCCTGATTCTGTGTATTATTTTGAAAAAGTCGGCTATCTTACCCTGCTTCACTGGTCAGGTAGCTATTTCGGTGAAGCAAACTAGAACCTTCCTTTGGACAAGTTACTTAAACAGCAATGAACAAAACACAAAGTATAGGGCTGAAATGGAATGTAATGAATTTACGTTATTCTTTTAAATCCGGGAGTGCCTCCTCTATTCAGTTCAATCAATATGTAACGTATCACTCAGAATAAAACAAATCCTATTGCATTATTACAAGTAAAGGGTATTACTTAATTTCTCCCCAAATCACTTGGTAGTGACTCTGGCTCAAGTGCCGGCTCCAGAGCCGTTGACGGGGGTGTGGACTTGCCTCCTATGTGTACATTCACTTTAGGACGACTTCGGTGTACGTATGCAATAAGAACTATTGTGCAAAGACACCAACCAATTTGTGCTAGGTGGCCACTGAAAAGTACAAGTGCTATCTAAACGAGTCAGGGCAAGAGCGCAGCAAGGGGCCCGGAGTGTTAGCGAGGGAGTGCATTCGTAAGAAGCAGGCGTGTCAGTGACGGTAGGTATACACGTAAACGAGGATGGCGTCAAACAGTATATGGCATATACATTTACCTTTTGTGTGGATTTGGGGAAGATACTAAATGCCATCTGAAGTAGATGTTCCTAACTTTACGTACACGTATGCAAAAAATAAGCTAAGTTCTAGAGTGTGTACACTGTTATGCTTAAATAAGTGTTTAAGTGGCCTACATGTAACAACTTCAAGTTTTACACTTCAAGATTTACTTTTCTCTTTTTTTCCAAGTCTCATGAACGGATTTAACAATATTCAAGTAGTTTTGAAATGGAAAGGGTATTGGAAGTCCATGAATGGCACCTCTATGCGATATTAAGATATATTATTTTTTTAAAAAGTAGAATATGTACAATCCGCGGCAAAAAACCTGCAACATGAGCATATAAGTTTATTGTGAAATGACGAAGTCTTTTGCTCCAAAATAAGTGTGCACGACAGGAGACCGAGGTTTATCCTGGCGTGATTCGTTCCACTTAGACGTTATGTTCATTCCCTGTGCTGTTAGGCGTAGTTTCACAATAAACTTACATCCTCATGTTGCAGGTTTTTTGCCGCGGATTGTACAAAAATGGCACAGCTATGCCAAATGTGTGTACAAGGGGACAAAATATGTTCATCATCTGAGATTATTACAGAAAAAGTACATTCAAATGAACGATATTATCACTCAATAATCACTGTAACTTTGGTTATTAATTTAGAACTAAAAACGGCAACTTATTTCTCTTGGTATTATCTTCGTACCAAGAACAAAAAATACAATTTTGTATAACCTGCTTTATTTATTGCAGTGTCTGCACTAATTAAAACAATACCGTTAATTTTGTATGTATATCCCCACCTCACATTTTTATTTTTGGGTTTATAAGGTTCTTTAACTGAGATCGCCTTAATCTCGACATTAGTAACATGGAAATAGCTTGTCCGTTCCACATAAAATGCTCTGTAATTATCTTTACACTGCCAACACGCTGAGTTCTGCAACCTCTAATGATTCAGGGAAATCGTTAGATATATAGGGAATATATAGCTAGTGTTTCACAACATATCACATTCTTACCACGCCCTCGTAATCAATGCAAGATAAGAAAACTGTGATCTATTTCAACATCTACTGAAAAATCATGCTCGAAAACATTTTGGTTGCTTCAAAGTTATGAATGTATTACAAACAGTTCCCACTCATGAAGTGACGAATTTTACTGTAATTAACATAAATCACTCACATCAAAGGTTTGTACATTCTTCCATACCTTACAAGCTCAACATCCATCATATGTTGAGGGCGAGAATGAAATGTATCTAAAATGTACCCGGGCACATTATTGTATTACTTATACGGAGCACTAACAACGAAATAGTATGGCGGAAACTTTGCTTACTGCGCATGCTCACTTCTAAAAATAGGAATTGGGAGTGATGTCATGCTTCTCCAATCAGCTGACTCTAACAGTCCTCAATAAGAAATACGTACATCGTTATCAGAGCCATTGAATCGTTGATTCGTCTATTATTTTACCTGCAAATTTGAGATAGTAAATATTTCAAACTAGCTATTAGCATTACAAACGCGTAGGTTTCGTGTGTTACAGTGACTTATTGAAAAAATTATGTTTAGCATAGGATAGCAGCATGTAAGTTTTATGTTGATTTTTACTACTCTATCATGAATTATTTTATTAAACGAAGAAAAAAAAAAGAGTTCATTGTACGAAATTAGATTAGATAAAGTTTCAAAAAAATTAGACAACAGAAGGAAGTTTTTTTCCATTAAATTTGTACATTAAAATAATTGAGAGAAAAATGGAAGTGATACTTGTAAAAAAAAAAAAAACTGTTTTCATAGTTATTCCATCAATAATTTCTTACTGTTCAGATGTAGTTTATAAATGCAAGATTTCAACTCACGACACTTCCCGAACGAATCATGTCGGCTATTGATTTATGACACTAGGGTAACTTTTTGTAGTTTGTCCCCTTCTAACAGCACGATTTTTTGAACGTTTTATGGCTCCTTTACCAGCCTTAGCCCCCCTTCCCATGGGAAAATCGCTGTCGAAAAGTGGGAAGGTCACAGCCGACGGTGGCCGGCCGCCGGTACGGATAATACACGACTATGTACAGGAAAACCATCATTATGCCGGCTCGGATCAGAGGCGGCAGGGCTGTTCACAGATCCGACTCTGCCGAAAAAACTAAGAGCCTCTGTACCGCTGTCGTTTTCGAGACAACTTAGCTGCTAGACCGCCTAATTCACAACCCTAAACCAGCCTTTGAAACGCCATACTGCCTACCGCTACGTCGCCCTTTTGTCGACCGTAAATCAATCGCTAGAATGTCTTTCCGACGTCTTTTATCATCAATATCGTAGGTTTGCCGCGCCTGTGACGACCCAAATCGACCTGTGGAAAGTTGTTTCGACGTTGTTGTGCCGGCACGCAGGCCAGTGTCCACGGGGGTCTAGGGGGCCGGGCCCTCCTAAAATTTTCACGATAGGCTTCAAACGAACTATAATATGGTGATAAACTATAACATGGTTGGATCGCCCCCCCCCCTATATTTTTGGGCTGGCTATCTGCCTGCTGGCACGGCTACTTTCGTAGAATATTTTCCGCGAGTCGGACAGTCGCTGGTGGCGCTTTCGTTGGGGATGCGGACATCGGCGGCAATTCCGTATGTGGCTCCCTGCAACGCTGGGTCTGCGTGAGCGTAACTTACGCCACTGATTAATGGCATCTAAAATCACTTGAAATATGGTTCGTCCAATTTATATATATATATATATATATATATATATATATATATATATATATATATATATATATATATATATATATATATATATTCGTACTTTTATATCGTCCAATTTATATTTACGTATATCCTATTTATATATGTAGATTCCCTTTTTTAGACAACCAAAATATTAATGTATTGCATTCATATGACCACTAAATAGTACATGGAAATATACAAATGACATAGAACATGTCAGTCCAATATGCACTATGCATAAGTGTCGGAAGCCTTATAGAATGGTTATGTCCGTCCATCTGTCTGTCTGTTGACAGGTATCAGCAAAAAATGTTTTTTAAAACATCGAGAACCTGTTTTTTTTCTTTTTATAGGTTTCTTTTCTTTCATTAATCCTCTACTGAATCCTCTATCTTCCGGTTTCAACAGAATCTATAATATAGATAGCGGTAAATGTTGTTTTGGGATCGATTCAGGGTATCAAGGAAAATTCCATAATTATCCGTTACAACTCTACCAAGACCAGAAACTGTTGAAATATACTTGTACTTCCAGTTTCAATGTTGACTTACAATATTACTAATAAAACTCCGACTGGCCTTTCGGAGTTATAGGCCGCCGAAAACATAAAAAATTGAACTTCAAAGGTGCATAGCTCCAATACTATGGGACCTACCGTAGTCGGGTCAAGACTTCACTTAGGAACTAGTATGTGCCCTATCGAAGTTTCAGAATCCTAGGATACTCACGCAACATTTTTTATAGAGGGAGTTTGGCTACGGGCATATAATTTGAAGTACTCATCAACTACCTCTATAAAAATTGTTGTTGAAATACGCAAGGGCATATATTAGTTCCTAAGTGACAGTAAGTACGCCAGAAATTTTTACTTGGGGGGGTGTTCAAAATAAAAGGAGGTATGTGCTCTCAGAATAGTGATATAATTTTTAAAGAAATTCAAGCAAGAAAACAGTATATTTTGTTACGCAACTATTGCAATACTACTACTACTACTACTACTACTACTACTAATAATAATAATAATAATAATAATAATAATAATAATAATAATAATAATAATAATATCAGCTGTTCGCAGTGGTAGGTTCAATAAAGTAAGTTCACACATTTGGGCATTTATTACTATTATTATACTAAGTAATACAGTGAAACCTCTCAAAACGGACATTGGTGGAACCGATTAATTGTCCGTAAATGAGAGGTGTCCCTAAAAGGAAGAGTTCTCTCTCATAACACCACACCACACATATTTATGGCATGGAAGAATAAGAAAGTTTGTCCTCTTATAAAAATGTCCACTATTGAAAGGTGCCCGTTAAGAGAGGTTTCACTGTAGGAATTATCCTCCACTATTTTACCCAGTAATTACATGTGAATTGATTACATACGAATTATTGTAATTATTTTACAAAATTCTGCTATTATTTCAATTTATTCACCCCCTTCAAGTTTTAATGGGTGATTTTTTGCAAAATATTAATTGGGAAAAAGTTCCCTCGTCCCATGCTGAAATCACATTCGTTTAGTAATTAATACTGTACATAGTTCCAATTTCATTATTTTAATATTCTAACCCTGTTGTTAACGTTAATTGTTGTAATATTTTTTGACCTCTTAATCTCCGTTCCTGCGCCTTCCTGGCTACGTTTTTCGCTCTGAATATATTTCATAAGAAAATTATCCATTGATTTAGTTGTTTTCCAGAAATCCTGTTTTTCAATTTACAAATATTTTGTATCTTTCTGTTTTGCCTTCTTTAATATACCTTAATTTTAATAATCCCAGGGCTCATAGTGGTCTGGTCTCTTGTAAATAGTTGGAAAGTGACCAAAAAATGGCCTAAAGCACACGAAAAAGTGACCAAAATCTCATCATGACCCTTTTTTCCTTTGTCAATTTCTCCATCACCTCTCTCTTTGTTTGTTGTTTTGTTTTTTCTTTACTCCTTCTTTTTGAGCTTCCTCCTTTCTTAGGTTTCCAAAGTATGCTTTGTAGTTAAGGTAAGCAGAGTTAGCAGATGTAAAAAGCTTCTGAGTAAGTGGAACCAGTTCTGGCCTATTTCCGAATTTCTTCATCCCAGACATTATATTTAATTTCGCATTAAGAGTTCTCAAAAACGTGAAATATTCAAATTCATCACCTACTCTTAAGAACATACAAGAAGCATAACACAAGACGAACATGATGAACCACACAGACACACATACACAACGTTCAACGGAGCGTTAACTATTACGCGAGAAAACTAAAAGATTATTATGATGGAAGAAAGAATAGACACAGAAGGGTTCTCAACCCCACCTTGAGAGCTTAAGCATCCACCAACCGTCCACTGTGCTTTAGAAAGAATAAAAGCTGAAGTGAGAAT
The DNA here is from genome assembly GCF_964235325.1 of Thermobia domestica. NCBI lineage: Eukaryota > Metazoa > Arthropoda > Insecta > Zygentoma > Lepismatidae > Thermobia > Thermobia domestica. The sequence goes on from NC_137464.1 coordinate 35,379,223, forward strand.
AAAGCTGACTGTTTCACACGTGGCAGAAAGTACTGAAGCTTTCAGAAGAGTAATGAGTAACAAGTTTCTGCCTTTTTCCATTTGTTTTTATATTTTTCTTAGAAAACTGCCAATACAAAACATAAATTACACAAAAAAGTCACTTTACCTCTCAAAAAAGTAACTTTTAGTGACAAATTTGAAAAAAAGTAACTTTTAGTGACCAACTTGAAAAAAAAGTAAATTTTAGTTTTTTAAAAAAGTGACTCGCTATGAGCCCTGTTCCACTAAATTTATTTACGTGAATAAAAATATACTTTACAAAACATTAAGCTAGCGCCAAATGCGTTCCTGCATAACACTAGACTCAGTCGAAAATATATATATATAATTCTTAATTCGACCGATCTCTTCATTTCTAAACACGGTTTGACTACACCCTTCTAACGTCCGTCCGTTGATACACCACTTGCAGAGCAGGCTCGAAACCAGCCACAGAGCTTTGGGGGGGGGGGGGGCATGAATATGTTAGGAGGGGCCAAGTCATTCAACATTCTCTTACAAATATCTAAATTGTGCATTTTGTATTGAGGTCTGGAGGGGACATGAAAAATTAGGGAGGGCCAGTCCCTCCCTAGCCCTCCTCTGGTTGCGAGCTGTTGCAGACTAAGATAGCACTTACCAACTGAATCTGGTATAGGCTTATTACTATATTGTCACATTTTTCCTTATTGAGGAGGAGGTAGGTGAATGACCCCTCAAGACGTTGCCAATTTCAGTCATCTCCATCTGTCCATCAATCTCTTTTCTCGGAAACGACCGCGGAGCCCAGAAGGGTAGATATCAGCGGTCTGTTTTGTCAATTGTTTCGATCGAAACACCACCCGAAACAATGAAGTCATGTGGTCCTCGAAGCCATACATGAGAACGAGGTCGCTTCGTACTATTTTGAAGTGAAATAAAATAAATAAGAATATTGCCTTCTTTCCTAAACGCTAAACCTTTTTTAACTCGATGTAATTAATAAGATATGTGATACTGATTGATACAATTCGATTTGGGGGAGCATTCCTTTTCCATCCAGGGGTGGTGTGAAAAGAAATTTGGAGGGGTGTTATTGGGGTGTTGGGGGGCGTAGATTACTCCCTGCTAAGTGAAGTCTTGACCCGACTACGGTAGATCCCATAGTTTTGGAGCTATGGATAGTGCTCTGAAACGGGTCGAGTCAGGCCACTCGGGTCGGGTCAACTTGGGTTGGGTTGTCGGGTCGGGTCAGCTCGGGTCAGGTGACTCGGGTCAGGTCGGGTCGTCACATTCTTCACTTATTTTGAAATACTATAAGGAACTTTGTTTTAGAATTCAATTCGAAGTTGGTGAATGAATGATAATTGTTACTAATTGTAGCTGAAATAATAAAATTTTAATTTAAGCCTATATTAACTAATTGACACGGAAATTGTAATTAATATTACGACTGACCTTTTTCCTTTCTGCGTTTTTTGTCAAGTTAAATGTCACATTAAGTGAAAGTAAAATGAAATATCTAGTTAACGTCCCACGTTATGCACCAAAGCTAAGAGAGACAGTTATCATAGGTATTCTGCCTTTATTGGCAGGTTACTTGCCGCAGCTGAGAAGCTTCCATGCTCCACGGTCCTCCGCTAACCTCTTCGTCTTCGCGTATAATCTTTCTGTTTTAATATCATCCATTAATTGTAGTCTTCTTGGCCCCTCCCTCTCTTTCCCGCCACCATACCCTCTAGGACGTCCCTCATGATACAATCTCTTCTTAGGCAATGTCCCAACCAATTTCTCTCCCTCTTCCTAATAATATCTAAAAGTGTTCTTTCCTCACCCACCATTTCTAACACTCTCTCATTCGTTTTCCGCTTGACCCAACTAATTCTTTCCATTCTTCTCCACACCCACATTTCGAAGGCTTCCAGTCGATTTTCGTCACCTTTACGTAATGTCCACGTTTCCGCCTCATACAGTACAACACTCCACAAGAAGAATTTTATGAGTTTTTTTTTCCAACTCTTTATTCAAGGTCCCACAAAACAGACTTTTCTTCCTCCTAAAGGCTTCTTTCGCCATTCCTATCCTTGCTTTTATTTCACGTTCGCACTTCATGTTATTACTAAGAATACTACCCAGATATCGAAAACTATTCACTTGTTCTATTTTCTCCCCTCGTACTTTCATATTTGACACAGACCCCTTCGTTCCAATCACCATGGCTTTTGTCTTTCTAACATTTATTTTCATTCCATATTCTTCAAAGCCCTTTCTCATTTTTTCTGCAAATCTTATGCTTCTAATCATTCTACCCCCTACCGAAATGCCATCATCATCATGTAGGCTCTTTTTCACTATCTCTTCTAGATAGACATTAAATAGTGTTGGCGAGAGGCAGCATCCTTGTCGAACTCCCCTTCCAATTGCACTCTCTTCCGTCAGTTTTTCCCCTATCCTAACACTTACTTGTTTGTTCATGTATAAGTTTCTTATGAGTCTTCTATCTTTGCATTCCAACCCTATCTTCGTTAGAACTCCCAACAACAATTATCAATTCACGCGGTCAAAAGCCTTTTCTAGATCAATAAATACAGCATACACCTCTTTCCCTTTTTCTATAAACCTTTCACCGATCGCCCTTAATAATCCAATTGCATCTCTTGTACCCTTGCCTCTTCTGAACCCGAACTGCTCCTCGTCAACATCTTTATTTGTTCTTTCATATAACCTTGTGTCCAGTATTCGGACCAGAATTTTAGCTGCATGAGATATAAGACTAATAGTTCTATCATCCTCACATCTCTTTGGGTTCGATTTCTTAGCCATTGGTATCATGATCGTTTTCAGAAAATTTTTTGGCCATTCTCCTGTTTACTATATTTCATTGCATAGTCGGAATAATTCTTTCTTTCCCTTGTCTCCTATATTTTTAATGAATTCAATTGGTATGTTATCTATTCCGGTTGCCTTTCCATTCCTAATCTCGGATATAGCCTTTTCAAACTCATCCCGAAGAATACTATATCCTTTATCATCCTCGCCTACCTCATTCTCTACTTCAACATTTAGGCTACACGGTCTATCCCTACTCTCATATAAATCTTCAACGTATTCTTTCCATCTTCCTATGACCTCATTTCTCTCGCTGACTACCTTCCCATTCTTATTTTCTATTGCCATCATAATACCGCCTTGTTTCCTCCGAAATTCCATAGATTTCACCTCCTTGTACATTTCCTCATATTTTTCAACTCTTTCTAATTCTTCTATGTCCTCGCATTTTCTTTTGTAAAACTCTTCCCTCGCTCTGTCTGTTTCGCTTCGTAATTCATTATTTAACTTTCTGTACATCTTTCTGCCCTCTTCTGTATCAACCTGTTTCCACATCTTCCTCTCCCTCATTTTCTGCAACATCTGCTCTGTAACCCATAGTTTCTTAGCAGTTTTGTGTTCGCGGTAACCTACTGCTTCTTCTGCAGCCTGCTGTAAGAAACGTTAAATATGTTCCCACCGTGCGTTACTACCTGCGCCTATCCTTTCCTCGTTTGAACATTTTTCTTCGAATTTTTCAACGAAAAGATTTCTTATTTCCTCGTTTGTCATATTTTCAGTATTCAGCACTTTGTTACCTACTTTTCATCTGCCTACATTTTTCAGTTGAATATCTACTTCGGCCAGCACAAGATTATGATCAGAGAAAATATCAACCCCGGGAAGGGTCTTCGCGTTCTTTAAGCTATTCCTATACTTGTCCTGAATCATAACATAGTCTATCTGATGTCTTCCGCCGTCTATTGGTGATTTCCATGAGAAATAATTGGAGTGGTTGAATAAAGAAAGTGGGTGGAAATGGGAGAACACCGAGAAAACCCATGCACACGGTGTTTGTCCACCAGAAAACTTACTTGGTGATATATGGTGTTCATTGTTCAAAACACTCCAAACAATAAATTTTCAACTTAGACTGGAGAAATGGTTATCCTTCGTTTTTCATTATAATTTGGCCATGAAACAAACACCTGAAAGATATGCAGCCCCTATATACAATTATATGGTGTTGAAATGTATAAGAGGTAGGACATGATGCTTTAGTTTTTTTTTTTAATTTAATTTCAACACTTCCAGTGTACCCGTAAAAATGTAATAAATAAATAATGGCCATGTTTTTCATATATATTCAGTGAGAACTGGACAATCTACGCAAAATTTGCAATCAATCAGTGAAAACATCTTTCTAGAGCCTATAGTATCCGAGATCTCACGGTCGAAAGGATTTGCCATAAGCATATAAATGTCCACAAACGTATAGTTTAAAAAACTCCAGAGATGGCAGCACAATTCATTTGCATTTATTTCGGAGAAGGCTTATTAAAATGCAAAGGCTTTGAACAATAATTTAAAAGGATAAACTTTGTGAGAAAGATCTCTTTAAGTAATTTATTTAAAGTACACTTTTTTAAAAATATTTGTCTTTGTTATAAACGTGAAACCACAAATAACCGTAAGTCAAAGGGTTGAAAGTTAAAGTTATAGGTTGGAGCTCATACGACCCCGGGGTTGATCCTAGTATTACTGAACAGGAATTGCTGGAAGAACTCAAAGCCGATAACATCCATCCGAGTCGTGCACTTCGCATTAAGAACGCCGAAGGTCTTACATACATGGTGAGACTGCTTACAGATAACCAAGCGCTTATAGACGATCTTCTTCAAAATGGTGTCTTTATCTATCGTTGTCACCATCGCGTCGAAGCCTCTCGCACGCCACCTCCTCTCTCACGGCGTTGCGAAAATTGCTTAACTTATAACTCCCATATGACCACTCAATGCACTCTTCCACCTAAATGTGCACACTGCAAGGGCCCACACAAGATTAAAAACTGCACACTTCTCCAACAACCTCCGGTATGCAACACCTGTGATGGTGACCACCCCACCTACTCATACAAATGCAAAACCAAACCGAAACCCCTGCCAGATAAACCTGAGACAGTCGTGCCGCTCCGACTCCACGCTTCTTCCACTCCTGTCAATACTTCAACTGGCACCCAAACATCCTTACTTCCTCCTCCTACAGTTGAAAATATCCTGCAATTTATCACGTTAGTCTTGCAAAATGCCTTCCCGTTCCAACGAGAAGCCATCCTGTCCCATGCAACAAAAGCTGCCTACGACATCTTTAATATCCATATGGCAGCCACTTATTCTGGCCTCTACTCTCACTTTCATTTCCATTCTGACACTACTCCTTCTGTTCCAGATGGCGGGGAACAAAAATAAGAAGGTAGTCAAGCTCCTATTTTCCAATATCCGCTCGCTCAAGACAAACAGAGTTTTACTTGAAACCATGGCATCCTCACTCAATGTCGACTGTCTTGCACTAAATGAAACTTTTTTGAAAACTACTGACCGGTACTACTTTCCACACTATCACCTCTACCGATGTGATCTCCCTCACAACATTGCTTGTGGTGGAGCCGCTATTGCCATCAGGCACTCCTTGCCCCGTCGTCTTGTCATCCCACCATATTCTGAGCAATACTCTGAACATGTTATCAGTACCGTCTATTTTCCAGCTCTTACTCTGACCCTAGCAACCATCTATGTACGATCTACTCAACCATTGCCATACCGGTTTCTCACTTACTTGGACGTCAACTTTAAATCATACGTAGTTCTTGCGGACCTCAATTATCACTCACGCACTGCGGCGCAAAAGCAGCGTTTCCAGGACTTCCTTCAAACTACCCATAGTTCTTGTATTCCTCTGCCACACCACACTCGGCCTGCGAGTCACACTACTCCTGACGTGGTTATAGTTAGTAACAACCTAATGCCCAAATCTTCTGTGGAGGTACTTAGCTCTGTAGGCAGTGATCATCTCCCGGTACTACTTACAATAACTCCATCTAACATCCAATCCAGGGAACCACCCGCCTCCCCTGCGACCTACAATTTCGCCAAGGCTGACTGGGAGAAATATCGAACGTACATCACGGAGAAATTGGCTTCTACTCCCACCGACGTCTCGTCTCTAGCTGACATTGACCATGTCTCCACATCTCTTAGTACCCTCATTGCAGGCGCTACTCAACACGCAGTTCCTAAACGTACCTTACACTCGCATCGCCCGAGCCTACCACATTATGCAGTCACTCTACTTCACCGGTCTCATGCTTTTCTGACTGAATACAGGCGAACTCACGATCGACACTTTCTCCTACTCCATCGACAGTTCCAACGCATGGTCCAACACTACATCATAGCCCGGAAACGCCTCGACTGGCGAAATTCTTGCAATGAGTTGCGCAATGAAACCAATGCCACTAAATTCTGGCACTTGTTTAAACGGCTCACCTACCAACGCCGAGGTTCCCAATATCCTATTCTGTTCGATGGCAACGTTCCTACCACGGATTCCGAAAAAGCGGCCGCCTTTGCTACTTACTTTGAGGATGTCTTCACACCACATAATGCTCCATTATTTTTCCATCCATCTCACCCCAACTACTTAAGCTCTCGAGCCTCTTGACCAACCACTTCAACAAACGACTACCTTCTGTCCTAATCTCATTTGACATTGAGCGAGCATTTGATACGGTATGGCATCAAAGCCTTCTTTTTAAACTGCTACATCTTCTTCCTATACCGTACGTCCGCCTCATAGCCAATTTCCTTCATCAACGCCCAGCTTTTGTACAAATCAACCAGGCTCAGTCTCACCATTTTGTTCTTCGTGCTGGGGTGCCACAAGGTTCCGTGCTCTCCCCCTTACTCTATATCTTATATGTTGCAGATATGCCACAACCTCGGCCACCCATCCATGCACTACAATTTGCTGACGACACAGCCTATCTCGCCTTGTGCTCTTCTGTGGATCGTATTAACACTACTCTCCAACCAGCAATCGATCAGTTGGTCACCTGGTGTCTGAAGTGGAAACTCAAACTAAACCCCGCCAAAACCCAAATGGCCTTATTTGCCCGCAACCGCAACAAATTTTGTCTAACACGAAATTCTGAGCGTCTCCATCTTACGCTTCTCGGTTCACCGTTGACCTTATCGAACAGTGTGAAATATCTAGGCGTCATTTTTGATCAACATCTCACCTGGAGAGCCCAACTTTCTCAGTTACAAACTAAAATTCGACGCCGAATAAATTTGTTGCGAAGCCTCTGCGGCACTAACTGGGGTCTCAACACCAGGCTCCTTCTCCATACGTATAAGGTCTTTGTCCGTCCAGCTCTTACCCATGGTCATATTGCTTGGTTGTCTGCTCCACAGCATTTCTACAGCAAATTGCAAGTCCTGGAACGTCATGCTCTGCGCACCGCTTATTTCTTACCGGTAAATACTCCTACTCGGGAGGTCTATCGGCACACCACCATACCCACGCTTTTACAACATCTTTATCGTCTTCGCACTCGCTATATACAGAGCCGTATAGCTGAGGCACATCCAATTCTCGGTGCTCTGCTCGATCAGACTCTGCACGACCACGGCATGCCTATCCACCAGTCGACCATCTACTTGCACTGCATGAACTAGACCAGGCCACGGCAACTTATAACCCACGTCGTCGCATCTATCAAAGCCATCTGCATATCTATCATCCATAATCTCTCTTACTCTACACTTCATCTACAACATCTAACAATATAACGATGACCGTGCATCACCACACTCAATAGCTTCCTGTATCCCATTTATAATCAGGCGCTCCTACCAATTCTGTTTTTCTCCTGGCCCCGGAGAAGGCGTTACCTTCTAGGGCCCGCCCAGTTTCGACTGGGAATGAAATTGCAGTTAAAAAAAACGACCCCGGGATCTCTCAGGTCGGTAGAAATATCGACATCATCAGCTGTGACGTACCAAACGTCAGCACGGCTGTTTTTTGTACTCCTGTCCTTGATCTGGGACTTGCTCGTCAGATTTTCGCTGAGCAACAGCTATCAGACTTATCTCAGCCAAGGGTAGCTTGTTGCGACACGTTTAGACTGGGGCATTTCCTCACCTAGACCACTATCCGAATGGGTGGTCTTCAACCTACAACCTGATACCTATATTAGTTGTATCATCTTTGTGTTTTCACTAGCATTCGCTATGTCTTCCACAGGACGAACCTCTGTTGATGCAGACAATTCTGTTGTATCCACTAAGGTGGATAAACGAAAAGAACGTCGTTCTAAACCAAGTCCTGAACGTTCACGATCGCCTCATTCTAAAGAGGACCCCCAGTCGCATTCACCACGAGCTAAACGACATCACACACTCAGTGAATCATCATCATCAACTACTTCTGGTCATTTCAACATGGATACAGACTTCCTATCACTACCTATTCCGCAAAATCGACCTCCAGTCACAAATCTACAGGCTCCAGCAACTACTTCATTCTTACTCACAAATTACGACCCGAAATATCAAGATCTTAAGCAGCTCTACTTTCGCCTTACCAAGTACGTTCCTCGCTCACAGATCACCCAAATCGTCTCGACCCGTCAGGGTATCATCATTAAGTCTCCTGATTCCAATCTGGCTTCTTCACTTCTTAACACCCACTCATATGAGGTCTTTGGCAGAAACGCAAATCTTTCTAAGCTGGCTCCCTCTCGCACCAAACAACCACCACCACCTCGACGTTCACCAGCACTCTCTGTCGTTATTAGAGGAGTTCCCCCTGACTACACAGATGACGAGATTGCAGAGGAACTCAAACTCGACGGGCACTCTATTCTTAAATGCATCCGCATCAAAAACGCTTCTGGTAACACCTACATGGTCCGTGTGCTTACTAACTCATCAACAACTATCGACAATCTTCTCTCGTACGGAGCCTATATTTATCGCAAAAGACACAGGGTTGAACCATCTAAATCTCCGGCACCACTCCCTGTCAGATGCGAAACCTGTCAAACGTACAACTCGCACCATACTTCTCAATGCCCGAACACACCTAAGTGCGGTTTCTGCCCCGGACCTCATACTACCAAAAGCAGCACGAATCTTCAGCAACCTCCGCTCTGTAGTACCTGTGGTTCTCATGAACATCCCACATACAGCTACAAATGCAAAGCCAGACCCACAGCCGAACCTTTCAAGCCAGAACTCGTTGTCCCTCTGCGTCCTCACGGGACTCAGGATACTACTGTTCCTCCGCCATCATCTGTATACCAACCGATCACTATTAATCAATTCCTGTCTTTCATTACTGTTACTCTTCAGAATATCCACCCTTTCCTTCGACATCACATCTTACAACAGGTTCAACAAACACCTAAAGCCATCCTTAACGTCGACTTCCAAGCAACCTATTCTGGTCCAACTGTATATTTTCATTCTGATGTGCTCCAGACAGCAGTGTAACCATTTTACGTATCCCCACCAGAAATTCAAATTTTTCATTGCCTTTATTATGGAATTGAACTTTCTATTTTTGAATATTCGTTCCTTGTGCCAACACCAACCTCTCTTTGAACAACTGCTCAGAGAAGAACATGTTAGTACGTTTCTCCTCAACGAAACTTATCTGACTCCACGTCTCCATCCCCGCATCTCTGGCTATCAGATAGTTCGCCATGATAATGCACTCCCGGCACGCCGTGCAAATGGTGGGGTTGCCATTGGCTTTCCTCCCAGCATTCCTTTCCGACAACATACTTCTGCTGTTCCCAATCTCCCTGAGCATCTCATTCTCACTCTCTATTTTAGAAATATATCCGTCACTGTTGCTACTCTCTATGTCCGCCCTGGCCATCCCATTCCGCACGACTTTTTTCACTTCATCTCTGGAAATTTCCGCTCTTTCATCATTATGGCCGATATCAACTTTCATAGCCGCTCAGCCCAACAACAGCAGGATTTTCGAACTTATATTACCACTCATACTACTGGGTTTATTCATACTCTTCCGAAACCAACTCGCCCTGTCAGTAATACCACACCTGACGTGGTGATCACATCATCCAACCTCTCTCACCGTTGCACGATCTCAGTCTTAGATCCGCTTGGAGGCGATCGTGTTCCCATTAAACTGTCTCTGCTCCTGCAACGCTCTCCTGTCAATTATCAATCTCTTCCCGCTCGCACCACCCCTCGTTTCGACAAGGCCGATTGGGTTAGTTACCGCTCCCACATTGATATAGCTCTTGAACCTGTTCTGCCCCCGACAACCGAAACTGAACTTTATACAACTCTTGATACTATCACCGACACCATTCATCTTGCATCTACGAAATACATACCTCAGTCTACCATTCATCCACACAAACCGCCCCTCCCGCCTCAATACCTTCCTTTAATCAGGCGTTCTAGACAACTCTATCGTGATTTCACCCGTACCGGCAATCCCGAATCCCTTAGGCTCCATCGTCAAAACCAACGTACTGTCCATAATTACCTAGTAGCTTACAAACGCCGAAATTGGATCAAAACTTGCAATTCTCTCTCTGATAACTCCCACCCCACCAAATTCTGGAAGCGTTTTCATCAACTTACCGGCAAATCCACACGTACTTCCTATCCACTTCTAGATGATACACTACCTCTTCCCGACGATACTGCTAAAGCCAACGCTTTTGCCACCTACCTCCAGGTTATATTCACTCCTTCTGCACCAGATCCAGTATTTCGCCGACATCCCACTGACACTTTAGATTATTCGTCACCCAACCTTCAACCTCACTCCGATCATCCATTACCTTTTCACAATCCACTTACAGCTCCTATCACCGTTTCTGATATCCAGCAGGCCATCTCCCGAAAGAAGAACACTGCTCCTGGCATAGACAAAATCACCTACCGCCACATCAAGGAAGGTCCATATGTCTTGCTTTACCTTCTCTCTACCATTTTTACTTTCATTCTTCGCACTGGCTTCTATCCTCTACCTTGGAAAACTTCTACTACCTTAATGTTTCTCAAACCTGGCAAACCCCCACAATCTGTCTCTTCCTACCGCCCTATCCAGCTCACCCTTGTGTTTAGCAAGATTCTCGAACGTATCCTCGTCATTCGCCTTCACACCCATCTTTCAGCATATAATTTACTCCCTCTCCATCAAGCAGGTTTTCGTCCTTCCTTTAGCATCTCCGATCAACTCCTCCGCCTTACTACTTTCATCACTAATCAGTTTAACACATCCAAACCTTCCTGCCTCATCTTATTTGACCTCGAGAAAGCTTTTGATAAAGTCTGGCATCTTGGCCTCCTCTATAAACTTTTCTCCTTTCACCTACCCTACTGTTATATTCGCCTCATCTATCAATTTCTCTCCTGCAGACTTAGCTATATTTCAATTAATAATCACCTTTCCTATCCTATCTTCCTTCATTCCGGAGTCCCCCAAGGATCAGCCCTATCCCCCCTGCTCTACCTTCTATATGTCGCAGACTTTCCCACACTTCCCCCGAACGTTACCCTCTTTCAATATGCCGACGACACTGCCTTTTTAGCCACAGGGAACACGATTCAACGCATTAATTCTTCTCTCCAACCTGCCATAGATTCATTTCTTTCTTGGTGTCAGAAGTGGCGTCTTACCATCAATGCCGCTAAAACGCAAGCGATTATCTTCTTACCACCTGGAAAGCGCTCCCGTGTTCATCGCAATCCTACCAATCTCCATCTCCGTATATCCCGTACTCCTGTCACTATCAGCAAAACAGTCACGTATTTAGGCATTACTTTCGACCAACATCTTAAATGGACTCCATACCTCAAGTACATCTGTACCAAGGCTTACTCACGCCTTAACCTTCTTCGCCGCCTTACAGGCACTACTTGGGGTCTTTCTGCTGTCACTCTTCTTAATACGTATAAATCCTTCCTCCGACCAGTCCTTACATACGGCTTTACAGCTTGGATCGACGCTCCCTCTTCCTTCTATAAACGCCTCCAAATTCTAGAACGCCACGCACTCCGACTTGCCTTTCGTATCCGTCTTCCCAGGCCTACTCGAGATCTGTATGACCGTACTCCGTTTCCACATATTCTATACCACCTTGAAACACTCCGCCTACGCTATATTTCTCAACGCTTCCAGAACCACCACCCATTACTTTTTGACACCATGCACGCCGACGCCACTTTTCCGAAACAAGAACTCCTTCGCCATACACCGTTGTCTCTGCTTTTCTCACTGTATCATTACTCATTGCCACCTGACAGCATTGATCTCCCTCTCGTTGCCGATTTCATCACTCATTTCGATTCACCTTACATTTTCCCATCTACTGCACAGTAGTCCTACTGTCTCACCAGGCCTCCCACTGTCTTCATCACGATCCAGAGTAGCCCTGGATCAGAAGATAATCGGCATTTGTCGCACTAACCAAACACCTTGTGTTGTGACGTCATCTGCACTTCATACTCATCTTATCATCACCTAACAGTATGATCATGGTTAAAGGCCATGATGTCCTGCAGCTCCTCCAGTCAATACCAGAGCTGAAAATTGATGCTTCCCTCCTCATTATGTTATGATTTTGGAATAAAATAAAGATATACTAAATAAATTAAACCTTACTTGTCCCACCTATCTTTCTCCTCTCCCGAGATTTCCTTTATTCCTCATCCCCTAATAAAGGGCATGACCCTTTGGACGGGGCTAGTCGTGCGCGGCTAGCAAAAAAAAAACGACCCCGGAAGCCACTCCTCTCCAACATCTTCTCACTCTATACCATACCACTCTAGACGACGATGACCCTCAAAAGGCCGACTTTGCCATCTATCATCCACCTCATCTTAGTCCATGCATTTATCCATCTCTGCACTAGTGTTCCATCAATGTTGCTAGCAGCGGGCTTCATCTGTCTTCATCAGCCCTGTGACGCCCCAGGGCAGAAGATAACCATTTACTCGTCCATACTAACATTACCCTCGTGTTTGTGACGTCTACCTGCACTTCACCTCATCTCTTATAAAAAAAAAAAAGCAGCTCCAAACCCTCAATGGCAAAGATGCCCATAAATAAGAATGAAATAAAATAAAATAATGCTCCAAACCCTCAATGCCCCCTATAAATAAAGCAAATTCCCCATATTTATAATCCTCGTCCCGAAGAAAGGGCGTAACCCTTTGACCGGCTTAACCCTAAAAAAAACGACCCCGGCATACTGAATCAAGGAGCCTAACCTCTCTTGTGCTAGTTAGTGTGCCAACGAGGAACAAGTGTTGCAATACGCATTTGGGAGCAAAGCACACATACAACACTTAGAGGGTTGACGGAAGTTTTCACTTTCGAAGGGCAAACTTGCTTTTTGAACTTCATCTCATCATCTTGTTCATCTTTTTCATCCTCGTTTGGGCTTCGGCCCTGGGCAGCTTCATTAAGATGACGGACTCTAGCAACACTAACGGACAATCGAATCTAGGACGACATTCCGTATTACCTGCTATACTTCTTGCAAACTCAAGCTCTGCACTTGCACAAACGGCACCCATTGTACCTTCTAATCGCACTCGGCACTTCTCTTGGGGAAGTCAATCAATACCGTCTACGTCTAGAGAGAGACATCCATCAAATGACTCAATACAGTCAGCAAAACGGATACGGTCACGGTCTCCAATAGAATCTATGGACGTTCAAGTCAATCCACAGTGTAACAATACTGTTACAGAGCTTCAAACTACTACCGCTTACAGTCAAATACCAATCCTCTTTATCATTTCATTCTTACAGAATACGATACAAAGTTCACCAATCAAAAATAATTTTTCTACAAATTATGAAATACGTTCCACGGGTACGAGATACTCTCGCTCAAATCGTCCCCACTAGAAACGGCTATATTCTGAAATCGAAAGATCCAGATTTTGGTATTACCATTCGCAACATAGCATCCTACGAAATCTTCGGTAAGAGCGCCAAACTTACAAAATTAACAGATAAACGGCAGAAACAACCTCCACCACCTCGCAAACCACCATATCTCTCGGTTGTTATTAAGGGTGTTTCCCCAGAACTTACCGATGCTGAAATCCAAGAGGAGCTAAAACAGGAGGGGATTACAGTAGACAGATGCATTCGTATTCGAAATAATAATGGTCCGACCTACATGGTCCGGGTGCTTTCTAAGCAACAGGAGACAATCGATTATCTGTTACGATTCGGTGCACCAATTTATAAGAAAATACATCGTGTCGAACCCTCTAAAACTCAGGGACCTTTACCTATACGCTGCGAAAAATGTCAGGTGTACAATGACCACATTACAGCAAATTGCTCTAATCCATCGAAGTGTGGATACTGCTCGGGTCTACATGAAACCAAAGCATGTCCAAACTTAAAAGGACCACCCAAGTGTAACACCTGTGGCAGTGGACTTCACCCAACCTAGAGTTATCGCTGTAAAGCTAAACCAGAGCCAACTCCCGAGCATCCGGAGCTAACATTACCGCTAAAAACGACTGACACGACCACTAAACCAAACCAATCCATCTTACCACCGCTAACAATCGAAGATTTTCTCCGCTACATCAGTCTGGTGCTTCAAAATATATTTCCCTTTCAGCGAACCAATATTCTTCATCACATCATTTCTGCTGCAAAATCCATCTTCCATATCAATCTACATGCAACGTATTCTAACAACTATGTCCATTTTCATATTGGATCTCTGGAAACTGCAGTTTAGTACAATCTGCATAGTAAATTTCATTATGGGGATTACTTTCTTATTTGTCAATATCCGATCCTTTTCGCAGCATAAACTGTTGTTAGAAGCAATGTTGTTGGAGGAACATCAATGTCTTTGCGCTTAATGAAACTGCTTTAAAACCGAGCATGGTAGCCCGCATTCCTGGCTATCAACTAGAACGTCATGACTATCATGATCACCTGGCTCGTGCGCAAGGTGGGGTTGCAATAGGCTTTTTTCCTAAGTATCCAGTTCGCTCGTATAACCCACCAGCTTTTAGAACTTTCCCGTAATTCCTCCTTTGCTCTATATTTCCGTCCATAGTCATCAATTTCAGTACGATCTACATTCGACCACGACAACCTATCCCGTTAGAGTATTTCGGATACATTGTCAATAATTATCGAAATATTATTATCATGGCGGACATTAATATTCATAGTCGTAGTGATCGTGAAAAAGTAGCTTTTCAACAGTATTTAACTGACAATCTCCAGCTCCATCTTCATGTCATACGTTCGCACACCAGACATATAAGTCAGACTACACCTGATGTTGTCATTACCTCTCTGAATCTTCTTACTGACTGCCAGCTTGAAGTTCTAGACTCAATTGGGAGCGATCACCATCCAGTGAAACTAACACTAACTCGAGGACAACGACCACGCCAAGAAATCGCACCTCATTATGTCCCGAGATATGATAAAGCAAATTGGCCTCTTTTCCGGCAAGAGCTTGAGCGCACACTTCATAGTGAAGCGCCTCCATCTAGCGAGACAGAGTTAGCTTCCTGTCTTACAACTATCACTATGGCAATACAAACTAGTGCTAAGCATCATATTCCAACCGAACAAGTGCATCCGCACAAACCGAAATTACCGCCGACATACGTTCCACTCATCCAGCAAGCTCGCCGACATCTTCGAGAATATTATAGAACTGGGAACGAAGCATATTTACGCCTACACCACCAATGGCAAAGAACGGTGCGTAATTATCTTGTTGCTTATAAACGTCGAAACTGGATAAAATCTTGTAATACCTTATCCGAGGAAGGACATCCTTCTCGCTATTGGAAGCGGTTTCACCAACTTATTGGCAAAAGCACCAAAGTCACCTATCCTCTAATAGCCGACGGTACTCCTCTCTTCTCTGACGCAGACAGCAAACGCTTTTGCTGCTCAATTACAGGACGTTTTCACCCCTACAGCTGTTTCCAAAAGTTGTGAACGGACAGATATCTCTTGTCTTCCTGCCTTACAACCTTCCACGGAGCATATCATAGACCTAGATCATCCTCTTAGTTCATCCATCACTGTGGAGGAACTGCACTCTGCTCTAAAACGGAAAAGAAATACAGCACCTGGAATCGATACGATATCTTACCGACATATCAAAGAAGCCCCGCCATCTCTCTTGTTGCTCCTCGTCACAATATATAATTTCATCCTCAGAACCGGGTTTTACCCCTCACATTGGAAAGTCTCCAAAATATGTATGTTCCATAAACCGAATAAACCTGTACATTCAGTAGCTTCTTACAGACCAATCCAACTCACCTCAGTTTTCAGTAAGATACTGGAAAAAATTCTAGTATACCGACTCCATAAGTATCTTGACGCCACTTCTCTGCTACCTGTTCATCAAGCGGGATTTCGCCCTGGTTTTTCCATAAATGACCAGCTACTTCGTCTCAGTTCAATAATTACTAATCAATATAACAAAGCTTTTCCATCCTGTCTCATTCTCATGGATTTAGAGAAGGCATTCGATAAGGTTTGGCATTATGGCCTCATTAAAAAATTGCAGTCGTTTAATCTTCCTATATGCTATCTCAGGCTAATATATTATTTTATTTCCAATCGCATTGCTTATGTTACAGTTGGTACGGCACTCTCCTGGCCGATTTTTCCTCTTACTGGAGTACCCCAAGGATCAGCTCTCAGTCCTTTACTATATGTCTTGTATGCTTCCGACATCCCTTCTGAACCACGCAATGTCTTTACTTTTCAATATGCTGACGACACAGCTTTTCTAGCTCTCGGCAAAACGGTGCATCAGCTTAACATTGCTTTACAAACAACTCTCGATAATTTTGTCAAGTGGTGCAAGAAATGGCAGTTAACGATCAACTCCGAGAAAACGCAAGCTCTGGTATTTCTACCACCTAAGCGTTGTTCCAAAGTCCGTAGAAACCCAACTCTGTTACAACTAACTGTTGATGGATATCATGTACGCCCTTCCACCACTGCTACCTATCTAGGCGTGGTTTTCGATTCGAAGCTCAGCTGGAATGCTCGCTTGAAAAAACTAACGGATAAAGCCAATCTTAGATTAAATCTTTTGAGACGTCTCACAGGAACATCTTGGGGACTAAAAGCAGATGTTTTACTTCATACATATAAAGCATTCCTCCGTCCGATCCTTACTTTTGGGCATACGGCTTGGTGCAATGCTTCTGTTTCTTTCTATGAAAAACTCAGCATACTGAAACGACATGCTATTCGACTGGCGTATCGAATTAAATTTCCATACCCAACGTGGCTCACATACGAATATATAGACTTTCCAAAGATCACCGAGCATCTCGCACAACTTCGCCTGAGATACATCAGCTCTCGCATCCAAACAGGCCATCCACTTTTCTTGGACATCCTTCACGCCGACGCTCCTACTGACGCAGCCTATCGATACAAACATTCACCTTTAAATATTTTTGTAACTCTATATGTTAAAAACGAGCATCTTCCTGCGGCTGAAAGGGAAATATATGATATATACGTCATTGCTCATCATATACCGCATCTTTTTCCATCTCAGCACTAGATCCTCACCATTAACAAGGGCTTCCCCATGTGTTCATTAGTCCCGAGTCGCCCCGGGACAGAAGATTTAACCCTGCATCTGTCTCACTAATCAAATTCTGTTTGTGATGTGTTAGCACTTCACCTCATTCATCATCATCATTTTTCTTTATTCTATGTATTTGAATGCCTATTAGCACCTTTGCACCTCAATCATATATCTGCACTCAATTTCAATATATATTGTGACATTATGATTACTATTCCTTATGTTCATACTTTCTGCACTTAGCCCATCTTCATTTATCTTATCATCAAAAGAAATCCTTCAAGAATCTATGCCAAAGAGAGGGCGTAACCCTCTAATGGCTGGGAGTAGATGTCTCTTTGCTCCTATAAAATAATTGATGAATAAAGAATTATGAAGTTAACCCTATTCCCGCACCCTTAAAAAAAAACGACCCCGATACAGCACTTACCCGAAGAAAGGGCGCAACCCTTTAAACGGGACGACCCCGATGACCACACTGACAATTCAGCTGAAAACCAAAAACATACCCATCAACAACATGGAAGAACTGCAAGAGGCGGCCAACCCCAGTGTTGTCCCCCACAATAACCTCCCGACCCTCCCCTGGGGATCAAGACCAAGAAAACTTAATCGACATGGACGACTACTCAGACGAGGACAGCAATCGGAAGTCAGATAATGACTTCAAGGAAGCTAAGAAGAGAGCCCGTAAGCAAGAAGCCACCAACATCCCCTCCCTGATACAATTCAAAAACCAATTCGCCCCCCTAGCGGAAGAAAATCCAGACGAACCCCTGCCAGCCAACGCTTCAGACGAGACAAGTGAACAAGAAAGAACCTTCTCCAAGAAACACATACCTCCCCTCCACATCTACGGTGTGGAAAATCACAGCAAAGACTACATCACGTTCCGCTGCGCTACGCTCAGTGATTTCGAGAAAATAGAAACATTCTGTCAGCAAACGGGACGCTCTTACGCAACCGAGACGCTCTTACGCCCCTTCAAGGTTGCGATACGAAAACTACCGATCGACACAGACCCAAAGGACATTCACCAAGATCTAATAGACCTCGAATATCCCGTCAAGTCAGTGACACAACTCAGGGGGAGGAGTGGCCCTAATGGTGAGAAACCACTTTTCCCGCTGTTTTTGGTGTCTCTTGTAAAATGCCCAGGAGTATAAGAAATCTACAATTTGAAATACCTCCTAAGCTACAGGGTAGTGGTGGAAGCGTGCAGAGGCTAGAGTGTTCTCCAGTGCTACTGCTGCCAGTGAGTAGGTCATTCACAGCGAACGTGCTGCGCATCACAAAGATGCGTAAAATGTGACGGAGGACACCTCAGCGCATCATGTCCGAAGACCAGCAGGGACACTCCACCTAAGTGCTCAAACTGCGGTGGAGATCACCCGGCAAATTATCAAGGGTGCCCAACACTCAAGTCAGCCCGAGCTAGAAGAATGCAACAACTGCGACCAAAAACAGAGCCAGAACCGCCCAAACCAACCAACGAGACTGAAGACAAGCCATCACCAGCACCACCACGAAGACAAAACTACGCTGGAGCACTCAACAGAGATTCCAAACAGATCAAATCCAGCTCAGGAAAGTTGAAAAACAGCGAACAAAGCCGACAAGAAAACATCAGATGACCAACCCACAGTCCAGGAAACAGCCAGCCACCAATGCAACAGCAGAAGTCACCTCGATCACTGACATGATCAAGGAAATTAAGGACCTGTTCCAGTGGCTCAACCTGAGAACATTTCTGGAGAAAATCAAGATGGACTGAGGAAGATTTCAGAAGCAACTGACCCGGTCATAAGGACCACGACCATGTTTGAAGTCATCGCTACCCTCGTTGATGATGACACAGACTAGGAAGACAATATCCCGTGACCTCAGGATCGTCCACTGGAACGCGGAGGGCATCCGCACCCAGAAACCCACCCTTGAAGATTTCCTTCAGAGAGAAAGAGTTGACATAGCTCTCATCTCAGAAACCCTCCTAAAACCACCTATTTCCTTCAAAATTAAAAACTACACTGTCCACTGAACCGATCACCCAGGGGCCATCTCCCGGGGCGGAACAGCAATAATCATCAAGAATCACCTTCCTCTCGATCTCCTTCCCTCACTCCAACTCCAATCCCTTGAGGTCACGGGCATCACGCTGCACTCACCCGAGGGCCCTATCTAGATATTTGTAGCCTACCGGTCTCCAAACACCCGACTGGAACCGCAGCATCTCCGAATTCTACACCAGCAGGGACAACAGATTTTAATTGGGAGATACCTCATTGCAAGCATCCTGAATGGAACTCGAGACGAACTAACGAGAACGGAAACATCCTCCACAGGGCCCTCAGGCACATCGACCTCCTCCCGTCAGCACCAACAGAGCCAACGCACTTCCCTCGCAATGAGGGACAACCAGATGTTAGATATGATCCTCATACCTAACGTAGCCATCCTGGAAGGTCCATCTATCATCCATGCCCTGAAATCGGATCACATCGCTGTGATACAAACGCTGGCCATCAGACACCACGTAAGAAGCTCAACACTACCGAAGATAACCGAAACCGATTGGCACAACTACAGGCAGATGCTGGCAGAAACAGTAAACCCACGCCTCCCAGTGAGCACCCCGGAGGAACTAGATGCAGCAGTGAACACCATCACCACCCAGATGCAAACTGCACTCAGACAAACTTCAAACACCAACCCAGCCCGGCCCACTGCATCATCTCCAGAAGAGTACCGCACAACAGTCCTGATACATCTTAAGCGCTGGGACCGGAAACAGTGGCAGCGTAGTCGTCACGCAAGCTTCAAAAGACTTTGGAACAGTCTCACCACCAGAATGAAAAAGAAGCTCTTACGAGTAAAACTGCGAACCTGGAACCAGCGACTTCAGGAATTCGCAACCCCGAACTGGGACTTCTGGCGGTTGGTGAGGTGATTCACCAAACCATCATCTGGACCACAGAACTACCCTATCCAAGGACCCCAAGGACCACTATACGAACCCCAAGAGCAGGCTGCAGGCAGACACGCTGGAAGGCATCCAGCATACGAACAACAGAGCAACACCACCGTCAACAGAAGAAGCAGTCAGACGTACGCTGGAATACAACGACATGGACGACCCAATGCCTCCAACAGCTCTCACCAATCCACGAGAGATCCAAGTTGTCATCAAACGTCTGAACCCGCATCGTGCCTCCGGACCGGACAAGATCTTACCAGAAGCACTCCGAAACATGCCCCGCAAGGCCCTGGTACTGCTCTGCAGAATCTTCAACGCAATCATGAAAACAGGATACTTTCCCAAGGCATGGAAGCAGGCGAGAGTAGTGATGATCCCCAAACCAGGCACCACTCGGACAAACCCTAGCAACTATCGCCCAATAAGTCTCCTTTCACACACAAGCAAGGTGTTTGAAAGGATCTTCCAAAGGAGACTTAAACAGTACATCGAAGACCACCAGATCATTCCCGAGCACCAGTTTGGATTTAGAGCTGGACACAGCGCCGAGCTACAGCTCGTCCGAGCGGTGGAAACCATCACGTCGAGATTCAACGAAGGTGGCCACACGTTGGGAGTCTTTCTAGACATAGAAAAGGCTTTCGACAAAGTGTGGAATGAAGGGCTGATTCACAAACTCCATCTCCAAGCCCTTCCACACTACATGATCAGAGTCATCGCTTCTTATTTGTACAACAGAACCTTCTTCGTTGTCCAACAATCACCCCCACTCATGATCCATGCAGGAGTCCCACAAGGCTCCTGTATTTCACCAATCCTTTACGCACTGTATACAAGCGACATTCCTACCACACCGAACACCACCCTTGCAACCTTTGCAGATGACACCGCCATTTTTGCAAGTCACGGGAATGAGAGATATGCCACCACATATCTCAGACGCCATTTGCAACTCCTCGACGGCTGGACCCAAAAGTGGAAGATACAAGTGAATGCAAGGAAGACAGCAGTAGTCAACTTCACGAGAAACCGCAACGACACACCGATGCAGTTCCAATTCGCAGGCAACCCTAACAGAAGCAGAACAAACAAAGTATCTCGGGGTCCAGCTGGATCGAAAACCCACCTTCGGAGTTCACATCACCACCGTCACCAAGAAGGCAATGCAAAGATTCATGGCGCTCCTTCCTATCCTCCTGTCACCGTCCCTCTCTCATAATACAAGGAAACACATCTATGAGATGAGTATCCGACCCATCCTTCTGTACGCCCACCCTTCGTGGCAACATGCAACCAGAGCAACACTTCGACAAATGTAGGTACTGCAGAACAGGGCAGCCAGGGCCATCACTGGACACTCCATGGACACAAGGGTGCAACAAATTCATGAAGATTTGGAACTTCCCTTCCTGGAGGAAATCCGACGAAGAGGAACAGCGACCTTCTGGAGAAGTGCTAGAACATCTCCATACCCCCACGTGCAAACCATAGGCATATCGCAGCCAAGACGAAACATCTACAGAATGCCCCAACCACTCTTCTGATGAGACCATGTAGTTGAACATCGGAGGACACGACAGCAGCGACTCCGTAACCAAAACATCTTAGCAACAAACCACCGCCAATCCCAATACAAGAATGAAGGCAAGTGCTACGGCCCAGAACTTCGCAACAAGGTTTAAAATACCTGTCAAGAAACAACTGAGCGAACTGAGCTCTTAATTGCTGTTGTAGCATTTTAATAATAATAATAATAATAATAATAATAATAATAATAATAATAATAATAATAATAATAATAATAATAATAATAATAATAATAATAATAATAATAATAATAATACTATTATTATTATTATTATTTTAAGAGTGACCAAGGAAGTTCTGTCGCTTTTTCACCCACCACTTTCGAACATTGATATGTAACCTAAGACGTACCTGGAAAATCAAAAATAGTCTTCATCGGCATCGACGACCTTCTGCCAACGTTCTGGAAGGTTATGGATCCCATCGCGGTAGAACTTGGTGGGACGTGAAGCGAAGAAGCTATCAAATTCATATTGCACCTCTACTAGCGATTTGAACTGGCGTTCTCTAAGGTGATTGTCCAAGGAATGGAACAGGTGATAATCGGACGGTGCAATGTCCGTGGAGTATGGTGGATCCAATAGTGTTACCAATCCAAGGCGTAGAATGGTGTCCTGGGTCATCTTAGCCACGTGGGGCTTAGCGTTGTCTTGTAACAGGAGGACCCCTTTGCGATTCAGAAGTGCTGGATCCAGAGTTTTGAGTTTGTCTTGAACACGGCTCAACTGCTGGCAGTACACAGTTGCATTGATGCTCTGACCAGCTGGTAGCACTTCCCGATGGACGATGCCGCGAGCAGTCCACAAAATGCACAGGAGAACCTTATTTTGATTTAGTGCTGGTTTGGGCTGTTTTGGAACCGGTTCATGGGATGCTAACCAACGATGACGGTGCCGTGGAGCTTCGTACAGGACCCACTTCTCATCACCTGTCAACATAATGTCCAGAAATGGCTCCTTCCTCAGACGAGACACCAAAGAAACACAGGTGTCTGCTCGCGTTGCTTTTTGGCCGCAAGTCAAATCATGTAGGACCCATCAACCCAACTTGCAGTGCTTCCGAAGTTGATGGTGGTGATGCCGAATGGTTTCTCCACTCACAATGAATTGTAGTACCAGTTCCTCACATGTCTGTCTTCGCCTCAATTGCTGCCTGAAGATCTTTATTTTGAAAATCTGTTTGTCTTCCGGCACGTGGTGCGTCTTCGAGTGTTTCGTCACCATCATTAAACTTGTTAAACCATCGCTACTGTCCGCGTAGTCACGACACCCTCACCAAAGGCCTGGCATATCTTCCGGTCCGCGGAGCAGCGTTTTACCCCAGTTTGAACTCGTACAGCAAACAAGCGCTTATGACGCTCTGTGGAGGTCCCATGTTCACTCTGACCTTACGCACGTTCACGGTGTAACTGAACAGCCACAACCAGGTAGCATGTTGGATATACCCACTAGTGTTGCTCGCGAGACCAGGTTTGGAGCATTCTCGTCTCGAAAATGTGTCGTGAAGGTAGTCTCGTCTCGAAAAGTACATATGTTTCTATTGAAAAAGCTCTGTCTAGTCTCGTACCCCTTCACGAAAATTCTGTGTCGTCTCGTCTCGTCCAAGAACTGACCTTCGCCTTATCTCCATTCGCATTCAACTTACGGTGTGAGGGCTAATTGAACAGAGACCTCCACAAAAAGAGACAGAACTTTCTTGATCACCATATTATTATTATTATTATTATTATTATTATTATTATTATTATTATTATTATTATTATTATTATTATTATTATTATTACTGCGGAAGTTATTTGACTTTCTCGACACTAAATTACTCGCTGATTTTATATAACATTGCAAATATCTTCTAGATAAATATATCAAGAAAAAATTAAAAGGTAATTCCCTTCAGAATATGATATTTCAGTGCAATTAGTTCCTTATGATTCTATCAGACACCAACGTTCTTTTTAAATAGAAAAATCGGAAATGTTGACGCGATGAAATTTTTGTTTACACTTTATTATACAGCAAAAATTATTTAAAGAAGTTCTAAATACATTCCCTACTAGAAAATCCTGTTGTCTTCAGCACTTCAAATTTTATTTTGACTTTCAAAGTTCATTGCCTAAATTTTAACCTTGGAAATTTGGATGTGGAGGAAAATAGAGAAGGTTAGCAGGGTAACGAGGAAAACGAATCAGGAAATGCTGGGAAAATGCAAGAGATGAGAGCAATATTAGGCGATATAAGGAAGCGAAAATATGGACGGATCATAAGTTTCGATACTGCTAAGGGATTGCATTCTGAGAGATGTAATAAAGGGAGTGATATCAGGAGAGCGAGAGTGCGTAAGAAGGTTGCAATTGATAGATTGTAATAAGGAGGGTGGTACATTATGTTGGGTGGGTTGCGAGGAAGATATTAGCGGGAAATCGCAAAAATGGAAGCTTCTTACCTAGTTTACGGAAACTGGCCTGTCATTAATGGCAGAACATTGAGGAGGAGGAGGAGGATAATTATACTACAAATAAAAAAGCCGAAACAATGGTTTATGCATACGAATTGGCCAGCATTTTGTTTTCTGGTGGCAGCTTTGTAAGGTTCTAGTTCTCTCAAACGGGTTAGATTGTCAGGTCAGGTCACCTCGGATCGAATGTCGGGTCGGGTCACTTCGGGGCGATTTGTGGGGTCGAGTCGCTCGGGTCAACTCGCGTTGTCGGGTCTGGTCAATCGGGTCATCGGGTCGGGTCAGTCAATTCGGCTCACGGGTCTGGTCGGGTCGATCTTTAACCCGACCCGACCCGACCCGTTGAGAGCACTAGCTATGGACCTTCAAAGTTCATCTTTTCATGTTTTCGGCAACATATAACTCTGATAGGAAGTATTTGTGCACCGAAGTTGGTCTATACTTTTTGTCTTATCTTGGTCACAGGAATCGCCTCTCAAACGTTCTTAGTGTTGTTTTCAAACACTCTGTATACATGACTTACAATCAGCAAACAGTGGGAGATATCGAAAAGTTGTTTTCTGGAATCGATTCATCGTTACAAGAATAGGTTCCATTTCCTCAATTGAAACTATTGAAACTAGAAGTGGTACAAACAAGTTGTTTTCGGTTTCAAGGTTGATAGCCATAGAACAAAAAATATAATGGCAACAAGTTCTTTTTAAACCAATTCAATCTCTTAAGAAAGGATACCATCTCCACCCATATTACACTACTAAAAACCGAAATGGAAATAATTACTGGTAGGTCTACTTCCGGTTTCAACGTTGACCCTATAGAACAAAAACGGTTACATAGCGACAGTTTCTTCGAATCCATTCATCAACTCAAGAAAAATATAATTTCCACCCATAACATTCTACTTAAACCGGAAGTGGTAGAGATTTCCTAGTACTTCCTGATCTGATACGTATATTGATTCTTCAGTATTGATCTTCATAGAACAAAAGCTATTATAGATATTGGTTGATTTGAGTTCAGTTGAGTTTAGCGTCTCATTCAGCAGCGAGGCTATATGAAATGTGGATCTATAGCTTAAAGTGTCATCTGAACCACGTTAGCTCTACCGGAAATCGAACCCGAATCTTCCACGTCAAAGTTGAGTAGGCTATCCATATAACCGCGAGGAAGCTCGAAAGAGACATCGAAAAGCGTTTTCACGGAATCGATTCAGTGTCCCAAGACTAGGTTACAGCTTCTTCATTTTCCCTCTGTTGAAACCGGAATTGGAAGAAATCAACCATTTCCTGTTTCAACATTGATACTCATAGAACAAAAGCTAATAGATATCGACAAGCGGTTTTTTGGAATCGATTCAACGTCTCAAGAAAGAATACCATCTCCATCTGTATTGTTCTACTAAAACCGGAAGTTATAAAAATACTAATACTTCCGGTTTTAATGTTGTTTGTAATGCAATAAAAACTGAAATATATAGAGGTAAGGCCTTTCTTAGAATCGATTCAGTGTCTTGCCTCAAGAGAACGTATCATCTCCACCTGTAACACTCTCCCAAAACCGGAAGTGGTAGAATGTACTAGTACTTCCTGTCCCAAGATTGATTTCGGTAGAGCAAGAAGTAAGAGAGGAAAGCAAGGATACAGTCACAGAAAAACATAAAAATTCAGTGAAATCAAAGTAAATATGGTTCTATAAAATTAATTATTCTATTTTCCAAATCATCTCCTTTCAAAGAAGTAATATAAAGTGAGAAACAGCCAAGCTGTATTAAGGTAATAATCATAATGGACCCAAGAACTCAAAACCAGTTTGTAGTCCTCTCGATTATATATTACTTCCACTATTCTTAGCCAGACACCTTCAACTTCTAGGGATGCATTCGAGTCGAGTCGAGTCGAGATTTAAGCCTGTCTCGACTCGTCTCGAGAAAATGTTGTCTCGACTCGTGTCTCGACTCGAAAATATGTTTCTGTCTCGACTCGTGTCTCGACTCGACAGTCTCTGTCTCGACTCGACTCGAATTCGAGTCGAGACAAAATGTACGAGTTAAAATATACGCACACATCAGCCAGACCATCATGACTACCTACCTAATTGTCAGTATGTCGACTTTTGGCATGGATAAAAACGGCGACACGTCTTGGCATACACGCAATGATCCTTGATAGGTCGCTGGAGAGAGCTGGCACCACATGTGCTCACTCAGTCACCTAATTTCCGTAAATTCCGGGAAGGGGGGCGATGTGTTCTGACGTCACGTTCAATCACATCCCACAAGGGACATCACTCAAATGTCCGGTTCCAATTTCAATGAAACTTTTTTTGCTGATAGAAGGCATGTATGCATCATTACTTGTGATGACAAATTTTTGCCATGGTGCATGTTTTCTATTTTTTTTAATAACTTTTAAGAGTTGTGATGTGGTTATTAGAGATTACCACAGAAGTCCCTTACTACCCTTTGTAAACGGAGCGTTAATGAAGAAAAGTGAAGAAAAACCATGTGGATACATATAAGTCCTGGGGGGAAGTCGTATGGTAGATATGACCTTGATGGCAGCCATCTTGAAATCCGCCATTTTGAATTAAGGTCAAGTTTTCAAAATGGGAATAGGGTAATATGATACATAATTTCGGGCTAGAATTTAATTAGAAAAATAATGGTGAGATTAGTTTTAAGATACACCCATTTGGGGGAAAGTTACCGGCATATTAATTGTTTTTACTTACTGTGTGCGTGAGACCCTTCTTACTTTCGTCTCAAGACCTGTAAATCGATCGCAACGGCAGAGCCCGGTTTCGCACTAGTGTTTAGAAATCTTTAAACTCACTTGAGGCAAAATTTGTGGATTATTGTATTGTATTTTGCCTTTAATTAAATTTGAACCCACTTCATGATCTTGTGTAAAGTATCACTAAAAGAGAATTTCTGTTTTTATGGAGAACGTAAGCATAGCAATTATAAAAGGTGAGTAAGGTGCGTATGTATTTATAAGAAAGTTTATTTTACGAGTCTTTTGTGGTTCCGCCAACCTATTCTTTAGTTTTTTTTTGTTTTTATTTTTTGTTGCTTTTTTTTTCTAAATACTCATATCTCATAAATAAAAGAGCTATTATAAAATCTCTTACCACTATTCTTTAATACTTATAAAGTTTTATTTATTGTAAAAGCACTGGCGAGATATTTCTTATCGCCCACTAAAATTATGGTGGAGCTCCTTCGTGGCTAACGGTTAGCATACTTGCCTTTGGCGTGGGAAACCTGGGCTTGATTCCCGGTGGGAGTTCATGAGGTTCGGATTCCACGTTAATCAGTAGGTCCACGTCTCACATAGCCTCGCTGCTGAACGGGACGTTAAAATCAGAATCAATTCAACTCAAAATTAGGGTTTTGACTTTATTATGATGTCATTAGTTTAAACGCCCAACTGCCCAGTAATTATAAACATTGACTACATTATAAAATTGTAATTTGTGACGACTAAAATATCAGAAATTAAAGATTATTCTTTGGGTTTTGGAACATTTTGAAAAACGTGAAAAACTGGTACTGCACCGATACAACACATCGTTTGGATTTGTCATTGTGTAAAGTGATACAAACTAAAGAAGAATTACAACTTTATGAAATTGTATTAGGACTTATTATTTAGAAATAAACACCAAATAAGTGTAATAGTTCATATCCGTATCAAATACCAAGTTTATGATGAATCAACTACACAAAGTAGGATCCAAAAACGCTCATTGCAATTTGTTCCATCCTTCAGTCGAACCAGGAACTGAAACATAAAGAGTGACATTTTCTTTTTAAAGATACTTTGTCCAGCTAAGTATTGTGAAGGTTTATGTCAGTAGAAGGAATTGCATTCCATTATACAAGCGCAATTTCACAACTTTATGTACACATTACTAAATATCGAACACCCTTGTCCATATGATTAGCGTACGCGTCTTTGGTGCGGGAGACCTAGGTTCGATTTCCGATGGGAACTCCTGTGGTTCTGAACCCACGTTAATTTGTAAGTTCACGTCTCATATAGCCTTGATGCTGAAAGGGACACTAAACTCTAATCTAATACTAAATACAAATATTTAAAGAAAAATGATGACGCACCAAGATGACGTGAATTTGGCTATCAAATCCATTTTGTGTTTTCAGTTATTTTCTAGTAGTATTTTTTCTAGGCATCCTTTCAAAAGACAGTGATGCAAATTTCGTAATTGCGAATTCCTGTTAGAAGCCATGAAATTATCAGATTAGATGCAAAATTTCCCGTCCACTAAAATAGATACCGTAAATTTACAATATCTAACAATAAATAATTTTGAAAGATATCGCTTTCGAGGGAAAAAATGAAGTGAAATCTTTGTTTTACGTCCGACGGTTATGCCGGTTAGGCTAAAGGAGAGGGGTGATGATGAGAAATTAGTGAAATCGTGGAATGAAGAAAGTGGGAGGAACGGAAGAACCCCGAGGAAACCCACGCACACGGTGTTTGTCCACCACAAAGTTCACTTGGTACGAGCTGGGATCGAACCAGGGTCCCCAAGCACCAGAGATGAACGATCTACCACTGAGCCACCGCGGCCCCGCTTTAGAGGGGCCATGACGTATAGTTGAACTCATTCTCGTAGTATGAAAGGCATTATTTATAATTATGCATGATAGGATCACAAACAAAATTTAAAAATATTATGTGCACTTTCTTTTAACAAACATTATATTGTCTTTTATGGTGTGGAAGGGAATGTTATGTTCGAAAACGAAGTCCTTAACACGATTCTTGTTGCTACACACTGCATGTTTCTAGCCACAGAAAAGATGCAGCGATAGGTAGGCTATTTTTCAATTGCTTTACATTAGCTTGATGTTTCAAGTCTTTTGTGTGTTTCTGAAGTTCACTTTTACCACAAAAGAGCTCAATATTTACATGTCTTACATAGCTTTGGTTCGATTCTCAACACGGACTGCAACTACCTGTTAAATTGTGCATCCGAAAGGCACTCTTTGTTAAACCTCGCTTATCACCGCTCATCTTAATAATATATATAACTTCACCTCGAAGCAAATGTTGCATTTCTCTCTTTCATCCTAACACAAAACAAAACTAACCACAGCTGTGACACGAAGGAGCTATTTCAAAAAGAAACAAGCTGTGCTTCATAGAGATGTGTATCAAATGATAGAAGCATAAAGTATTGTTTTCTTTCCTGTTTATTGATATCAGTTGGTGTTCTTAATGAGTTTACTCATTAGTTTAGAAAGAGTATATATGGAATTTGGACATATGTTGTACTTATTCTCCTGAGAAATTGATGAGACCAGAAAAATTATAAGGACAGATGGAATAGGTTTAAGCGCATCTACGTGACTTTATCAAATATTTATTCTCCATAATGGTACCACGCGGAAAACTTGGTATAGGCCTACTTTTATCTTTGCCTCCCTCTGTTAGCTGTTTTGTATCATATATATCGGATGGTTTTGATATTTCTTCTGATCATTAAAACAACAATGGTACCTGTGTGCGTGCAGAAATGCAAAAGCACAAGGTAACTTCCTATTTGTTTTGGAAACAACAAACCCATTTCACATGTGCGAGAGAAATTGAGCACAGCGAGAGCGGGTGTTTACTCACGGTCAGTTCGCAGCAGGAGTCCATGGTAAAAATTTGGCTATCTCGAAAACACTCGCAAAACCTTACAAATACAAAAGACTGCGCTTCAAAGAAAGTTTAGACACAGATGTTTCAATTTTCTTTTAGCATCGTTCTTCAGCAAAAGAGTCGGTTCATTGTATTCGGAAAAGAGAAGGGAGAAAGGGTGAATTTATATTTTATGTGGGGGGTAACGTTGTAAGTAGTATAAACAATACATACCGCTTCCGACTCTGTACGCATACACTAGCCGCGGAGTTCACACACACACACAGAATCAGAGTCCTCACACACCAAGGGTGAGAGCTGTGCCACTGAGTCACAGCGGCCACGGGGCTGGGTCGAGTCCATTTTACATTCATAGTTTCTTAGTACATAAATGTTACGATTATGAAATAGATTTTCCTTAATGAGCTGCATAAAAGCAAAAGCTTTCGAAATGCATTAAACAATTAGCTCGATTTGAGTGTGAACTTAAAGTTATATCAGAGTGTAAATACGGATACGCACCAAAGCTCGAAAACTTAATACACTATTTCTCCTATATAGTCAGCATGTATCAAGCAATCATTCAGCTTTCATTTGAGAGGATGGAAATCGAAGGCCCCTGAACAACTATGTTACTAATGTGCGGAATGTATTTATCTTACAGTGAACTGCTTTGATGCCAAGGGGCCTAACTCCAAAATTGAAATTTTCCAGGAGTGAAAGTTGAAGTTCAATATCTCATGAACAATCCATATTTCTTTTATGTTGGGAACCAAAACCATAACTACTGTATGTAGTTCATTGTTTTATAACTTAGTGTTTACAAAAATCCTTTTAAAAAATACCTATTCATAGAAGTGGATGGTACTTATCTGTACTAGTTCTTGGCATCCAAGCAGTCCATTTATTGTAATACTAGCTTAATATACCCATTCTTCGCATGGGGGCTGTATTTGGAAGTCAACACCTGTGGAAGTATCACCATTCATTTCAGTGACCGCGAAAACTAAGGATTTGACACTAGTATCAATCAATATGGGCTATTTATACATGTCTCGGTATTCCTCACCCGCTGACACCCGGCCCGCATACAGTAGTAGCTGAATTTGCAAGTCATCGCTGATGGAAGTGTCACCATTGATCTCAGCGACCGTGAAAACTATGGATTTGACACTAATGTCGATCAATTTGGATTACTTTTACTACATGTCTCGCTAAACGCCCCCCTGAGACCCCCTGGTTCCAACTTTGACAAAAACGCTTCGCCTTAGACTGGGACCTGGACCAAGGTATCCGTGACCAAAATTTGGTAACTCGCGGTCAACTTGTCTGGTCCCCAGGTCGGTCCCAGTAAACGTCCCCCCCCCGAGACCCCCCTGGTTCGAAATTAAAAAAAAACGCTTCGTCTTGATCTGGGGCCTGGACTAAGGTACCCGTGACCAAATTTTGGGAACTCTCAGTCCACTCGTCTGGTCCCCAGGTCGCACACACAAACATACAAACACACAAACAAACTCTTTATTTTATTTATATTAGATAAGATATACTATGTAAAATAGTCTCGTATCATAATATGTGATGTACAACAAATGTTACATTATATATTATCCGTAGCTCGTGATATGCTGCAACATATTAAAGCCTCAGAATAGTTGGGCAAGCGAATAATCCAGAAGTTACGTAACCCTATTGCGTTCATGGGAACGAAAACACAATAATTATAACTATGCTAAATTACTATAGACTACCAACTGCTCATTCAGAGAATTTATGAAGTTCACTCTATCGCAATAGTTTTATACAAACCAGATTTAGACTACGGATAATAGTTTTATACAAACTAGATAATCAATTATTATTATTATTATCATTATATTTACAGTACAACCAAATACAACGACATTAACTATTAGTTCTAATTAACTGAATTGAGCTGAAAATTAAATCTTGATCTTTAAAGATTAACTATTAATTTTATGCGTTCTGTACCTTTCTAAAGAAATAAAAGCTGGAATTGGTTTTAAGGCTGTTTCTGAGTGAATACTTTCTTCAAAATAATATTAAAAATTATAGAAAGATTTTCGAGACATTCGAGTCGAGTCGAGATTTTTAAGAGCCGTCTCGACTCGACTCGTGTCTCGACTCGAAAATTCGAGTCGAGAAATACGTTTGTCTCGACTCGTCTCGAATTTTACAAAGTGTGTCTCGACTCGAATTCGAGTCGAGTCGAGTCGAGATTCGAGACATGTCTCGACTCGAGCGCATCCCTATCAACTTCCTTTACTAACCATGTGAAAATACTGTCTGTAATGCCAGCAGTGTTGAATTCAGACTTTTGTACAAGGGGACAATAAAAAATAAGGGGGGCTCTGTTCTAGATTGCAATAGGGCAGCAGGAATCTGTCGCAACAAAACTTGCGACTTATTGACTGCTCGGTTGCAATAACCAACATATTGCCATTTTTACCTAACTAATGTTGTAAGGCGTTTGTATCTAATTTCCAAGTTTTGATTTAACCTCGACTTTATATGAAAACGCGGTTTGTTAATTAGAGCAATTAGGTTGGGCAAAAAAGAAACTAATTTTCTATTTAAAAAAAAAAAGTATTTGTTTTTAAGACTTCTTATTTCCGAAACAAATAAACAAAAAAATTCAATGCATTTGTGTAGATATTCTAGGGGTACATGTGTGTAGATATTCTAGGGATGGTATATATATTCTAGAGGGGGCTCAGCACCCTCTTGAACATGCCTGAATTCAACACAATGCCAGGACACCTTCGACCACTTACTGTGCAATGAAATGACTTTGAGCCTGGATGTAGAGATGCAAGGGCTCGGAAAAAAAAACGGCTTTTTTGGGAAAAAAACTCGGTTTTTTCTGCTTTGCTTTTTTGCTTGGGAAATTTTGGGCTTTTTTCAAAATACTGCTCTAAATTGATAAAACAGATTTTGTATCGCTTCTCTATAACACAAAAAATCATTTAATTAGTGGTTGATGCTGATAATAATATAAAACATCGAAAATAAACTATGAATTTCGAAAAAAGTATTTCAAACAATTTTTCTTCAACATATTTACATTATGAATTCCACAGGATTAACCAATGTATATAATAAGAATTATTTAACCTCCTATATACAAAAGTAAGCAGAGTTGGCAAGAACCATGGTTGTTTTTGAAAATGCCAAAAACCCGTTTTTTGGGGGATGTTTAAACCAGGCTTTTTTGGTTTAAACCAGGCTTTTTTGACTTAGATTTTTTGCTTTATGTATTTATATTACATATTCACAGAAATAAGTTTGTTTCGCCTTGATGTTATTATTCAACAGCGGGTTTATGCCGGAAGAACTCCCTTAAGCTTAAAGAAGTGCGGTCAGTAAATTTCTTAAGTTGAGAATCTCCCGCCCTAGCTATTGGGAAAATCCCGTCATTACTTGAAATTAAGACAATAACGGGAAAATCCTGTTATTGCTTTGCATGTAAAATTTAAAGGTCAACGTACCATAATCAGTACGCTAAAACTGAGGTATTAAATTACAAATTTAGTACCGGTACGTAGATATCATTGAAAGTCCAATCCAAGCTAATGTTGGAAGCTACGTAGGCAATCGATAAATTTTGCCAATTTCTATCAATATATTTAAGCAATATTGGCTTCTTTATAAAACAACACGCATTTAGGCATGCAGAAATATACAATTTGGTTTGTTTCGTATATTTAGGCTTAACATCCTTACGAAATACCGAGGTTATCAAGGAGAAGACTTTCGCTTAAACTGACATCCGAACCGCTACTTGGGTTACGCATGAAAGAAGGTTTGTGGTTCGACCGAGAATTGAACATGGGACACCTTGATTAAAAGGTGAAAGGGAAATAAAACTATTGCAGGTGGTTTGATATCTGGAAACATTACCATGAAGTTCACACGATTCGCATTTTTCATTCTTTTTATTTTTGTGGTTTAAACCAGTTATTAAAAAAAATAGTTGGTGTAAACCAGCCAACCCTAAAAGTAAACACTTCTTTTTAAAGAATACACAAATAACTAGCAAAATAGTATGTAGTATTTTTACTTCAAAATATTCCATACCCTCTTTTTGAAACAAAATAAAATTAAAATAAAACATAAGAGAAATACTAAGATTTATATGATACACTTAAAGGCTGCACATCTAGAGTTTTGGTTCTGTATATTCTTGAAATTCTACAGTTAAGTTTTATAGAACCACCATCACAGTTTACCCAATCCTCAAGTTTTCTGAATTTTTAACAAGAGGGATTCAACATATCATTACGGAACTCCCCCTCCCCCAAAATAAAGACTACGGAATATATTTAAGTTAAGCTAAATACAACTGCACAACAAACATGACTGAGTGATTAGCTTTTGCGCTTCTATCGGGAAGTCCGGGATTCAACCAGCATTCGACCATTCTGACAAAGCTTTTCTTCATTCCATCTGTGAATGTAGAAATAGTGCGTGTACTGTGAGTTGGGCGACTTCCTTTTTTAGTAGAAATAGTGCGTGTACTGTGAGTTGGGCGACTTCCTTTTTTATTGTTTTTAAATCGTTATTATTACTAATTACCAGCAGTGACGGTTTTGCGAAGGTTAGGGGGGCGGTCTTTCGGACTGAAGCCCGTTCCCCAAAGTTACGGAATGTCTGCAACAAACGAAATATCTATTATTTATGCCTTTACTCATAAACTTTAAGCTCCCGTCAAATAAAAATTACGAATGTTTAAAAAAACTAAACATTAGTAAGAAACCCTTCCCAAAATACTTTTCTAAATCCGCCACTGATTCTCAGTATAAAATGATTTTTAAAGTTGTATCCGGAAGATTATTGCTAAACATATAAACGAAACGAAATATTAGTTATGCCTGTACTCATAAACTTCAAGAACTTCCCAAATAAAATTAGGACTTTTTTAGGAAACGAAACAATCAGAAAAAACCCGCCTAAAGTACTTTTCTAAATCCGCTACTGATTATTTGTATAAATTGGTATTCAAGGTTGTGTCCGGAAAATTATTGCTAAATCACTTCACAGCTACAGTATAACAGAAATGTGGAAATACGGTTTGAAGGATATATTGAAAAACGTACGCTTTGACGGATAAATAGAAAAACGGGCAAGTTTAACTTTTGCGCTAGAAGCTAGAGTACTAAAAGCTCTTAGAAATGAAACACGGATGACAAACTAGAGAAGAAAAGAGATGTCGATAAAGTTAAAATAAAGTTAAATAGCCTCTAAAATTACCCTCAAATACTACATTCTTCATGTTAGCTTTAATTCGTAAAACATGTGCTCCATTCATCTTGATGGTGAATTTCAGAGCGAAATATCACATTCAGGTCATGGAATTCTTACCTAACTATAGAATATACTATAAGAAAGCTATTTAGATAGAAAAATCATGAAGTTGAAAAAAAGCCAAAATTTCCAAAATTCTCGTTTTTTCCCAAAAAAGCCGGCTTTTTATGTGAAAAAAACCATCGATCCAAAAAAGCCGGCTTTTTTGCATCTCTACCTGGATGTAGAAGAGAGCTGTGGAAAGTCAGGTGGTCATGCTGCAGAATTGCCACTCGTGCGGGCAGTCCATGAACGATGTAAGTGATGAAAAGAAGTTTTCATAGTGGACGTACTGTAGCTTCTCAGTACCCTTCCGACGCATCAGGCAGTGTTTGGACCACCCTAACTGACACGATGGCGACTGCCAATATAACAAAGCCACCCCATCCTCCTATGGGAGTAATGATATTAAACAATCGACTGTTGAAGGCAGTCTATGTTCCCAAATACCTCTCGCACGATTGCCTCTGACATCTGGTAATCGCCGAGGATTTCGGTGGTGTTGGGGAAACTGCAGTTTCAAGGTGAACTGCCATGGTCCTCATATTCCCAGGTGAACTCAACGTGCTCTAGTCGTTGGAGTCTTCTAATCTGTCTTCGGACTTCAGCTTTATTGAGAACGTGGAGCCATGGTGACTCAGTGGTACAGGGTTTATCTCTGGTATGTGGGATTCCTGGTTCGATACCCGGCAAGTAAGTTTCTGGTGGATACAATCGTGTCCGAGAGTTTCTCAGGGTACTCCCGTTTTCTCCCACCAATTTTTCATCACTCACGTATCTTAATCATTTCTCCCTTAGCCTGAAGGGCACAATTGTGGGACAAACTGAAATATTTCATTTTCACTTCATTATTGAGAACGTATAGCACATGCTGTTATGGTGCCTAAGTGTGAGGCGGCTTCGGTAACTAACATCGCCCAGCTGCGCCAAAATGAACAGAGAGCGTGCGATACTATATACCTTATAAAGACACCCAGATTGGCTTTCTGCGCGAACAACTGTGGTTCTGGGTTCTTATAATGCTATTGAGATGAGATGTATTTGTTTCGCGACGTTTCACGGACGCCACTTTGTGAATGGAACTATCACCTTTCATTATCTGCTTTTTGTATACC
Organism: Thermobia domestica; assembly: GCF_964235325.1. Lineage (NCBI taxonomy): Eukaryota > Metazoa > Arthropoda > Insecta > Zygentoma > Lepismatidae > Thermobia > Thermobia domestica. Next base: position 35,415,850 of record NC_137464.1, read on the forward strand.
AACTTAAGCCGAGATACGTGAATTCGTAACAAATGTTCTAAAATGTGTACTCACCACATTAAATATACATACGTGGACAAATTAGTAGCAAAATGGGCAACTGAAACACATATTTTAAAAACAAATATTTCTCTGAATCGAAGTACATGAAGTTATTGATACTATATGTTAGTACTTGGTGTAATACATCCCTTATCTATACCTGTAATTGAGGCTGCAAATCTTTCTTGATATACTTTCAATCAATGTTTTGCATAAATTTTAAAAATTCAGTGCCCTCTGTCTATATGATGTTTTCTTTTATTTTGATTTGTCGTGGTCCATGTAACTTTGATTTTGATGTCAAAGCCATGTGCCATGACTCAATAGGATTCATATCTCGGCTATTTTCCTACCGTTGGTGTTCATGTCTGGGCTATTTCGCTGTGTTGAACATAGGAATGCCCCTCGAAACAAATTCCACTCTCATAATTTTTGATCTGTAATAAAAAATGTGCACCGTCCACCATAAATATTTCTCCATCATATGGAAAACATTCACTATTGGCCCCACACAATCTCTGATCACCCCTTCTTCTTCTTTTTTTTTTGTTTGTTTTGTTTTGTTTTGCTTCTACAGAGTGTTTCAAAACAACACCGACAACCTTTGGGAGGTGATTCCTTACACCAAGATAAGACAAAAAGTATAGACCAACCTGGGTGCACAAATGCTTCCTTTCGGAGTTATAGGCTGCGGGAAACACGAAAAAAAAAAATGAACTTTAAAGGTCCATAGCTCCAATACTATGGGACCTAATGTAGGAGGGTCAAGACTTCAGTTAGGAACTAGTACGTGCCCTATCCAAAAATGCATGTTTCAGAATCCTGTGGTACTCAAACAACGACTTTTATAGAAGGAGTTTGGCTAAGGGCAATAATTTGAAGCATTCACCAACTACCTCTGTAAAAACTATTGCAGAAGTACCGCAGGATTCTGAAACATGGATATTTTGATAGGGTACATAGTAGTTCTTAAGTGATGTCTTGACCCGACTACGGTAGGTCCCATACTATTGGAGCTATGGACCTTTAAATTTCATTTTTTCATGTTTTTGACAGCCTATATCTCCGAAAGGAAGCATTTGTGCACCCAGGTTGGTCTATACTTTTTGTCTTATCTTGGTGTGAGGAATCACCTCGCAAACGTTGTCGGTGTTGTTTTGAAACACCCTGTATATCATGGACTTTGTCTGATCCATACGTCAAAATAGCACTCCAGATCCTCACTTCAATAGGATATTATATGTGATGTACTATGCTTTTTTTTCTTTATTTCAAAGCTTTACTGAAGTTCACCTTATATATTGCGGTCTTGTTTTTCACTGCATAAATGACAGTTCTATCACTTGAACGCTACCTAAGAAAAGATTTATCTGAAATACGCATTTCCAATGAATTGCTTCCTAATATATATAATTATTTTGGTACATTAATTTGAAACTTAATGTACTGTATTTATCTTTTTTTTATTTATTTATTTTTTAGTCTAGTCTCGGCACAACTTAGCCCAGTAAAGCCCGTAAAATATAGTTGGGATATATTTTTGTCTGTTACGAGACCGCAGTGTCTTTAAGCCACCTTCAAATTTTTTCTTCGTATACTGCTTGCAATTTTTGCGTCATGCTCAGCCACGACATTTTATATATATATGATGAGATTAATTTGTAGTTCTGAAGGCCATAGGTTCTCTTCCGCCGAACTTAGATGCCCTTTGGTTCTTTCAGTTCCTCCCAACAGATCAATACACGACACACTACCTCCAACATTTTCCTAACTTCAATCTCCATTTTATTTGTAAACGTCAGAAACATTTCTTTTATTGTTTCGTGAGAGACACGGTGGATCAGTGGTAGAGTACTGGTGCGTGGGATTCTTGGTTCGATCTCCGGTCAAGTATGTAAGTGGTGGCAACTTCGTGCCTGTGGGTTTTCTCGGGTACCCCCATTTTCTCCCACATTGTCATTCCACCAAATCTTTCATCACCATTTGCCTGCCTTAAGGCGGCCGTCTACTAAATATTTTTCAAAAGCTAACAATTTTTCTTTTGCCGGTTTTTCATAAGTGAAAAGTATTTATTTATTTTCTAATAACTTAGGTAAGTTGTTACAAAATAAATACAAATGTTATTTAAAAAGTAGTTGACAAGGAACATAGGAAACATGATAAGTCATCAATTACCGTTGCGTTCATTTTTCTAATCGCTGCCTTAACCTAGATTTTTGGGTAATTCAAATTCTGGTCACACTGTAATTTCTATGGATGGCAACATTGAAAATTTTTCCGATTCGTATTTTCGGGTGTAGTATAACATTATCTATTATTGTGGAAAGTTACATCTCATTATCTCTTTACTTACGAAAAACCGGCAAAAGAAAAATTGTTAACTTTTGAAAAATATTTAGTAGTCTACCCCCTTAATTATCGTTTCCTTAGCCTAAAGGGTATAATCGTGGGGCATTAAACTGAAAGATTTCATTTCATTTTTTGTTCGTTTCAAAAAAATAAGAGACTGTCTTCCTCCTTTTCACAAAGTTACGCCTTGTCCAATTATGGAAGCCTTTGATACCTGCTTTCATACCTTCGCACCTCCTAATTTCGGTAGCAGCCTCTCCAGTGTCTTCCTGTTAGGGAACTTCAATTTGGTAAACTTTTTTCGGTTATAATGTTGTTTTCAGAGTATCAGGAAAGAAAACAGTTAAGTACAAATTAACATAATCTCTAGTGTGAAATAACATAAATAAATGCATCCTGCATTTATTACACAACAGTAGAATGTTCAAAATAAACTGTTATTTGTTTCATGTACATTCAACACAGATCTGAGAAGCTCATGAGTATAAACGAAACACAACAGAGACCAGTCATAGACTGCATCTCGTCCTGAAAAGTAAGTTTTGTTAAAGATTTTTATACGAGTGTATATAATATACTTGCTTGCAGTAGCATTTATTATTACTTCAAATTCCAATAGTACAAATATAACAACCAGCTTAAAAGTTTCAACCAACATTCAAGTAATGTAGTCTCCTTGTTCAAGCGACTCATTTTACAAGCTGCTACTTTTGATAAAATTCCTTCCGGACAGTATGCACAGAAATTCCTCTCTAGACTAACAGCACAAATACGTCGATATTGTCGGAATATAGATAAATTGTTATAAACTGATGGATTAATATTTGCTACTCGCAGTTTGGTAAAACACTACTATCAAGACGAAAGTATAAATAATATTTGAATGGTTTTGATTTGATATTTTAGTTTAGCGTCTCTTTCAGCAGTGAGGCTATATGAGACATGGACCTACTTATTGACGTAGGATCCGAACGACATGAGCTCCCGTCGGGAATTGAACCCGGGTCTCCCACGTCAAAAGTGCGCACGCTAACCGCTTAGCCATGAGGGAGCTCTATGAATAATATTGCAAAATACATTGAGAATAAGGATGACAGTGCTTCTGTATAAAACACGAAGATATTAATTAAACGACTAAGGATATAGTTATGGAAAAACTTATCAAATATTGACATCGGATGTTTACGAACTCGTATATATCCTCTATTTTCGTCGTAATGAAGTACAAAACGCCAACGAACTTCTTATAGACTGAATTAGTGTGACGTCACACCCTTTTTGTAGCCATGGTGATCGCCATTTTATTTTCTATACAAACACGAGCGAAGGCTGAGAAATAACGCATAAATGGTTATGTGTTTTGTATTTGATTGTAAACATTAATGTAATTGAGCAGAAATGGAACAAGCAATATCCTAGAATTCTTTACTAAAGATTTTCGATATTCTGTAGGCAACATAAAATTCTTAATCGTAAACGTAAAATTACTAAGGCAAAATAAATGAGCAAATATGATTCGATCAGAACACACAATTGTAATATTACATGATACAGACAAATCAATGCGATTTTACATAAGGTTTGTTCCCCTTCTGTGCAATATATCGAGGCATTTATATTAACAAATAATGGATACAAACTTACCTCTACTTCAGTTCTTCATGTTTGCCTCCGCCTTTTAAATATTAAATTCACCATCATCATTACGGAAGACACGTGATTTGATTCAAGAGCATTTTTGCCTTTTTCCACCAACTTTAATTCGTTCTCAAGTATTTAAAAATTCTACATAATTTCACAGCCATTGTTTACTTAACACCTCATTTATACACTCACATTTGTATAGAAAACAAAATGGCGATCACCATGGTAACGAAGAAGAAATGACGTCACCACTATTCCAGTCTATTGTCTGGATCAGTGATAGCCAAATGGTGCCCCGCGATAAAATTGTATGATTTGTCCAAAGCGACTAATTTTACAACGAAACTTGTAAAGACTAACTCCATGTGTAACAGGAACATTGTAGCTATAATAGTATACATGAATCGTCACCATCATCATCATGGTATTCTGCCATTACTGTCACCCACTTGCTCCAACTGAGAAGCTTCCATGCTCCACAGTCTTCCGCTAACCTCTTTATCTTCACGTATAATTTTTTTGTTTTGATATTGTCCATTAATTGTAATCTCCTTCACCCTCTCTTTCTCTTTCCTTCCACCATACCCTCTGAAACGTCCCTCTTGATACAGTTCCTTCTTAGCCAATGTCCCAACCACTTTCTCTTTCTCTTCTTAATATCTAAAATTGTTCTTTTCTTCCCTATCATTCCTAAAACCCTCTTATTCGTTTTCCGCTAGACCCACCTAAATAACTCCATTCTTCTCCACACCCACATTTCGGAAACCCAGTCGTTTTTTATACATGAAGTGAGACTAGATGCTGTGACCGTCAGCCTAGCCACAAAATTACGTTTTTGGACGAACAGTGTATTTCTTCTTTAACTTTTATTCATGCAACGAAATCATTATTTTACTCAGAGGAAAGAAAAGCTATTTTTCTTGCTGGTGAGAAACTCAACTCTTTCTGCAGGTGTTCCTCAGTTGCTTTTATCATTTCTCACGGTAGAACAAAGGACTTGTTGTTTTCTAATACAACGCTTATCGTCTGGACAAAGTGCTTTGCAGTAGCAAACTTATTTTTTTCTTTCCCTAAAAATAGTTACCAACTTATGGTCTTCGCCATGACTATTTCCCATGTACTTTCTTCATAACGACATTTATTAAAGTTGGGAATATTTTTGGACACGAAGTTGATATTGTGTGTGAACGAATTCTCGTCGTTTGTTGTGTTCTCATGCACTCATATTGCGTCATCCTTCCTACCGTGAGAACAGTGTTTATGGCTTGTAGGAGTTGTAGGTGAAATGACTCATTCACACAATTACCAACGTTCGCTCCTTTCCACTGAACTGTTTTATGTATAATAGTAGTGTAAAAAATCCAACAGTCATAGGAGGAATCTACCAGTTTAGACTGCAACACTTTTTTTTGACTATCGCTTCCAAGTTTTATTCACACGGGACCAAAACATGTGTTGCCAGTGCTCTTAATTATACCGTCGTCATATTTGTGTTGTTTAAGAATGCAGAAAACTTTGACATTTCTTTATTATTTTGTATAACGCACTACCAACCCTAAGTCTAGCGAACGGGATGTTCCCAAGCGTTGGTAGAAGCGAGGAGTGGCCTAAGCCATCAGAGTAAGAAGGAACGAAAAGTTTTGCCGCTATATTAACGTAAGTGGAGTACGATGAATAATTAAGTATACGATAGGAGTCTTATTTTGATGTTAAATGAAAAAGTGAACAACCTTCTTTTGAGTACAGCATTTCTTCGGAGTCAAGAAATCTCATCATGGATTAGTGTTTCCTGTATCTCCCCATCCCCCTCGGCCTAATTACGCAGTGAAAGTCTCATAGTGAGAATAATAAGTATATAACGCAAGTGATATCGAATAAAAGGGCTATGTTTCTAGTGTTTTTATATAATATGTGCATATCTACGTCTACTATGCAATATTAAGTGTCTTATTTTCATTATTTCGTTTATTCAATTGCGTGAGTGCAATTTTTTCTGTTTGAGCGTTCAAGCTCTGTATAGTGAAAATTTTGTGTGTTGTTACTATTTCTCATTCTCCTCCGTATCCACATATATGCCTATTTAATAAATAAGAATTCATCTAAGGAAATACTATCGTCTTCATTCATGTGTGTATGAATCCCTGTGAGCAGTCGGCTTGCCAGTCGCGTATATGTATACGCATGCATACGCAAAAGTAAGTATAACCCAACCTGAGTCTCAAAAGCACCAACGTTGCTCGTGTCAAATCACTTGTTGTATTTCACTATTATCAATCTGCGCCTGAACAGAACATGAGCCTGGACCAGGATTGTTATCAGCTGTTTTCTTGGGGAATTCTCCGGAAGCCAGCACCCGAGGGAAACGGTAGGTAGCAATGATAACTGTTCAATATTTTCTTAAACTTTTTGTACCTTAACGAGTCCAATCTATAAGGTAAAGACATTTGGTACTAGGATGTTTTTTTAGAGAAATACAGATTTCAGAATTACTTTCAAATGATTATAGCTCACGTCAAAATTGTCCTAGTCTAGACACATGAAACAAGAAACAGCAAACGTAGAGTAGAACGAAAGTTCACAAAATAGAATATCAGGGTTCCTACTGATCTAGAGAAATCTACTTCCCTTACTTCTCTCTGATCTTTGGCAGGAAATTCCTTAATTTCATGACAAATGTTGGATGACGTTCACATATAAATAACGGCTAAAACTAAAAGAAAGCATTGTATGTAGAAGACAAAATAAACAGCAATAAAAAGAAAATTGCATGTAGAATATAGCAATAAAAACCAAATATGTATTATAATGGTTGGCTAAGATGAAATTGGTGTACACTTAATGTTAGAAAAAAAAATATATTTTGTAAAATTTCCCTGACTTTCCAGTCTTTTTCCCTGAGCTTCCCTGACTTGCACCATTTTTCCTAACCAGTAAAAATCCTGAATATAATATTGTCTTAAATCAAATCTTAAATTCCCATCGTTATACGTTTATTATTTTCTTTAACTTGGTAACGTTGTATGTTTATTTTTATTCATATATTTAATTTACCTGGTTCCAAAGTATGGCTTTCATTTTGTCCTGGCTCGCAGCGATTTATAAATTGGACATCACTGGTCTGAATATATCAATTAACAACCCATCAGCATAAATGTCTTATATAAAAACAGGTTTAAAAGATTGATTATGTACGTATTTAAGGATCAACGTAATAAGACAACTTGTTCGTGTAGAACGAATAATATATTTTCAGTCGCAACACTGGTGGGAGAAGGTAAAATAAATAAGTACAAACAATTAACCCTTCTGTTTTCTTAAAATAATAGAAGATAGCTTGTAATTAATATTAAAAAAAACTAGAAAACATTGATTTTGATGTCAGACTTTCAATAGGTGTGATAAATATATATTATATTGAATTAGAAGTAAATCGTGAAAACATAACCACACACACTAATGAAGCTCACTATAAACGCTTTCGTTACATGTTTCATCAGATAGAAACGGAAAGAAGTAAAGGACAGAAATACAACACGGCGCCCCCAGCTGCTTCGCGGCTAAGCGGTTAGCGTAGACGCCTTTGGCGTGGGACATCCGGATTCGGTTCACGGCGGGAGCTCATGTGGTTCGAATTCAACGTTATTCAGTAAGTCCCATCTTATATAGTCTCGATGCTGAAAGGGGCGTTATATTCAAAATCAACTCAACTCAATACGGCACCCAAGTGGGTTCTCCACAGCCACTTCCCTGTCCTTAGATTTTCTTTTAATTTCCTCACTTCCTACGTGATGAAGCATTTAGCGAAAGTGTACATTTTCAATGTATGGTTTTACTATTTTTGATAATTACATACGAAGAGAATGCTGAAAGTAATGAGCATCGTTTTTAAAAACTAGTAGTGTCACAGCATACACTCTTTGACGACTCAACAATAAAAGTTAATCTACCGCCGTCTGCCTGACAATAATCTATTACTGTTTCTACTCTATAGCGATCAAATTAAAATTGGAAGTGGTTGACTATATTGCCACTTCTAGATTGAATAGAGTATTATGGAAGATGATATATATTCTTAAAACAAGAGTTTTAAAAAAGCTTCTCGCTATTTCTTATCGTTCTTCCTCTATGTAAATGAGTATAAAACCGGAAGTTGTACTGGATTTCTAGCACTTCCGGTTTTAGTAGAGAGTTAAGGATCGAGATGAAATCTATACTTGGGATGCTTAACAGATTACAGGAACTCTTTTGTGCTTTTATCGTGTTTTGCTCTACAGTGGTCAACATTTAAACCGGAAATGGTTGATTTCTACCACTTCCGGTTTGAATATTACTTCTATTAACGAAATTCGGTTAATAACTTTTTGAGTCTCGCGGACGGACACACGAATAAACAGAGAATATTTATAAATGTGTTTTTGGTAAATCCAACTCCTAAAAATAAATCAGAATCCATTAGTACATGTATACGCAAAGTAACTCACCGCAATCTGCAGACTTCACTGAGCACATCAAGGTTATGTGGCATTAGCTTCGCGTGACCACATTTGTTAGGCAATGACTGTAAGTGATGTTTCTTTACGAAAACGTGCTGTAGTTGGATTTCTTGTTAAAGAAAGAATTATTGCTAGTAAAATTCACAATACACTTCACGGTGTATGTATTGACATTTGTACATGAGTGCTAGCCGTGTTAGAAGATGGGAAAAATTTTATAGATGGAAACATGAGCGCCAAAGATCAGCTGCGGAGCGGTTGCTCATAAACTGGCACCATGAAGCGCAATATGGAAAGAGTTCACAACATTATTGAAGAAAACGGATCACAGTGGATATACATGGAGCAATACTTACTATAGTACACACTACAGTGCAGGAAATGATTGCTAGAGTAGGTTATCGAGAAAAATGTTGCTGCTGGGTCCCATTTATTGATAGCATATCACAAAGTGCAGCGAAACAACAACGCTCAAGAACTTTTTCAAAGTACATTGAAAATCAATTTTATTATTATAATTATTATTGAGTGGGTAGCCTGTGATGAAAGCTGATTTTCTCATTATGAACCGCAAACAAAACAACAAAACTACACCATTCCGGCAACAACGAAAGTAGACAGTGCCTTCCGTTGGCGAAGTTATGGGTAAAGTCCTCTGGGATGCAAAGGGGTGGATTCTGGTTGAGTTTCTTCAGCCTTGGAATCCATAAATGCTAAACGTTATGTCCAAACACTTCAAAAGCTCCGTCACCTATTGCAAGATGAATCGAAAGGAATGGAAAGAAAAATTATCATTCAACACGATAACGCCAGAACTCTATTCAGTTTACCAATAAGAAAATTCGGAAAATAGGAAAATTCTTCACTTTTCGTACAATCCCGACCTTGCACCATCCGATTATCACCTATTTCGGTTTTGTAAACGATCGCTAGTTACAAGACTCACGCTTTCAAATGACGGTGGACATACAAAAAGTAGTGCGTCAGTGTTTCCAAGAAACTAAAACAGAGTTCTACGGTAAGGTATATTCAAGCTTCCAAATACGCGTATAAAGAAATGCAGATTTTGAAAATTAAATAAGTCTGTAGTTTAAGATATATATTTTTTTCTTCTTTAATAAAACGAGAATTTGGTTCGAGAAAAAAATTTTTGCTCATTATTTTCAGTATGACCCTTGTAGACATAACTTACAAAAATCATTTTATTCTCTTTTTGCATCACAGTCAAACTTAATATAAGAATAAATAACTATCGAAATTCATGAGGAAAATAAAAGCTTTTCCTCTTAAATCTTCGTACACCTACTTTTTCATATTTATAAATGATCTAGTGTACACAACGTAATCATCTCATAAATATATTTATGAACATTAGGGATAGTATTACACTTTACATATAGGAAAAATAAAAAGTTCGCAAGCAATTTCAACTTTTTCAAACCCTGGAAATCAGTCCTAGTAACAAAAAAACAACTAAAATAAACAAACAAGAAACAAAACAACATTTCTCAAATCATATCACTGTGTCATTTCATCTATTAATATCCCTAAAACAAGCTAGACATATATTAAAAATATAAGCCATAAGGAAGACCTATTTGTTCATGCTTTTACATTTCTATCACTTTGACAATAATATCACAACAGATACGAGTACAACAACTGTACATAAAAATAAATCGAAAGATATCTATTTATTTATATACAAATTCCCCTTTATTTATTGAGTAAAGGCAAAATAGCATTGTTACAATGGTGATTTAGGTTTCTGTTCACTAGTCCGCTCAGGAGATGGAGTTTTCTTACCAGGTGGTGGTGATTTTCCTTTCTCCTCTGTCACTAATTTACTACTTACTGCTGAACTCCTTCTTGGCATTTGACCAAGTCCTCGTCCTTCCTCAATTTTTTTGTGTTCCTCTGCCAGCAATTTCCTCAACTGATCCTAGAAATAATAATGTATTTTTATTACTATATTATTACTATAAAATGTAGCTGTAACAAACGCCAGTACAACGAAATGTTCAGAATTACGCAAATTATTTTTTGGTCCATTCTCTTTTCCCTACTTAATGCGTGTTAAAACATTTAATTTTTAACGAATTTGCAACTGTCAGTATAACGAATGAAAATTTGACCTTTTTGCCTATATTTGATTTTCTGATTACGTCAATGTACACGCTAATGTAATACTGCAAAAACAAATCACTGATGATGAAATTATGGCGAACATTATGAGTGATAGAAATCGCGATGAGGTGGAAGAAGTATCTCAAAGCAATCGGCAGAGTTTGACTCATCTGCAGGCAACAAACATGTCAAGTAGTTTCGAACATAGTTACTAAACTGTGCTCTTGGGTACATAGTTTAAAACTCAAAATTTTACTTCGTACCCCTAACTTCCATTCGTGTTTTAATCATTATCCTCACAATATTACAATCCTCTCTGGAATCATATTCAAGCGAAGGCGTTATGCTAGCCGGAACCTATTTTTTTATTACATTATTACATCATTTCAAAACCTGTAAATAGGAAAATCAGCACCAAGTATTCTGCAGTACCCTTCTGTCAATTTTATTATCACTTTCGAGTTTTTGTGCAACCACACCTGTTGCCTTAATTTTTGTAATTATTTTTGTTCCCACCACTGTTAGTTGCTTAAACCTGTTTATGGGATTGTCAATGAGATGTGGGTAGATATGTTAATGGCCGGTTTAACTTCATATTAGTGTAAGACACCTCCGACGTTACACTTCTGAATAGAATGTGAAGTAAAAATATATATGTATATAGAGAGGAAGCACTGTGTCAATTTATTTTCTTCCAGAAAGATACTGCAGATGAAATCTTTCGCGTTTCGAAATCCCTCACCAGATGGTATTCGTGTCGTCTGACAGCAATCTCGTCCGAGGTTGGTAAACTGCAGCCTAGTATAATGGATTTTTAAGGAGTGCAAAAGTCTGAGTCAAAACTATGTCCAGAGGTAAAAGGTTATGTGATAAGAAAGAAAAAGAAAAAACCTAGGTATGTGTAATCTATTTCTGATGTACTTACTTAATCCATTATGCTATACTATATCGATAATCAAGTATTTATTTTCTGGATTAAAGTCGCGATATCTTTAATAATTCGAAATAATATCTTCTCCATATTATCCCTGAAGGTTGTTATTGTTTATAACAATTTCTGGCTTCATTTTAAAGGGACGAATTTTATTACTAAATCTAATACCAAAATCTTTAATTGTGAATTTGTAATTAGTTTAAATGGTATAAGAACCAGGAAAAAGGATTTCTTATTTAAAAATTGTTCACTGCTGGGTAAATGTGGGAGAAATTTCCGACAATTCCAGGACTTTCTTTCGTTGTATATTTTGTGTGTTCTCTGTTCATTCTTTTAAGTTCGTTACTACTTAAAAGTTTATTCATGGATGGGTGGGAAAGTGTTAAGAGTGATCGGGAGACTACACGATACAGTGCACAAAGGATATTTTATTCCACGATTTTGCAAGTCCGTAAACAGGTTTAAGCAACTAACAGTGATGAACATAAGAAATAATTACGGAAGTTAAATCAACAAGTTTGTCTGCACAAAAACTCAGACATAATGAACAGAATTGACAGACGCTTATCGCAGAATACTCGGTGCCGATTTTCCTATTTATACGTTTTGGAGTGATATAATAATATAGTTCAAAAATGGATTCCGTTAGCATCACGCCTGTGCTTGAATATGATTCCAAAGAAAAGTGAAATATTATGAGGATATTGACTTAAACATGAATGGAAATTAGGGGGATAAAGTAAGATTTCGAGTTTTAACCTTTAACATTTTCTTCTGTTACGAAGTAATATGCCAGAATCTGTATTAAACTCATGTCTGTTGGTTGGTGACTATCTTGAATAGTAATCACAAATTTTCCATCAAAAATAAGTGTAGAAAATTATATAAAAAGTAAAGACTTGGTATACTGAATAATCACAGAAATATCTCTTGCAATTACTCTACTTCATATTACTCCGATCCTAATCTTCCTTTCATCCAGTAAACGTTACGCTTGTCAGTCTGTAAATTCACGTTGAAGTAATGTAGATCCTGCAGTGGATGTAACAACAAGCAACTTTTTGACAATTCACTTATTTCAATGTAACAAAATATTATTATATATTAATTTCGGAGGTCTCCTTATACATGCACTTTACTGTTTTATTAGTATTAAATGAGGATAAATCCTCACAGTACATTAAAGTTAAACTGAAATCTTTAGTTTAACCTTTCACGAACAAGTCTCGAGGTTAATAGACACATAATTTTTACAAGTGAGTGATGGAAGAACTTGTGAAATAATCAAGAAGTGTGAAGAAACAGAGCACTAAACGACCTACAAAGTTAGCGTTCTACTACTGAACCATTATATCTGCAAAAAGATGTAATGAAAAAACTTAACATCTGATTGATTTTAAGATTATCTTACTTTCCGAACTAATTTTATTCAGGAAGCCTTGATCCAACTCAGAATATTCTTGAATATAAATGTGCACTGCGGAACCATATAATGTAATTTCATATATTGTCTCACAAATATTAACGAAACGAATGAATTATGGATAAAAATTTCGGAAGATATATATTTCGTTTAATAAAGACTTTCAAAAAATTAAATGCATTCTCTCGATCATGCCCGTTAGGCTAAAACAGATGGGTAATAAATACAGGTGAGTAATGATGAAAGAATTGTTGAAATGGCCAGGGTAGGAATAGTTTTTACAAAGTATAATACATGTAAGAACTAAACAAAATTTCAGCACTCTGATTGTAAGTACATGGTTACGGAAAGAGAAAAGCACGAAGTATTTCCTCATGAAAAAATCAACTATCTTAATTGCCACTTGATTGAAACACAGTACCTAACATCTTACTTTCATTTAGTGTATAATCTGAAAGAAATAAATAACTTACTCCCCAGCCTAATTTATCAGCCAACTCTAAACAGCCTTCATCGCAATCACCCAACCATGCCACATCTCTGGAATTTTTCGGTGAATCAAAATCTAGTCCTCCTCCCATGCCTAGGAGCTGCATCAGTCTGTCTCGCTGGCCAACTTTCTCTCTGTTGATTAGCAAACGAGGACATGTGCTAGGAGCTCTGTGGAAAAAAAAAATGTATATATATTCACGTGATCAGTTATAAAATTGATTTTATTACGAGTCAAAAACAGTTGTATTACCATATATAATTCACTAAATATCGTTTATTTCCACATACTTCTTGAAAGGAAGTTTGGTGTCTTGTGTTAGTAGATTTATGTTAGAGTGTGTATAGAGTTCAATGTTTTCGTGTAAGTTAAATTCCTGTTACCTATCAACACTAAAGTGGGACTTTAAATTTTATCTGGATTAGTGCTTCTCCGGTCAAGACTATATTTAAAGAAAAAGGGTTCAAGTGCAGAAAGGAAATGAAATGAAATGAAAATGAAATATTTCAGCATTACGTCCCACGTTATGCCAGTTCAGCTAAAGGAGACGGTGATGATGAGAAATAAATGGAATGGTGGAATGAATAAAGTGGGAGAACCCTGAGAAAACCCACACACACAGTGTTTGTCCACTACAAAGTTCACTTGGCGCCAGTTGGGATCGAACCAGGGACCCAATGCACCAAAGGTGAACGTTCTACCACTGAGGCACTCAAGTGCAGAAAGGGTGCATTACTTTTTCTGGAATTTTTGTAGTACGTTAAGTCTTCATTCACATTCGAATAGTTTATTGAAATTCAGTGCAGGCAAGTCTTAGGAGAAAATAGTAACTTACGTCCAATAAATGATCATTAGTTCTGGATTTTTTATTTGTTCCGATGACTCGCATCTCACTAACCCATACAGTAAGTCCAACAACAAAATATCTTTAATGAGTCTGGTGTGCATTTCTGATTAAGATATCAGTACTTCATTCTGAACTGGATACTAAGACAGGGGCCGCGGTGGCTTTGGTGCATTGGGCCCTTGGTTCGATCCCAGCTCGTGCCAAGTTAACTTTGTGGGGGACAAACACCGTGTGTTGGGTTTTCTCGGGATTCTCCCGTTTCCTTCCACTTTCTTCATTTTTCTCATTATCACCGTCTCCTTTAGCCTAGCTGGCATAACAGCGGAACGTAAAACTTAAAAAGATTTAATTTAATTAATTTATTTATTTTTGATACTAAGACAAGTGTTTAGTTAATATTTAAACACATAAGCTGTTTAAAAATCTCTCGTATTATTAATCTCGTATTTCTAATAATCTCAGATTAATATTAACTAAAGACTATAACATTCTACACAAAGTAGCTAATTCTATAGATTACGGAAACCGAAGGCTGAATCAATAGCTCGCCAATCGGTCTAATCAAGTGCTAAACCAATCCAAGCAAGATTGATATTATCCATCCTTCCGAAACCTTGCCTTATAATATTTCTCCATCTATTTCTCTTACCTACTCAAAAACTGTTCTTGGAGGCTTTCCAGTCAACATCAACTGCCATCCGCCGCTATATACCATTGCATACATATCAATAATCTATTTCCATTAAAAAAGTACCAGAACACCAAAACTATTACCATATTTGCCAGTGTATAAAACGCACTTGTTTTTTCCTTTGAGAATAAACACGAAAATAAAATGCGTCTTATAAGCCGATACCACGATTTTTATTATTTCAATTTTTAAAAAGTTTTCCCGATTCTGTGTTGTTAGACATGTTATCTGTTTCGTTACGTTATACAACAGCACTCCAACTACGTACAGTTTAGTAACTCAATAAATGTAGTTTGGACACAATCGCTTTATATACAATTCACTCGATGTATGCTTTTCTCTAGACGTACATACTCTATAGACAGTTCCAGAAGCGCGTGAGATTCTACATTTAATTAAGCATTGTTAACTATACATTATGTTTCTTACTAAAATATTACTGTATTAAAAAAAAAAAAAACCTTTATAATACACAGTGAAAATATTTCTTTCCTCATACTGGGGTGCGCCGATATGTCTTAACGCTGACAAATACGGTATTGAAAATTAGTTATTGTGGAGATTTTTAAAATTAATTATTAACATTTCTCAATCACAAAATATATATTTTCTTCCCTTTTTTTAATGGCTATTACAAATATATATTAAGATATTTTCTTCCTCATTACACAAATGGATATTCATTTTCTTAAATAGTTTCCGTCTGTTAAACTCTTTACTAATCCAGCATGTATTTCACTTTGAACAAAGATCCTTATTCATTTTAGATGCCTCGGTCTAATTACTTCGTGATAATAACACATTGTGAAATCCAGCATACCTTCATTCATCTGTTTGTTCAACTATTCCCTCAACCGATTATTTTTGACGACCCTTAGCCTTTCGTTCGTTCTTCTGTCAGAAACCAACTTTCGAATTCATATTACGATATTTGTATAGACATGTTCACTTTTCAAATTCTTCAATTGTCACGGGATTTTGTGTGGAATATTTGTACAAAATTTTAAACATTAACGGTGTTAAAAACGTGCGCCATCTTTGTTTCTTTACACTCATTAGTTTATCTAGGGAATTATTCTTTGAAATGAACTAGAATGTTAATGGTTTCATTTTACTGATTTCTTCTTCACATCTATTTAAATGTCTCTTACTTCCTGGAAATTCATTTTTTTGATACACATTTTTAATTAACAAATTAAATTAAAGTACTAGTATACACGAGGGTAAGTCAAAATTACTCGCAATTTTGACGTAACTCTTCTTACATGGTTCATATTGTTCTTTATTCTAGTTTATTTTATTGTTATGCTGTTGTAGTCATGTTTTGAAAGTTTGATCCTAATCCCTCCATTTGTCTTCCTTTTGTTGCAGTTAAATCATGGCCGCTTCATTAGAAGTTTGCACCGAAGAGGAACAACGAGCAATGACCCGGCTTTTGTGGTCGGAAGGTATATTAGGGGCCGCAATCCATCAAAGACTTTCGGCAATACGGGAACAGTGACTTGACGCAACGGAGTGTCTACGAATGGATTGAAAAATTCAAAAGTGGTCACTCAAGTGTTAAGTACAAGGAAGGAGACGGACAACCATCTATGGCCACAAATGATGCTAACATTGAGCGTGCAGGTGGCATGGTTCTGTTAGACAGACGAGTGACTATTGATGAAGCAGCACATCGTCTGGAAATTAGTCATGGATCCTGGTTTCTTCCATTAACAGTGATTCTGTATCAAAAGATTATAGTATCTTGTTGGAAGAGCCAAACTGGCAGTGCAATCCTTGAGTTGTGATGTTTTTTCCACCTCTAGTAACACGCACTGGACGCAATGACAGCTTACCTTCCTGAGGCCCAAATGTTCAGTAAGAAACTGAATCGATGTTGCACGTGATATGCCAATCTGCTAGCGCTGCAATGGCATGCCGCTGGTTACAAACCCAATTATTTCGTATGTGTTTCTTACAGTAATAGGCATTGATGGACATCCAGAATGGCCTGCCGCATCATACAACTGTCTTCTACACGAAGACTCACGGTGCCGCTTCTTAAAGGTGGAATGTAATTAGCGAAATTGAAGAAAGGAAAAAAATAATAACCAGTGCAGTGAAAAAGGACTTAAGCCCAGCAGACTTATGATTAGATGACATTAGAAAATGAGTTATCTTGACAAACACACATGCTGAACGCGCCTGCAAATTAAATGAAGCTTTCATCTGAGTATAAATAGGAAAAATTAAAAAAAAAATATAAGAGAAAACAAGAAAAAAATATAAGGTCATGTGTAAGTTGTCATAATAAACATGTTACACTAACCTGTCAACTAAGGACGCAAATGGCTGAACTAAAAGTGATGATCCCATTATAATTAATAGATCACACTTAGGGAAGTCTTCTTTTGCCTTGACGAAAAACGTCCTTGGTAAGTTTTCTCCAAAAAACACTATATCTGGCTTCACAACAGATCCACACTTTTTGTCTTCACATGTTGGTATCTCATCGCTAAATATTCTTTCTGAAAAAAAAATAAATAAATAAATAAATAAATAAAAAAAATCAAAATCGAAATTTTAACACACACTATCACCGCTGTTTATCACAGTACAAAGGTTGAGAGTGAAACCTGTTTAGAGTTACTGCCTGACTGACATTGCCATAGATTTCTGTCAGATTTACCTGGCGATTGTCGTACTAATGTTCATAACACATCATTTACCTTTCCCCTGTACACTTCACTCGTCGGAAAGGAGATTTCTAAGGGATTTTATGGTTCACAATGACACAAACTTTAGATATGAAATGAAATCTTTAGTTTGATGTCCCACGCTATGCTCCTTTTTCTTTCAATGGATCCGAGAACGCTCTTCAACTGTCTTTCTATTACTAAGCTAACATATTAAAACAACTACATTAAACCCGGAAATTGTTCCCCGGGAAATAAGAATGTCTGGTAAGTTTATTTTAAATCATAGGAGACGAAATACAGTAGTAGGTTTCTGTTATAGTGTAATCGTGATAAGGGACGAAATATTTAACTTCCTTACGCTCTTCAACTAATCTACAATATATGCTATATATCATGATCTTTTACCTTTATTTATCAGTGCTGTAAAAAGGAAGTTAAAATATGGTGGTTTAAATCAGGGAAGTTTATGGGTAAGTCCAAAACTTTCAGCAATTTTTGACAAATCACATCTAGCTGAATACCAACCTCACAGATGGCGCTGCCAGCGCGTTGATCCATGGCAATGTAATCAGAGCATCCTTAAAAGCAACAAAAGGCACTGTGCTTTTACGAGGAGCTCTTAGGAGACGAAGTAACATGCGGGTGAGGAGATCGATAAGAAACACATTAGATACTGTTTACCTTTTTAAATTTGATGAAGTATGTGGTCGCTAAGTATGTGGTCGCTCTTCAGAAACATTCCTTTGTAAAGAAAGAAGAAAAAAATCACTCTTCGAAAGTGAAAGTAACTACTCGCAGCGATCGCCACTTGGAAAATTTTCGTCTTTGCTGCGTTGTGAATGCCAACACTGTTTCTCTGTTCGGGACAGAATCAGTGCACCGTGCGAATGCGGCAAGTATGTACTATTTTTAGTGATTCTACGTATCAATTATAAAACAGTTATGTTCTACCTATGTAGATAAAATTATATTTCCTGATTAATTCTTAATGACCAACTAGCAAGTGCGTTAGTAACCCTAAATGAACAACGAAATAGTCAATGGAATGAGGAATAAGAAAGTCGACATGTCTCAATAATTATTTTGACATTGATTTTATTAAGTAGGCTGAGAAACACCTATAATCACAATAAAGGGTTCAAATAACACGTCTTCTCTAATTGACTATAAATGTCATATACAGTGTGTCCGTAAAATCATGGTGCACTTTTGACCGAAAATCAACGAAACAAGATAGAAATGCGAAATCTTCACCAAATAAAAGGAAAACTAACTCTCCAAGTTTCATACCTATTCAGTGCAATTCGATGTGACTTCAATTTGTTGCCCTACACACATCTAAAGGATATCCTAGTTCTTTCCACACGGTTAAGGACGTCTGATGTGACAAAGTGAATAACGTCTGTGATTCTCTGTTTTAAATTTTAACGTCATTGATAGGCTCACTGTACATGTTGCTTCACGTAACCCCACAAGGAAAAGTCTAAGGGCGTCGGAATCGTGATGGCCATGGTTTGACAGTACCCCTACCTATCCACCGCTGGGGAATGCTGTATCCAGAAACTCACGAACAATGTGAGCGTAGTGTGGCACTGCATACAATTCCAACATGTCAAGGTAGTTGTTTGCCATCACAGTCTGCTCCGCAAAGAAAATCTTTAACACCTTATTAACTGTAGTCTTGCTTAGGTATAATTGTCGAAAACACGCACGCACAGATTTTTCAGGGCTCCTTAGATAGCTCCCGTATAGCTTCTACAGACTCGTCACTTACCGATGGTCTAACGAGAACGAGGTTTATCCAACAAACTACCGATATCCTTTAACTGCTTATCCCATCGAGTAAAGTTATTCCTATGTGATCGCGCTTAGTTGTACACGCGAGGATATTCACGTTGCACTTTGGTCACGGATTCGAATTCAGTAAGTCACAGAACACACTGCACTTTCCTCTGTATCGTCCAAATTTCGACTGGCGTGGGCATGGGCTACTCTGCAGTTTTTGATGTTGTGTTATGACCTGTGTGCGCACACGCTTGCACATCATACTACGGAAACTTGGAAAGTTTCCCTTTTATTTACTGAAGATTTCACATTTCTATCTTCTTTTGTTGCTTTCCTGTGACCGGTCAAAAGTACACATGACTTCACGGACAAATAAAATGGATACGCCCTTATAGCCACAAAACGCTGTACTTTTGTATCATACTAATATCGGCAGGAGGACATTGTCTGGCATACTCTGGAATACCACAAGCTTAACCAGTGTTGCCAATTCCATATAAAGTTGTATTTTTTTCAAATGCCACAATGTCAGGTTATTACACATTTCAAAAGAAAATATACAATACCACATATACAGTATTGCAAACTAAGGACGGTCTCACAGGGATTTTTTACCCCTGGGACTTTTACCTCCTGGAAAGTTTTACACCCTAGAAAAATTTACCCCCTTTGTCGGTCTCTGGTAATTTCAAAGGCAAAGTCAGAAATATTAAAAATTGATATAATTGAATGTGATCTCTCAGTGTATGCACTCACTTTGGGCAAGATGGCTTTAAATCAGAAGATTTGGTAGGGGGCAAAAAATTCCCAGGAAATTATTACCTCCCTGTCGGTTTCTGGTTACTTCTAAAACAAGCACAAATGTTACATTATGAATTGATATCACTCCATAGTATCTCTTAACATACACACTCACTTTGGGCAAGATGGCTTTAAATCCGAAGATTTGGTAGGAAAGTAATAATTACCTCCCCATCGATTTCTGGTTACTTCAAAAACAAACTCAAATATTATAAGTTGATAACAATTCGTAGTATCTCTTAACAGATACAGTCAATTTGGGCAAGATGTCTTTAAGTCCGAAAATTTGATTGGGGGATAATAGTTCCCTAGGAAATTATTACCTCCCTGTCAGTTTCTGGTAAGTTCAAAGACAAACTCAAATATTGCATTATAAGTTGATACCCTCCGTAGTATCTCTTAACATACACAGTCGCTTTAGGCAAGATGGTTTTGTATCCGAAAATTTGATAGGGGTAATATTTTCCTAGAAAATTATTATTCCCTGTCGGTCCTGGCTACTTCAAAGACAATGTCAAGTGTTGGACTATAAATTGATACCATTGCGTGTTTCCTCTTTACAAACACACTTGCTATGGGAAAGAATGCTTTATATCCGAAAATTTGATAGGGATAATATTTTCTTAAGAAATTATTGCCCTTTGTCGGTTCGTGGTTACTTCAAAGACAAAATCAAATGTTATGAATTGACACCATTTCGTGTTATCTGTTGAGAGTCACACTTAATTTGAGCGTGAAATTCTAAAATCTTGTTGAACTTATTTTGAATGCCTTGACATTTTAAGTGAACAGCACGATAATTCTGACCTTGAGGCTATTGAAGGTAATATAAATTCATTCTTATGTTTATATATATATATGTAAATCTTAATGTTCTGCCTTTCGACAGTTTGCTATTTTTAACTTATTTGTATTTTAAAATTTGAATTGCAAGGATAGTAATTAAATATTATCATCTTATTCGAATAATTTGTTTTACAGTAGCATTTCGGAGGTTTTATTAAATTGGAAAGTGATTAAAGAATCATTATTGTTTTCCTCGGATTTTTTTCCATACAGGCATTGCAAAATAAATTAAATCGTTTGAAAACTACTGGAGATTACTCTTATCCTTGAAACAATATTAGTAAATCTCATTTTCGCGAGAAACTGAACAAATTCATTCCACGTCCTATGTGTACAGAGCGAATAAATCGCAAATAGTTTAGAGGGTTCACCCATTTCTTTTTCTTTTTCCACCGTAAGGAGATAAAGAAGAAAAGTTTTCAGTCAGGTCGAGAATATGATTGCAATGGTTTGGCGTTTATATAACTGTGACAAAGGCGGACTCTAGATAGAAATCATAACAACTTACACTGTGTTGTCAAAGCTCTCGTGGGCATAAGGGTTGCAGGCTCCATTTTAAAATAAGCAGAATTTGTGTTCGGGCATTCACGGGAGTGTATGTTCATAATTATTTGATTTTAAAATATTTTTCTTTTGTATTATTCGAAAAGGCAGTGACTTTACGGCTACATTACAGAGCCCTTCCTGATGTGGAGCTCACAAAGTTTGTCTTTACATAGGACACATGCAAAATTTTGAGTGATGCATGATAGGCTCTATGAAAAGTAAGATAGAAACTAAGGTTTTTATACTAAGTAAGCGAACTTAGAAGATTTGTAATTAAGTACTATGTCAAAAATTATTTTTCACTAGTACCACGGGGCTGCTATTGCTACGTGCTGCGTCATTTTGTATAGGTGTCCGTCAACGCATTACAAAACCTAAATACAAAAAATAACGTATAAAAATTTAATAAATTAAGTGTTATTCAATTAACAAATAAACAAACTTAATGAAATTATTTAACTTAATTGCTTAAACTTAACTGCATTGAATATTATTTAATGCAGCAGCATGTGCAAACTGGCAAGATGGATTTTTACCTGTTTCCATGTTATTTCTGATGGATTGTAACCCCAAACAAGAGGAATATTTCTGGAAGTGGGAAGGAGCATAACAAGTTCCATTATAATTAGATAAGTTTTATTGGTTTTCGTGGGATAGACGGGAGAACAGATGGCAAGATACCAATGGAGTTGAATGATAGAAACTTCTGTAAAACTAGTCTTATTTAATATTCTAATTTATTTTGACTTCAAAGTAACCACAAAATTATTGAATAAATAATTATTAACTAAAAAACATTTACCAGGAGAAATTGAACAAAATAGTGTGTCTCTTTAGACTTGATATCAAACTGTGTTAATTAAAATCGTTTGATCTGATACTAAATTTTTCTTATGATACTAAATTTTATTTTAACATATGACTGTATATTCGAAGTAATCAGAAACCGAAGAAGGAGGAAAAAATTTTCAGAATAGTAATGTGTTAGGAGAAACCAAGAGTGTACAAAATGAGTGCGACTCTAAAGAGAAAATATTAAATTATACTAATTAATGTCGTAAAATTTAATTGGTTTGCGAAGTAAATAAAAACTCTCAGCGTGCTACATCATCGGATAGAAGTTACGAGGTCTCAAAGTGAGTGCGTCATACACGAGATATAAAATTATGTTAATTAATCATCTAAGTTTAAACACTGTCTTTAAAGTAACCAGAAACCGACATGGAAACTGTCATAATTTCCAAACAAATGTTACACCCTCCAAATTATTGTCTAGAAACCGCAGGAGTCCAAATGGACTGTGGGTCCTAATAGTTAACACTTAATAGTTTCAATTAATACCATGACCCCTGAACTTGCCTTTGAGATCATTAGAAGCAGACAAAGATTTAGATTTTCCATCGTGTTCCAACTACTCAGAGACTGACCAGTGGTGGATCTAGCTCAGGGCCTGGGGAATAGGCCCCTCCAGTTTTTTGAGTGGCAAAAATAATTGAAGATATTATTTATATATTTTTGAAAGTTTATAGTAAACTTATGATATACTTATCAAAGTTTGGGTTCTGGTTGCCCCTCCAACCCCCAAACTTTTACCTTCCACATCCGCCTCTGAAACTGACATGAAAGTAATAATTCCCTAGAAAATGTATCCCACAAATTGTTAGACAAAAAGCATGACAGCACGAACTGAGAGTATGTTCCTAGACATACGATAGTAGTAAATTTATTGTAACACCGACCTAAAAAGCAACTAGTAGCCAACAGGGTAAAACATTTTCAGGAGATTGTAAGAAAATAAAACAAATTTCTTTTAAGAGATTGTTTAATGTCTAATATAGAGAAAGTTCGGCTATTATGGAATAGTAAAATAATATGGAATACCTCATTATCTCGCCTGTGATGTGTTGCTTTCAAGCAGAGAGGAAAGAAACTACGACCCCACGTTCTCATGATGCTCTACAGTCAGTCTCCTTGTGATTGTGCCATTCGTTGTGTTGGTAGACGTGAAAAACTGATTTCTTATTCGTGAAAATTTTTACAGGTAAGTGTTTTACAACCTGTATTTTCCTATTGAAATGTAATAGAACAATTCTTTGTTTACTATGACGACTGATACAGAGTGGTAGTTTGATAAGCGCCATTATCATATACGCCTTTGAATGCGTTTAACAGCTCTTTCGTTTCCAAGGTGGCGTGGAGGGTAATATGGAATACCCGCAAGAAAAGCATAGTATTCCGTATGGTATTCCGATTACAAAAATATATCTCGGTATTGGGCAATTAAACATACATTTTACATTTATGATGACAACAATGCTAAGAGTATTTTTTATTACAGCAAATTTTCTGATGATACAAGGAGTGTGCTTGGGTCCAGCGTTCATCATGTTTAATGTGAGCACACAATGACTGTGGCGATCCTGAAGCGCAGTATTATATTTATGACTCTTGCAAGTAATTACATTCATTTATGGCTTGGCATTCAGAATTTCCATATATTGTCACTGTATTCATTGTATGTTCAACAGAAAACTCATTTCTTTTCTATAATATAGCATTTGTATTTCATATTACCCTCAAAAGTGGTTTCTTTACAAATTATAAATTTTGCCCACCCTTGTAACGAAACTTCTTTATCAATATACGCATAAATAAAGCCAAATATGTAAGGCGTATAAATGTTTTATTTTTTGTTTCAATGTGCAAATTTTAACTGAGTTTCAAGCGAAACAAAAATGGTATTCCATAATACCCGAACTTTCTCTATAATTAGACTGTCTAATGTTTCTAAAATGATTATAATAAATATTGTAATATCTGACACTGTCTTTCCAATAACCAGAAACTGAAAGAATAATATTCTAGAAAAAGAAATCACTTCCCCTAAGCAAATATTCGTACATAAAGCTATCTTGTTCAAAACGAGTGCCTATCCAAATAGGTAACATATAATGATATCACTCTGTAATTTAATACCTAACCGTATTTTTTAAGTAACCAGTAGACGAAACAGCGTCACACTTTTGGATAGAAATAGGGATGCGACGAAATAGGTGTGGTTTCTAACAACGGATATAAAATTATATTAATTCATAGTAATGTCTGATTTTACCTTTGAAATAACGACAGATCGACAACAACTTCCTATGAAAACTCCACGTCCTTACCAAATTTTCTAATATGAGTCATGTTGCCCAAAGCAAGTGTATCTGTTGAGAGATACTACGGAGTGTATCAATTTATAATTTGACATTTTAGTTTGTTTTCGAAATAACCAGAAACCGACAGGGAGGTAATAATTTCCTAGGAAATTTTTACCCCCCTACCAAATCTTCTGATTTAAAGTCATCTTGCCCAAAGTGTGTGTGTCTGTTAAGAGATACTATGGAGTGGTATCAATTTATAATGTAACATTTGCGCTTGTTTTAGAAGTAATCAGAAACCGACAGGGAGGTAATAATTTCCTAGGAAATTTTTACCCCACTACCAAATCTTCGGATTCAAAGCCTTCTTGCCCAAAGCGAGTGTGTCTGTTAAGAGATAGTACGGAGTGGTATCAATTTATAATGTAGTAATTTCTTAGGAAATCTTTACCCTCCTATCAAATCTTCGGGTTTAAAGCCATCTTGCCCAAAGCAAGTGTGTCTGTTAAGAGATACTACGGAGTGGTATCAATTTATAATATTACATTTTAGTTTGTTTTTGAAGTAACCAGAAACCGACAGGGAGGTAATAATTTCCTAGGAAATTTTTATCCCCCTACCAAATGTTCGGATTTAAAGCCATCTTGCCCAAAGTGGCTGTGTGTGTTAAGAAATACTATGGAGTGGTATCAATTTATAATGTAACATTTGAGTTTGTTTTTGAAGTAATCAGAAACCGACAGGGAGGTAATAATTTCCTAGGAAATTTTTACCCCCTACCAAATCTTCGGATTTAAAACCATCTTGCCCAAAGTGAGTGCATACACTGACAGATCACATTCAATGATATCAATTTTTAATGTGACTTCTGACTTTTCATTTGAAATTACCAGGGAACGACAAGGGGGATAAAGATTTCCACGGTGTAAAAGTTTCTAAGAGTAAAAAATCCCTGTGACAACGGCACATTATCATAAACATCCAAATTTTTGTGGTCTCTACAGCAGTAATAACACAAATGACACAAGCAGGGCAATATACATCCAAAGCACTTTAGTATTTAATATTATGATCATGAAATAGAAACAAAGTAAATAAAATATTGTTTTAAGAATTTTCAACAAATATGTCATTTCAAGCAATACATCAAATTTTACCATTTTTTTCATATCCCCCGAATGTAAACGGCATTATTCTTTAATCGGTAACCACACTTTTCGAAACAGAGTACTTTGAAAAAAAAAAGTCAAATTTGCAATTCCTTGTAACTTTGTTTCTGTTTCTTGGAAATACATCATATGATGACCATGATATTTAACATTACTATACTTTCACAGTGTATTAGCTCGTCCGCTTGACTTGCGCTATTACTATTGTAGAACCCTCCAAAATTCGATTGTTTTTCGATCTTTGTGATACTTAGTTTGCAACACTGCACAACACGTGACATATTTTACGTTTTCCTTTTAAATGAAGATTTAGAATATGTAATAACCTGACGTAGGGTTATTAAAAATATTAAAACTTTATGTTGGGTTGGCAACACTATTAACTTTGTGACATCACAGAGTATGCCAGACAATATCCCCCTGCCGATATTTGAATGGTACAAAATTTGAGTGTTTTTTGTATATTAATTTAAAAAAAATTAGAAGTGTGTATCAAGATAAACGGACCACTCTGCACATATATTAAAATTTTATATTTGGAAGTTCAAACGTTTCACCAGCATGTTGTGCTTATATTATGAACGAAGTTGTAGAAACTGGAACAGTGTTCTTTAACGTCGCAGAAAATAAAATAGTTTAGCCACTTCGTCAGTAATAATAAGTTAGTAAATATATTAACATAGGCACTAAGTAACAACATGGTAATCATTAATATGAAAAAATGAAATGAAATGAAATATTTGAGTTTTACGTCCCACGGTTATGCCGGTTAGGCTAAAGGAGACGGTGATGATGAGAGATGAGTGAATTGGTGGAATGAAGAAAGTGGGAGGAAACGGGAGAACCCCGAGAAAACCCACGAGCACGGTGTTTGTCCACCACAAAGTTCACTTGGCGGGAGCTGGTCATTAATATGAAGTTACCAATGGTCAACATAGTACTGAAACATGTACTATTTTAGAGTCCGTTCACTAAATGTTATGTATGGCTGCTGTAATTAATTTTCTTGTGCCATCGCATCGTTACAATTCGTTTATTAAAATTACCACTGTTTGCTTTACAAAATATTGAACTCTCTTCTCCCTTTCAGGTACAATTTACTACGTGGATGCTCAAGTCAATATAACAATTCGTTTATCAAAATTATCAGTTTGCCTTATAAATTATTGAAATTCTTTTTTACTTTCATATCAAATTTACAGCGTGGATAAGGCTGAGTCGCCTTATCAGTTCTATGAACTCGATAGGGTAACTTATTTATATCCTGGGTATGCTACTAAAACTTCAGTCTTTTAAGCCAAGCATTGTTTGGGTTAGGTGATAATGTGTATAGAGATTCCACTTATTTGGCAAGCACGAATTCGCTGACTTTTTCAGGTTAAGATTAACAAATTTCCAGGTCTATATATGATGTAAAAAGGCAACTTTGTTTTTCCCGACCAGAGAGTTCTATTATGAATGCACATCAAAAACGGGTGGTAAAAGTGTTGCACGTACCCAATATTAGCGATGGAATTAAATATTTCATTCTTGATCACGATTACAGTATAACAAAATGAGTACCAAAATGTTTATGGGAGGTGAAAGAAAATATAAATCTACAAGTAGAAAGGAGTTAACGTGGAAATATACTGTATTTCTGTTACAAGGTATTCTGTATTTGTATGTAAGCATTTTTGCAAATGATCTTCGCTCTAACGGTATCGAAAAAGAAATCCCTGAGTTTTATGCTAACCACATTCCTGTCTCACAATTGATCTATGATGGCAGACGACCTACCACAAAATCTTTCCTAAAAAATAGAAGATAGTTTACAAAATGTTCTTATAGCACGATGACTTGGTAGTAGATCATTAACCTTTTATGTGATAACTTCATGTTCTGACATCAGAGCACGCGCGCTTGTGGTAGATATATCATGCATGTTTTCAAGAATTCTTCCAATGCAACATACATTGTGATTCCACCAATTTTTTTATAGTCATTCGCTTACTTTCATCCATCTTTTTCAGCTTGCATAACAGAGCCGTGGAGCGTTAAACGACGGACTTCATTTCATTTTTCAAAATCTTGTCGTAATCTCTGAAGAGTTAATAGAATACTTAATTTCATGCTACTGGCATGATTCAGTTCTTAGTATTTACATCAATTCTTTTCTCACGAAGATAATACTAATTGCATCTTATGTTTTAAGTACAACTTAGAAGAAACTGAATTTTGAATTAAGATATCTGAAGCACTTAATTTGCTGTTGATTTGAAATCTCCATTTCAGTTAATAAAAAAATAAATATATGCAAGAAATAATAAAATTTAAAAATATATAATAAACATAACAGAAACAAATTTGGATGAGCAATAGTAAAAATACTAAAAGATATATGATAAACTGGAAATTGAGGTGACATGTTATTTACATATACACTGGTATGTGTAACAACAACATAATTAAAATGTAATACAAGCGGACAAGTTGTATAAAAAATCTAAACTACGACCCTGATTGTTACGTGTTCGTTATTTTGTTGTGGCATCCTACAGCTGGAACACATGCTTCGCGCGCGGAACGCTGAGGAAGTCAACAAGCTGGTGGTGGGACATTTACAAGATTGCTTCAAACAAGTGTCGTTTGTTTTCTGTCGGATGATGGCTAGGACCGATTGAAATTCATCCCCCGGTGACAGTTCAATACGGTGACAATTGTATGAGTAGAACACAAGTTTACAAGTGCGCTGAGAAGCTCATTCACGGTTGAAGATTCTCCTAATCTAGATCGCTCTTTTACTGTAATCACGGAAGCAACATTGTTAAAATGGAAGACTTGACAGGGGCATCCGGCGTCTTACTGGATGTGAAATTACTTCACAGATGCTTCAAAACACCTGTGATAAATGCAGGATCAGCCCATCATATTGTTTATGACGTACAGAGGTTGAGCGAAATGTGTGCGGGTTGAGTTGCGAAACATTTGACTCTGGAAATGAAAGAGAGACGTATTGAAGTATGAAAGGAGCTTTCGAACCGGTATGAAGCCGAGGCATTGTATTGTCACTGGAGATGAAAGCTGAGTTCATTTCTGAGCCAGAACGAAACAGGACAAGAATGGAATGGCGACATCCTTTCTCTCCCAGATCAAAAAAGGTGCGTGCTCAACAGGATGTTGACAAGTCACCATTATATGTCCAGAGGTGATTATGTAAACAGTACGAGCCTCTGTATACTGTGTACTGTAAAAACAAACCAACATTTTACGAGGTGACAAAGCTTTTGCTTCACGACAATGAGAGACCACATACGCCAGTACCATATTATCTACTATCGAGGATCTACAGGTTGAGTGCATACCCCAATCTCTACATTCTCCCGATCGTATCTTCAAATTTACATTCCTTTGGCCCATTTAAAGATGCATTAAGTGAATCGAGATTCTAGAATTAAGAATAAGTTTAGTCCGCGCTGCATAAGTCGTTATGCAATCGTTCAAAAGAATGTCCTTCCTGAGGAATCACGAGCTGGCGTTGATGAATTGAACTAGGAAGAGGAGGACTATATTGAAAAATAGTAATGTAGTTATTTTGTGCTTGTAATAAATATTCCACTAAAACGTATTTCCGGTTATTTACTGAACGAGCCTTGTGGAGCTACGTAAGAAAATACGTAATATTCACACCTTTACTTGATTATATATATAAAATTTCAACAGTCAGTTTCACGTGCCGTGTTCAGGGGTGAAAGAACGAAGAAAGTACTTTTTTAAAGTTTTGATTAAAGTATAATTAAATAAATAAAAACTATAACAAAAATTGGAGAGAGAAAACAGCACAGAACAGCAAAATTGACATCGTGTTAAGAGAAAAAGACAAAAAGGGTGCTATTGAGATTTCAAAAGGAAAAGTTCCAAGATAAAGAACCACTGTCATTTAAAAACTGTCATTGAGAAAATAGCAAAACTTGTTAGGACCCCTTGGGTTAGTATTCCATATGGTTTTTATTGTTCTAGTTAGGGAAAGTTCAGAAACTGTTCTTTCTACGTGATATTTTGATAAGTGATCTAATTTAACTCTTGTTTTCTGTTCCTTCTTGCTGTGTTATATTTTATGAGTTCAATGTTTATTACAAGTTTTGCTTTTAAATTTTTAAATTTAATTTTAGGTTAGTTCCATTAATTAAAAGAGAAAAAGAAATAAGAAAGAGAAAGGTTGTTTCATTCGGTTTGTTGCATTTTTAAAAAATTACGCAGAACAGCTCAAAACAATTTACCTTTCATCCAATCTAAAGTATACATTTTACGACAGTTCAAACAATGTGATGTATAAAAAGTACCATGGGCTTCAACGATCTTATCACCTGGTAACCCAGCGACTCGTTCAAGGGTGTCGATGTTCTGTAACGATAAACATATGCATATTTTCATAAGTAAAATATAAAAGGTAATGAACCCTTATTTACATAAATAAAGAATATAAATTAGTCTACTAACAAAATTTCATAGTACAGATTAGGTTCCGGCGATAGAAAAACACGAGTACGATCTATAAATGACGGAATGGTCAGCACATGAATTTCCTGTGCGTGTGGTCTCAAACTCGAGCCGTGGCATAAGATACATATGTGATCCATGTTTCATATAGCCATTGGGTTCAAAAAAAAAAAAAAAAAAAATCTTTAAACTTCACACAAAGAAAGAGAATAGCAAGATAACAAAACAGAAAGAATTGAATAAATGTCATATGGTGCATGGTAATGCTCCTCAGAAAGTTTTTTTTAAAAATCACGCTAATTGCCATATTTAATATTGCTGTTGTATGTAAACAAGCAGTCCACATTTACAACTGGTAGATTAGTTGGAGTAACCGTCCTTTTTCAGTACTTGAAATATATAAGATATAAGCCTAAATTTTAACGTATGCATTCTCACTGCTAAAGGCAAGAACGCTTAACTAGTTACAGAACTTTTTCCTTTACAACTACAGAGCTATAGAAACACAACTGTGGTTAACATCTTAAGGGAATTACAGTTTACAATCTACAACTTAAACATACATCTTCAACTGAAATTCTATTCCATAACGAAGAAACGTTGAACTCTATCTAGTCTTCTACGGTTTCTTTCAAGTCTTTCAAATATGTTAATGGGGACCTTTTACCATGACTTAACGACACTTTTGTAGTATTCACTTTTTATTTTTGCTATTTTTTCCACTTTTTTATTTTCATTATAATAATAAATCTAATATTATTTTAATATTTGTTCCTAAACAGAAATCAATCTTACATATACCCTCCGTTCACATGAATTATTTCAATATTTCGGATGAATTTGACAGGCATGTTCACGATATAAAAATGAAGTTTTACAATGTAATGGAAAATAAGTGGGAAGTTTTTTTTTTTTTTTTTTTTTTTTTTTTTTTTTTTTTTTTTTTTTTTTTTTTTTAAATAATTTTGTAATCAGATCTAAAACTTGACGTACACTCCTCTTGGCCCCAGTGGTCACGTATTTTTGACTACTTGTAAAACAAGCCAAATCCTCTTCTTCCCGGTAGGGGCACCGGAATCAACTGTATCTAACTTTACAGCTTAATGAACTCCGGCGTTCATCGTCGTAAAAATAAAAAACGCCACTGGACCTTATTCTGTGTAAAGTAACCCTGTCGAAATTAACACACCTTAATTTCGCAAGGATCTATTTTGAATTATTTTCCCGTGGCGAGAGGTCTCTTATCCAAATGCTTTCCAACTAAGACTCTATACATGCCACGCGCATTTCTCTTACACATGACTCGTCCCGTCCCCCAATGACATTTTTATCTCGTAACTCGTATAATATCCAATGATATATGTATATTGTGAAATTTTATAATATAGTTTTCTTTCTTTCTTTTTTCATTTTTCATTCACCTTTTAGCTTCAAAAATTTTCCTCAACATTTTGCTTTCTGATTTCCTCACTACTATAATAAGTCTAACGAGTGACATGTGTATTTCTTTGGCTCCTATAGCACCAAGATTACACAGTCGATTTTAATGAAATAGTTAAGAAATTCTGCCACTCTGTTACGAAACTGCTGTCATTAGAAGTTCAGAATGGTTATAAGCTATGTACTTTCACGCTTAAAGCCGACAACTAACATACACGATGAATCAAGTTGTGTGAAAAATTGAATAGCAATTAATTTCTTTTTCTTTCATTTTATTTTGCTTGCCCAACGTTTTCTATGAAATGATGAATCTCCTGTTTTCGTATGTCAGAATGAAATTACATACGGTTTATCTTCAGAAAGTCATTTGACGGAAACTTAGGCGACGAAAGGTTAAGAAACTCGCTGTTAACGAATTTCCAGTCATAGAATTGTGTACGTTTCAATACATTCCATGATTTACCTGTAACGTTCCGCTAGTTTACACATAAGTAAAATTAACAAACAACATACCTGTGTAAAATGACGGAGTAGCAAACCTTTCTCGTGAAGTAACCTGATGAAATAATGGCAAACTGTTGGTTTGAACGTTCCAGGAAACAATTCCTTAGCTAAAGCAAAAAAGGGCCGTGGATTTTCCTTAAAGAAATCTATTTCAAATATCGCCTGAGGATCAGGCAAGTTGTACTTTTGAAGATTATGGTAAAGCCCTGATCCTGGACTGCGGAAGTCTGGAATACCAGCAGCTGGAAGATAACATATTAATTATTAACAATGCTTTCTACAACAAAATTAATGTATAAATAATTACAATATTATTAACATTATGAGCCTGTTTACAAGTTACAATTTTTAATAATTTTGAACAATAACGTGCACTACAAGGTTTTTGTCATTTTCACCTATAATGAAAATGACATAAGTTGAAAAAAAAAAAAAAAAACTACACTATCATTTCCTCAGTACATGATTTCTTTCTTGTGCAGAAAGTCGCAAGTTCGAGCCTAGAACATAGGAGTCTTATGATTAACAAATACTGCTTCCATCAGTTTTTCTCGAAACACCGTTCCACCAACTACATACGTCATCATTCATTCATTTTGATAGTTTATCTACGCGGGCCCCCAATTTTAGAACGCTCTCCCTTCCAACTAGGCATTGGAAAAAATCCTTACTTCAGGAGAATATATATCTCACAGGTAATTCGTGAATGATGCATCCCCAAATTTCCACTTCACCCTTAACTATCAAACTTCTGGATAAACTATAAAATAATTTGCAAGTATGACTGTCTTCTTTCGTCTACAGGATATATCCATGAAGTATTATACCGTAGTATTATGTTCTAAAATGTCTTTTTAGCAATGAAATGTATAGTGGAATACTTATGCAAAACCCAGGAGCCTATTCTCGGACTACAATACTAAAATCAAGATCTGAAGTACAATACCTACCTATATGAACTTATGTTACCCGTAGTTTTAAACTTCTTAGAAGAAAAATATATTGTAACATTTAGAAAAAAGAAGAAAAAATCGGGAAACGGTCGTGGCTCAGTGGTAGAGAGCTCACCTCAGGTTCTTGGTTTGATCCCAGGCCATGTAAGTTCGTGGTGTACAACATCGTGTCCGTGAATCTTCTCGAAGTTCTCCTGTCTCCTTCTACATTCTCACTCTGTTCATGCTTACATAACCACTCATTTTCATTAGTCATCTCTTTTCTTTGGACTAAAGGGAATAACCGTGCAACGTACCAAAAAAAAAAGTCTGCACGACTACTCGTGGTAACAGATTTTCCTATTTCTGTTTTATACTCTAAAACTTTCCTCACATTCTGCACTTTTAGGCATAATATTTAACATTTAAAGAATCAAACACGAGTGTTATGTATTTACGAAAACAGAACAGGAACCTACATGTTGATATTCCAGCTCCTGCCATGGTAATGATTTGTTTGCATTTTCCTTCCTTGATGTACTTAACAACTCCATCAATTGTCGTGTCTTCCAATATCTGAAATAACAAATTTACATATCATAAATAATAATAATAATAATAAATATACGTACAATACAGCGTAAGTAGCATCGCAAGAATTTGAAGAAGAGTTTTGACCATTGGTGTATCTGTTTAGTAAAGATCATCTTTCCTGACTTTAAACATAGAATTAATTTTCCCATTACAAACTAATTATTATTACTGTATTTGAACAGCACTAAAATAATCATATTTATGAAATGATGAGTGTAGCGGATACATTTCTCAATTTCTCACGTTACTTTAACTTATTAGGTACAAACTTCCTTTATGGTTCTAAAGTCTATGAAATGAAATGAAATCTTTAAGTTTTACGTCCCACGATTATGCCGGTGAGGCTAAAGGAGACGGTGATGATGAGAAATGAGTGAAATGGTGGAATGAAGGAAGTGGGAGGAAACGAAAGTATCCCGAGAAAACCCACGAGCACGGTGTTTGTCCACCACAAATTCCACACGGCGCGAGTTGGGACTGAACCAAGGACCCCAAGCACCGGAGGTGAACGCTGTACCACTGAGCCACCGCGCCCCCTAGGTTCTAAAGTCTAATTCCATTGGTTGATCTAGTTTAGCGTCCCTTTTCAGCACCAAAGCTGTATGAAACATGGACCTACAGCTTAATTGGATCCGAGCCGTATCTCCCATCGGAGATCAAACCCGGGTCTCCTATGCGAATTAGCAAATTGTTAGTTGGAGTCAGAATAAAATTTCTTTCGTAAGATACTGACACTTTCAACACTACAATTGGAAAAGAGAAATCCCTTATTCTGGATACACTAGATACAATAAATACCACTCCGCTGCCGATTAGAAGGTACCAAATATGTTTGTGATAGCTTAAGAGATCTGGCAACACCTCCTGGGATCAATGGTTCTTAAATCAGAGCGTATTTGAACGGTGCCAACGGAAGTACGGTGAGTAAGCTACTAAAAGATTCTACCGTATAGACTATAAATGATAATGAGAAATAATGATTTAATGCATTTGCTTGAAATGGAATCGATGATAAAATGTTCCGAAGTCACATGTGCGTTCTTTATTTATTTATTTATTTATTTATTTCGACACATGACCTTCACACCACCATTACTGATTTCAATTAAATTTTCTATGTGACTTCTACATGTTTTCCAGAAATCAAAAGTATCTTAAGTTTTTGCCATAAGCATTTCCTAGGATGGCTTGAATGGTAGTGTTAAAGTATCTGTTCATCACCGGTACTATATTGAGATATGGCCCTACATATTTACGTGAGACCTGAACAACATGAGCTCCCACGGGGAATAGATCGCGTATTTTCTATATGTATGCCGAAGGTACACGCGCTAGCCACTAGGCCAGCGGGGAAGGCGAATTTTGTTCGAATTAGACAATGTACAAGGGATATTTTTGAAAATATTTCCATCAAAATATCTATGCAAGAGAGATCTCTGGAATGTTTATATATATAAAAAAAGAAAATCTTGGCTTAGAAGCAGTCTGCTCACAATTAAGATATTCACTATAATTCTCAAAATGAGACTCATGACTTCATACACAGAAGTGTGAGCGAGGTGGTCTATTTTATACTTAAAATGCAATAATTAATTGCTACAGGATCTTCCTCTCTTGTTGGCATTCAGATTTTTTTTTTTTCTTCAGGAATAAATTGGCTAATCATAAACATCTCAAAGTAAAAGAATTAAGCAACAGATAAATTAAAATCTACGATCAGTTAATATTGTATATTTAATTCCAAAAACACTATCTTAGAATCCTGATAACTAATAATACAATGACTACAGACTTCTGTATCCCTTATTCTGTTCGGAAACTGAGCTACTGAAATGTTCGGTGAAGAAACACTGAATTTCCTATGTCTTTAACACTTCTATGCAACTGAAATCCTTTATGATCCTTCTACGTAAAATAAGTTGCCTAAATGTTAGGTACGTAACACTTTTACTATCTTTGAAGTACAACAGAAGGAACGAACTAGCCAAGGTACAATCTCAGCAGCCACTATTTAGAGTCTCATATAAACAAACGAACAAACACTTAATCACGAAGGTCGACACGGAGTCATCGTAACAATAAAGATACATCGCAATACAAGACTATTTCAATTACTCACAACGAGCTATTGCCCAATGACTACCAAGAGCTTTGAAACAACACTATGTACACTCAAAAATGAAAATGAAAGTTAATTTTTTTTTAAGCATTTTTTCAAAAATTAAGTGTGATTTCAGTATTTTTAAATTATTTTTTAGCGAACTTATCACTACTACTCTTCCACTTACTCTGATTTACTATTATCATTATTAATATTATCATCTGTTGTTTATATTTATAATCATAATGAATATTCCGCATTTTTCTACGACGCTACAAGTATTAGATTGGTGCGATTGAAATGTATAATTTATGACCGGCGAGAAACCACCCTCCATAATGTAACCAATAGACGGACAGAGCTCACCCGTACGACGTCACAGATCCGTACATATTCAGAAAACAGGTTGGGGTACCTAGTTGGTGTGTCCAGGACTCTGTGTGTTGATGAACCAATCGTGTGAAAGTGTACCATGGAAATCACAATTGCAAGTCATTTTCCTTTACGAGCTCGAGTTGGCACATTTTGCATATCTAGCCGAGAAAATCGTCAACACTGCATTTAGCCCAAAAGTGCTAGATAAAAACACCATACGGTGTGTGTGAAATTTCGTTCTGGTGACATAACACTCTCCCGCGGCCACCAACGAACAGCATGTTCTGATGAATCCTCACGAATATCGTGAAAGGAGATCCTCAGAAAAGTGTTTGTGTAATTGTAGAAGAGTTAGGTGCTCACAGTACCACCGTCGTTCGCGCAATCGGTGAAGAAGTTGGGTTTATGGGTGCCACATAAATCGGCACCGTCTTGAAGTGTGCAGTACTTAGTGTATACGGAATAACCGAAAATGTTACCGTAAAAAGTCAGTACAGTGATTATGAACAATGTTCAAGACGATTTCCAAAACCACCTCTCAACACAGAGGGTGTTGTTGACGGATCGTTATAACGCTGAACTTGATGAAATTCACCGCAAAGTTGTCCGAAAGCATTTAGCCATGGTCACCCAGACACAGTGTCCTCATGATGAACGACACTGCATGCCCACATATCGCTGAGAGGATTATACAAACTCTCCATGAGTTCCAGGATCAAACTTTTCGTCACCCATAGTATTCTCCTGATGCCTCCTCCACCGCCTATTACCTCTTTTATCTCGATCACTTCTTGGGTGGGAAAAATTTACCTAACGACTGAGCTCTAACACTTGTCTGAGTGTGGCTGCAGTTGGAAATTAGTCTGTCTAATGAAATGTTGTGGATTCCTTTTTTACTTATTTTTGTCTTGGAAAGTGACACACGTCAGTTGGACACTTCAACCGCATAAACCCTATTATATTATATTATTATTATTATTATTATTATTATTATTATTATTATTATTATTATGAAATGTGACAATCTTTCGCGATTTTTTAAAAAGCAGCTTAAATCTTATACACACACTGTTTTAATCTTCATTATGAGTATTTTACAATACGACTTCCACATAAATCGTTATTCCGAAGAGAATTATTTATTTCAAAAGAAAAAAAAATCTTGCAACAATATATCAAATTGCCTACAAACATAAGGAAACAAAACCAATAATTTTCGATGTTGGTAATATTTTCTTTGCTATGCCTTAAGCAGAACCATATTTCATCCATGGTATTGTTCAGTCACCTTTCGGTAATGCTGAAACAGTAAAATTGAGGCAACTGCAAGCTATTTAAATTAAAAGCTAGCGAACCCTGATTTAGAAAAGCCAAATGAATGGGATGAGACTCGATGGTGCTGATTATACATCATCCAACTAAAAGACGGTCATTGACTTTTTTGAGTTGTTACGCCAGATAGTTTAGTTTTGGCCCTCATTATATTACTAGTAAAATTGCATGTCTCCTCGTGTTGTTTCGTTAATTTTCAAGAATGTCGGTATGAATTAAATAATTTGAGTAGGGCTTTCGATATCTTACAGAAAACTGTCTTCATTGCATAACACACACAACTAAATTTCGATTTACACGATTACTCCGAAATTAATGGGGAAAAATGGGTTTCA
Organism: Thermobia domestica; assembly: GCF_964235325.1. Lineage (NCBI taxonomy): Eukaryota > Metazoa > Arthropoda > Insecta > Zygentoma > Lepismatidae > Thermobia > Thermobia domestica. The sequence continues at coordinate 35,453,953 of NC_137464.1, forward strand.
CTTGTTGACTGTCCCTGGTGTCGCTTCTTCCCTGCATTAATGTGTAATATCCGAATGGGCCTGTGACGTTGCTTCATAGATGCTGCTCATTTCATTATTTTCACATATGCAATTTTAGTTTTTTATTTTAGTAACTTCTATAACCTTCTGCAAATATTTAACACTTCGTATTACTACATAGCTACCAACCTTCGGTTCTTCTAAATCTTCCTCTTTATCATCGCGTAAACCCAATTTCTCTCGGAAGTATTTATGCAGCATATCCATGGATGTTTCAGTATCTTCTATATCAGCACTAGCACTGGGTCCAGCTTTACCAGAAGCTTGATCAGAACCAGAACTTGTGGAATCTCTTCCTGGAGCTTCACTAGGGCTCAACGAGCTTCTTCCCCCTTTATCTCCTCAAGAAAAAAATAAATCATTCCAATATTCACTTGCAATGAAGATTAAATGTTACCTTATTGTTATTATTACACGGGAAAACACAAACAATAATTACAGCAGTCAAAGGAATAGCCTCCTTTACCATTCAGAATTGGCATAACTGTAACTTCCCACTAATGACATGATAAACTTACCAAGGTTCATCTAAATTACTATTATGCTGTTTCTTCGGTTACAGCTATATCATTCAAGGCTAATTTCTTCTGAAATTACCAATAAGAAAAAAACAACATGTGGTTTTTAACAGTTAGTGACGTATTTACTTCAGTAGATAATTCCAACATTCATATCATGTATTATTATACGAGGGACTTCCGAAAGTAAGTTTCGCCATTTGAACGAGAAGATAGTACACCAGATGAAAAAACAATCGCCATAAGAAACTACACCCGTTATGGTTCAACAACAGAAGGAGCGTCAGTGGAGGTGGAATGTATGCGCAAAGCGCCGAAGAAGAGAAAGTAGCAGCAGACCGGCGTGCTCGAGGTTATTTGAGTACAAATCACGATGGCAGACAGACGTTTGCTGACAAAGTGGTTACCAATAAAATTGCGTGCTGTTTTCCGGTATGAATGGACACGTGGGACTAGTCTGTCCGTCATCCATGAACACCTACAGACCGTGCACTATGAAGAGGTCATGTCTTGTCAGTGGTTGATTGCTGCTGGTATTGCATGTTCAGTGAAGGCAGACGGAGTGTGGAGTATGAAGCTCAAAGTGGGCGTCCCTCTACATCCATGAATGAAAACGACATTGCTAGAGTAAGAACATGGTGTTAGGGGACAAGCTCATAACGGTGTTAGACGTGGCGCATACTGCGTATTAGTCGTGCTCAGGCTCATCACATGCTCCATGATGTGCTGGGTTACAGAAAAGTGTCTGCAGGTTGGGTGCCAAGAAACCTGACCCCAGATCACAAGAGCGCAAGGATTATCCTTGATCTTTTGATGCGGTATGCGCGAGAGGGAGTTCCTGCTCAGAATCATCAAAGGCGATGAGACATGGGTGTAACACTTTACCCCAGAAACCAAGGCCGCCTCAATGACGTGGATGCATCCCAGTTTACCAGTGAGAAAAAAAAAAAAAAAAAATTAAACTGTCACCCTACGCAGGAAAAGTTATGGCCACAGTGTTCTGGGACGCGAAAGGTGTGATTCTCCTTGATTTCCTCCATGAAGGGACCACCAATGCGGAATGCTACTGCGACATCTTCATCAAACTTATGTTCGCTATTCGACGAAAGAGACCAGGGCTCTTGACTGAAGATGTTGTGCTCTTGGAAGACAACATAAAACCATACAGAGCAAGGCTCACAGAAGATCGGATTCGTCGCTTCGGATGGGAGAGATTAGATCACCCTGCTATCGGAATTTCACCTGTTCCTTGCATTGAAAGCCGCATTCTTGGGACATCACTTCCAAACCAATGCCGAGGTAAAGTGGTTCTGCGACAATCCCTTGCATCGCAGGTCACCGAGTTTTACAAAAGTTGTTTCTTCAAACTGTCTGAACGCTACGACAAATGTTTCAATGTCGATAGCGGCTATGTCGAAAAATAGTGCAAGGTGTATAGTTCATAATGCCATGGTGTATTTGTGTTTGGCAATGAAATTTCCGTGTGAAAAAAATTACGAAACTTACTTTCGGAACGTCCCTCGTACAAAAAGTTTTTCTTTCTTTCTTTTATTATTATGTCATTTTTATGAACAGCCGAAGTTTAAGCTTCCAGTTTGAGTACAAAATCTCGAAATAAACCCAAAAATAGCCATATAAGCACGCTTCACATGTAATTGATAATCAGGGCAAGTATCAATACATATTGCTGAATAAACAAAAACTGCCTACACATGAATTCAAAAGGCTCGCCTTCTTCTGTATCCTCTACTGATTTGTTCAAAGATAGCATTAAACGCCGAATTTTCGCAGACTACTGTCAGCAATATCACGACATAGGTAAGAAAAAAAGAAAGGGTTTAATGGGGTTTATGATATAATGGTTTAAATCTTACATCAAACAAGGTGCATGGTGATAATGATAGAATTCGCTTGCTCTTCTCACCTTTGCATCTTAAATGAAAGCGGAACCTAATGAAAGGAAATAAAATTTAAAGTTGCTACCACGGAATTGTAAGTCTAATTTGGCAATGACGTGAGAGGTTGAGGTTAACTTTGAGGTTGTAAAGAAAAACCGAAAGTTAATAGCATATCTCTGAGGAAGCTGATAATAAGTCAACGAAATGATCGTGTGAGTATTTACCCAACTGCGAAGAAGCTAACGTTAATTTTTCCAAATGTGCGATTTTAAGTTAATGAGCTCCTTTGATCGGACATAGAACTTAAAGGTCTCACCAAAATTTGGTAAATAAAGTGTCAATAGATTCGTCATAGTCTCAGGAGATATAATGAATTAGTGTTGTCACGTTAAATGGCGGACACTATATTAAAATGCATATTCCCTTGTACAGCCTAAACGATTAAATACGTAGAACTTGATGAATGAAGCATCAATAGATCTATCATAGATGAATGGAGTGTCGATAAAATTAATTTATCATAATCTCAGGAATGTCAATGGGTATACGATGCCACGTAAAATTAAATATGGCTCACGGTAAACGCCATATTGATAAAACTAAAAAATCAGAGGTCGATGACGCATATAGGTTATTATATTAAAAAGCTCTGCAAGAGGGTTATAAAAATAAATATTTTATGCAGCTTTATACGAATAACAAAGGAAATAAATGAATTTATTACAAATAATTGCATTTTTTATAAAATCATAAAACGTTGTTGGAATACGCATGAATATATTTTATGTATTTTTAAAAGTCAGCTTAATATACCCAAATATACGTTTTACTCCAAGTTTGTTTATATATATATATATATATATATATATATATATATATATATATATATATATATAAAGGTAAGCTTTTTAAAATAACAAGATGTTCATAATTATTAATTGGCTCCAGAGACAGATTGGAAGCTTTAATAGTAAAATCATTTTCATCTGAACATTCAAGAATGAAATATATTTCTCGTCTTAATCTGGCATTTCGTTAATTTATTCTAGTTTCAAATACTTCTAAACAAATAATTACAAGAACAGACAGATAAATTTTGAAAATTTCTTCTTCACTGTCGACCTTCGTGAATAAGTGGCGGTCTAAAAGTAAAGTAAGAGATAAGTGATCATGAAAGTAGTGACGAATTTAAAAAAAGAATAAAAAAACTCAGTCGAGTATATACATACAAATGATTTACTCAAAAGAATCGTACTATCGTTCTGTACAGTCGCCAGCAAATTGAATACTTCCCCTTATTTCTTTATTATTATTATTATTATTATTAATTATAAATTACCAATAATTTCGAAAAAAAAATGCTAAGTTGAGTAGTACGGTTTTCGGTAAGCTCTAGAAAATTAGATCTCTATGCCCCTCCAGAAAAACAAAATTTACACTAAGGTTAGAAAACATATGGAAATCTTATACTTTGCGTTACAGATGCCCAACTCCAATCTATCGCTTGTCGCACGTGGGTCTTACCTATCGAGCTACAGTGCCAAGTTTATGGTCGTTTTGATGTTTTATTCTTCGATCTCCGGCAAATTACTCATCTACTTGAAAATTCAGTGCAATAAACATTTTAATTCCAAGTTATAACGTGCAGTCATATTACGATTATGATTATTTATACGCACTTTTATTCTAGTAAATATGAGACTATATCAGAATAAAATAAAAGAAATTAAATAATATATCTGCGTACTTTCCTTATTTAACCTTTTGGAGGACGGAATGTCTCAAGCAATTTTCTGAGACCTACTGCTTCAACGTATTCATTCGGATTTCATGGTTAGTACCTCATTCTCTTTAGAATAAAGCCGACTTTCAAATGCAACACAGGGGATGCCTGTATGACGGAATGAATGGAAAATTTGGAGAAATCCGGGTAATTTCTCTGAAAAAATCCCTGTTTGCAAGTTCGGCGCTCCCTAGGGTCGCCCTGGGCGAGAGCACGCAACCCTTACTAACCTGAAAAATACGTTCGGGTATTGGAAATGTTTGCCCTAAACACCATGCCATATCCCGAATAGTGAGGTGGTAAATATATGATGTAAAATAAAAATTCCCAGGCAGGATATTATCCGTCCAAATTTCATGGTAGTATGTCATTCTCCTCACAATAAAGGATACTTTCCAATGCAGTCATATCCATGCAGCCATGACGTACGAGGAAAGGGAAAATTTTGCGAAATTCGGAAAATTTCTCTGAAAAAAAAAAAAATCCCTTTTTGCAAGTTTACCCCCCCCCCCTTCTAGAGCAGCCCAAGTGAAAGTATGCACCCCTAATGCACCCTGAAACCCAAGTAAATTTTTATGTTTCGCAATGCATCGTAAACCATCACGAATACGAATCCTTCTTGTAACACTTGACTGTCGGATAATAACGTCACAAAACAATCACTTGAGACACCTGAAAGTCACATGGAAGCAGCATGCTTGCTCGCCCTTTACGTGTGACCTCATAACTCCCTGTGTTCATACCGGGCTATGCAAAGCTTGTGATATATATCAGTACACCTTCCAAAAACAGGAAGTAAAAACAATAGTAATAGAAATAACTTCCATTGTCAATGAACATAAGACAAATGAAAGGAGGGTGTAGGAAGCGGAAAGAAAGGGTTGGGGGAAACCATGCATTCATTTCCACATCGGACAATCCATCTTGCAACCTTACAAATACGCAGAAAGATACCTACGCTTCACTATAGGGATTATGACGTAACAAAACAATGAAATAAAAACAGTGAGGGAGCAGAAATGCCCCCTTCCCTCTGATGTCATCGCCTTCCAGTGCTTGTACCACGGAGAAACTCTATCCTTTCAAGAATAGGTGGAACCAAAATTAACATGTTTTGGTGCATGAATGGGCTTCTACAGCCTATCAATTAGGGAACACCTCCATTTCATCACTCTCATGCGATTGGTACTCAAAGGGTTAAGGGTTAATAGGACTATAATTTCAGCTTTATTTCTGCTGGAGCCTTTGTCGAGTCTGCTTTCTTTTTGTTGAAAAACCAAGCTTATTTACCTACACCTTAGGTCAGTGGTCGCCAAACTTATGAAGCTTCTGAGCCAACGTACCGTTTTTAAATCCAACAGTGAGCTACCAACAAAAAGAACTATATATTTTTTTTTAAAAAAATCTGACATGTTAGCGTCAGCTCAATGGAGGAATCAAGGTTAGCCAACAGAAGCGTTAACGCGATCTATCAAACATGTCTCCAGGAGATACTAGTAGCTCGCGATTGACGGTTTAGCGATCATTGCTTTAGGGTTTTTTTTTTTTTTTCGCATCTTTATATATTGAAATTTCTTTCGCTTCCTGCAATATTTATGCATATTTGACATTCGCTTTAATACATTTCATTGCTTTTATCTAAGAATTATTTTTGAATTTAGTTCATGTATTAAACCCAATGACAAATTAATACGTGAATACTGCAGCAAGTGAAAGAAAATTCAAAATATAAAGATGGACAAAAACCCAAAATGTAGACAAAGAAGTTTAGTTTTCAACAAGAGGGAAGTGGACTCGACAGAGGCTCCGGCAAAAATTAGAGGCAAAAGCATAGTCTATTAAATAAGGAAAATACCAAGATATGAGAATTATGCAAAAACGAAGACTTTAACATTTTATATCGGAATAACTCAGAAAAATCTTATCACTGGAGGGCAGGCCCGCTACCAACCACAGAGGTTTCGAGGAGCCATGAATATGTTGGGGGGGGGGGGAGAGAAGTCACTAAAAATACTCTTACAAATAGCTAAACTATGTTTCTTGTATTAATAATAGCATTTTGTGTTAAGGTCTGGAGAGGCCACAAAAAGTTAAGGAAGCCAAGCCCCCTCTGATTGCGGGCCTGCTGGAAGCGACACTATTGGCAGAGCGCTGAACATTTTGTACCGTAGACACTTGTTCACTTCCAAGCATGTGAGATAGCATCATGTCCATCATGATACTCCCATCTTCTTATTCCACTAAGTATTTCATAATCTTACATTAACCTAGTCCACAGGACATAATCATACACAGGACAGGATCGTAAAACTGAAGATATGATTTTTTGTGATCTTTGGACTGGCGAGAAATCAAAGACCGGTTTTCCATACAAACTCTAGCATCTACGGGGAGACGAAGGTCTGAGTTCCCACTAGACTAACTATTAGATATATGTGCATTATTCCAAATGGTTCCTGCTTGCTGATATAGATGTGCATGTAAATAAACTTTCGTACTCAAGATCGTTAACTTAAGGACAAAAGAATGAATAAAGAAGTACGTACTTTTGCTGGTGACCCATAGGAGGCAAAGAGAAGGCTCCCTAGACTACCAGAATGAAAACTACTAATGTTCTCCTAATGGTCAAAAGCCTGCAAATAACAATAATGGTTCCAAAGTACTTCACCCATTTCAAATTTGAAGATGGAATTGCCAAATTGGAAATTTTATTTTAAAATATTTTGTAATATCTACGTAGCCTCTTGAGTTGTAACCTTAAGTTCTTATTTACAGCTCTTTGTAACGTAATTTCTAAAGCATACTTCTGTATTAGTTAATTAAAAAATTGAAATACTTACTTCTTGGCGACGCCATCTTGAGTTTCGATTACCCATTCAACTCTTTGATCCCGAATCTAAAACAAACAGATAAGTTAAAAATAGCATGGAAAACGTAATAAGCAATCTTATATTTAAATAATAATAATAATAATAATACAACTACCTCTATACTCCGTGATAAATTTCCTTTCATTCGTGAGTAATACCGGACAGGTCCCGAATTGTTTATTAGGGAAAACGATTTCCAGTCCTGGAACCTAAACAATCCAGTAGAACCCATTTACGCCCATCACTTTCGTTACCGTTAACCCTTATTTACAAATCAAATGAAATGAAACCTTCTAGTTTAAAGTCCCACCTTTTTGCTCTTAAAGCTAAAGGAAACAAAACCCTGATTTACAGATAAGTCCCCAAGTGTTTGCACGATAGCCAGGAGATTGCACTTCCCTATGGTTAAGAGTCTGATGATAATGCCCAAGGTGACTTGAGTTTAATTCCAGTTGGGAGATCACATAAAATGAAATTATTAGTTGTATTTTAGGTCAATGATAGGCAAATTTTGCTACACGAAGCCCGAAGAAAATAGAATAAAATAGCTTAGGCGGGTATAATTTTTAAAAGCAACAATGGTACATTTTAAAAAGCACAATTAATACTTAAAGTTTGTTAAAATCTGGCTCTAACTAGTAGGATGAACATTTATAAATATTAAATGTCCGTTAGTCAGTTTCAAATACAAATCTTTGGATGTAATTATAGTCTTCTTTCCATCTGTCAGAGTGAGTTATGTCGCAGATAGAACCTTTTAGGGGACCGTATCTGGTCCGCGGACAGTAGATTGCCCCACTGCTCTCGGCTAAAAGCGACACGTGATAAAGAAATGATATACAAAAGAATTGATGTAATTATACTGTGATAGGAAACGGCAAAATCTCGAAAAAATCCAGATACTCGTGTATACACAGAACCCACAAGAATTCAATTCACTATTGTTGATGATTTAAAAAAAAAAATAAAAAAGGATTTTCGAATTTCACAAAAAGCAATGAATTTGCAATAATAATAATAATAATAATAATAATAATAATAATAATAATAATAATAATAATAATAATAATAATAATATAATAATGGGAAACAAACATCATACACGTCATAACCTCTCCCTCCTCACTCACATATATATACTAACAACAAAATCTACTACAAAACACAACTCGGAACATGCACCCAATGACGTCGAACACACACGTAAAAATATACAACCTATAAGGTTCTTCTGCACTCACCGCTAATCTAGTGTCTAGTTCACGCGTCTTTGGTGAAAGGGGTCGCGATTTCGATTCCAGTGAGAGAGGCTTCAAATTTGTATACATTATGGTGGTTCCGATTTCGCCTTAAATTCTAAATCGACGTCTCATACAGTGTCAATGCAAAAAAACGCTAAATTTCAACAAAGCAATCACAATGTATTTCAAGCCAGAAACCAACTATTATCTTCTAGGAACTCATGAACACATTCGTTGCATACATGTTTTATTTCCAGTACATTTACTCTATGTTCCTTGAACAGTAATTTTGGGGTGTAGACTTGCACTACTCTTTGCAGATTCACTTTAGGAGAGCTTCAGTTTTTGGATGCCATAAAACTATTGTGCAAAAAACAGTAACCAACTTATGCTGGATACCCACTAAAATGTTATCTAAGCGAGTTAGGGCAGGAGCGAAGCAGGGTGTCTTTAAATTTAGGCTTGTGGGGTTAAACAGGTGCCTTACAAATATACTGACACTAGGAAAACGTGTACCAAACAAGTACATCAAATCACATACTTTGGTGACGATTGAGAACCACATACGAAGAAATTTGTAATCATATTTTATAAACCATTGTGTTCTTACCTGCGAGATGCGTGTCCACGAAATAACACATTAAAGAGTCTAAGATGTTAAGCGTGGATACTTTCATAACGTAGACATTAAGCATAATTTACACAGTGAAGTCTGGTGAAGTTTATATGTAGGCAGTGTGTTAACTCATGATGCATAACCATAGGAGGTCCGTGAGGTGGGTAACATTCATAAGTCCTAAACGGCACAAGACCTAAAAATATAGGCACTAGACCTAAATTTTAGGTCTTGTGCCGTTTAGGACTAGTGCCTTTTGTCTTGTGCCCCGAAATGATTTTTAGGTCTTATGCCGTGAAATTATTTTTAGGACTTGTGCTGTTTAGGTCTTTTGCCTTTTTCATTTACTTGCCTTAGTTTTGAATTCGCCACCACCACATGAAATTGCGACGATGCAGTAAGTACTTGATAATAATGTCACAAACGTAGCTAATTCCAACTATAACAGCTATATTTGTACTACTAAAATTATTACTATCATTATCTGTTCTGCAGTTATACATGAATTACATAATACAATCTATTTCATTCTATTAATTATACAATTAACTAAGAAATTCATTTCTTTCAAATTGAGATACGAGAATCCTATGACCAATTCAAAAAAAAAAAAATCTTTAAAAACCATATTTTACAAGACTTTTCTGAAACCAAGCAAACAGTCATAATTGCAATATATACCCCGTGGAGTGTATTTTATTAAGAATAGGACAAAAGCCTACTCTAACTTTCTAAAGGTAGGACAGAAGTCCACTAGATATTTCACTAGTGAACATTAAATACCAACTGTCGAAGTAAATTTAAATTTAAAATTGAACAAAGAACATTTATGATGCAATAGTTACCGCACTATACAATGTGTTTTGATATAGTTGATATGTATAAGCAAAGCAAAAAAAAAAAAAAAAAAAAAAAAAAAAAAAAAAAAAAAAAAAAACTAATGTAATATGCAACACAATACGTTTGCAAACAAAACATAGTTTTTTTTAGGAGTGTAGTAGGCAAAGTTTTCTAGGGGATTAGGATTTTTACATATTAAAAGCAAACCAAAAGTTTATTTCCAGATTACGAAAACTTCAATAAGACAATAAATATATACATATTACTACATAAATACATATATTGTTACTATTATTATTACCAAACATCTTGTTTTAAATCTAAAGTGGATTTTTTTCTTTTAAATCGGTCGAGCCGTTTGGGCTGTACACTCTTTATGCGGCCAATGTTAAATGAAAATGAAACGTTCTATTTTCATTTACCATTGGGCGCACAAAGAGTGTACAGTCCAATATATATATATATATATATATATATATATATATATATATATATATACTTTCCGGAAGTGCACGTAAGGAAATATGAATATAATGATGTACGTACTGAGTCCTAACTTAGCTCAGAAATTATCAAAACTAACATTTTTTCGGGAAAAAAAAAACGCTGTACCTCTCCAGCTTAATATAGTCCACAATTTGCGTATAAATACATCGACCGATATGATATAAAAACTACAGTGTGAAAATACAAACCAACTTGTGCTAGATAACAACTAAAAAACACGAATGCAATCTAACCGAGGCAGAGGAAGACGAAGCTGGTGAAATGCACGACAGCGCATGCGTCCAATGGGAGCAGGTTCGTAAACGATGTTGAGTATACGCAGAAGCATGGGTATTGAACGCACATGGGTTTTCGCAACAACAGAGGAGATCCAGCAGCACTTGAAATCGTTTCACACTAGTAACGCTACACTTGCCAACATAAAATATTGACTTTGTACATTGTGGAGAATATTTTGTCAGTGGGTACCTCATACAGTCATCTTTCACACGCACGCACTTATTTTAACGGTCGTAAAACATTTGTAATGATTTTACAATAACAATCCTACACTCGTAATCCTATAATATACCTGTATTATTTAGTATTTAATTCTTCCATTAGCAGAAATGTGTTCCTTATAAACATGTCTTCCCTTGCAGAGAATTAAACTTTTTGCAAAATGTGGCGTGCCTAAACTTGCCTAGCACGGTACCAAGACTGGCAGGCACAACTGGAAAAACACTCGAATAAAAAAGGATGCAGGATAGAATCGACTTAATGAAATCTCAAATGAAGTTGTCAAATCTGAAAAAGCTGTAAATATATTTAAGTTAAATTAAAGAAATAAAACGCTTTTTGATTGGAATTACTGGTTTAGGTCAAGCTCGAGCAGTATTGAATGGACAGACTGCTTATGGTGTACTTAGAAATCATTTGTAGAGTTAAAGATAACCTTTGTCGCAGACAATGACACACAATTGATGTAAGATAAATAAGTACGTATATGAATTACTTAGAAGAAATTTCCCTTACAACGAAGAAGTTTTTAACAAAAATTACCTGTTTTTTTCAGCTGCACACAGACAAATTCACGTCGATTTTCTACATTGACAGGTAGTTAAATTTTGTTCATGTTTTGCTTATTATTATCCCTTGGCCCTATGAACAGACGACATTTTCGCTTGTCATCCGTCTCCAACACTGTGGCCAACTACTAACACAAGTAATAACTATTTCTAGAAAATATTAAGACTATGGAGCCGCTTCGTGTCCAAGGGCTTTATGCACAGTCTTTTCGACGTCTGATTAACGCCTTACTACGAGGTTTACTAACTGATGGTTATGCAAATTGTATTCAGAGTATGTGATTAGGACGTAGTATTTGACGAAGTTAATCAAATGTGACTAATTAATCTAGAACAGAGACTAATTCTTTATCCACGGTTTAGCGTGCGACACATTTCGGACGGTATTCAGAGAGAATTCGTTAATAGAAGTTTAGTCACAGACTAGTTAGTAAGCATACTAACTCTTTACTAAGCAAGGTGCACTTTTTGGTATTCAGAGTCTACATTGAGTACAACAACTAAATTGATGATTTGGGTATGATTAACTTGTAGAACCCCAATGGATCGGTGAGTAAAATAATTGTAGCAACTACGGACGGAAAAGTAGATGAGCGCATGCGTAGTCTGTAAAAATGAAAATACATGAATTACGAAATACGAAATATTGTGTCGCACGCTAAAGCATGAGTAAAAGATTAGTCTCTGCTCTAGATTAATTAGTCACATTTGATTAACTTCGTCAAATACTACGTCCTAATCAGAGACTCTGAATACAATTTTCATAACCATTCATTAGTCAATCCCGTAGTATGGTGTTAATCAGACGTCAAAACGACTCTGCATAAGGCCTTTCGTGTTTTGTATTTCATGTATTTTCATTTTTTACATGCTACGCATGCGCTCATCTACTTAACCGTAGTTGCCACATTTACTTTTCTCACCGGATGCATTGGGGTTATGTAAGTTAATCTTACCCAAATCAACTTTTTAGTTGTACTCAAATAGACTCTGAATACCAAAAAGTGCATCTTCGTTAATAATGAGCTAGTATGCCATCAACTAGTCTTGACTAAACGTCGATCAACGAATTATCTCTGAATATCGCCCCAAGAATCTATCGGAAGGGATTATCTGGATATAGATCAAATAGATCAAGGATCTTGAAATAGATGGAGATATATTTTTTTTTAATTTAAGGACATATTTAAAATTTCTACGAATATGTATTTGCCTTCTACCACCTACGTTAATGCAAATCTTTTCACGTTGCATTGCCACGCAAAAGTAAATCTTGTGTCTTGAGTATGTTGAGGACTGCGGTAAAGTATGACTCCCTCCTCGCCTCTGAGCAGAGGCGGATCTAGGGCGGAGTCGGGGGCCTAGAAACCCCAGTTTTTTCTATGACATATACCCAGGTACATTTTAAGCTATTATTTATACATTTTTCAAAGTTTATAGAAACTCATGATATACCTATCACCAGTGGCGTATTTGCGATTTCGTTTCGGGGGCTTTGCTAACTTTCTGGGGCTTTTCCTGAAAATATGAAAATTCTGCAAGATATTTCATATACTTTATACTATAGTAAGTAAGATTTCGGGGAGCTTAAGCCCGGAAGCCCCCCTAAATACGCCACTGCCTATCACAGTCTGTGCCTTCTAGATCCACCCATAACTCTGTACCTAGTGATATAAGTAGTTATGAGATCTTGCCGTTAAGAGTTGATTAGTACTCATCCGGTTGGCTAAAGTAAATTTTACGGAAAATGAAACTAAAAATAACACTGTTATGTCCAGCTTGCTTGGCAATACTAAATAAGTGGGATAATTGTAGTTGCTTTATACCAAGGATGTGTCCTTGCATTGTACGGTGGATAACTTAACGTAACTGTAACGTAACGAAAATAGTTCTCTGTAACAAAATTATTGGTTATTTAATGTAGGTAGGTACAAGGTATAACACCAATTTTTGTTACGACACCGTAACGTTATTCGAGCATGTAACGTTATTGTACCGTAACTAATTGAAGGAACAAATCTGTTTCGGGTATTCCATTCACGCTTGGTGGGAGAAAATAAACAACTGGTACCAGCTGAATGAGATTCTTTCCTCTGCGGGTATCTAATGGAACGAAAATGTGTAGAACAGAAGCTATTTCGTTACAAATACTATTTGCCACATGAGTAACACAGTTGATCAGACAGGTTTGGTAAAGGTATTGTGTTCATCAGTTACAGATCTTATCAGATCTTTGGAGAGTTCCTCGGACATGGTATCTATTGTATTGTTCTTCAGAGGGTCACATTGAATTTCGTTCTTCAGGTGGTGAAGCAGAATGAATATTTCACTTTCATATGTTGTTATTGCAAATATGAAGTAGAGAAAGGGAGAAAAAAGAGATCGATTTCTGTGAATATCATAGGAGGAAGTCAGTCACATACAAGGAAAAAGGCAGGTGGAAGGGGATAGCAGGGTCAGGGGGAAGCACAGAGTGAGACAAAAGTAGCAAAGGGGAGGGAAAATAGACATTCTCTTTCATTCTTCATCTTGCTTTGTTTTCATAGCGCTCTTCGCTGTCCACAACAAGAGTAGGATTAATTTATGTAAGAACTTCCATGAATGGTGGGCGCAAGCCTGTGAAAATCATATTATCATTATTATTAAAACAAAGCCCACAAAATAGCTAGGAAATTGTGTGATGCATAGCCACGTCATTGGCTATCAATCTGCATTATTTTTGGAATATTTCACCGTTGTTTGCTGATTCTTAATCCAGGCACATCCCCAATTTGTTCACTATATTGAATCAAACAATATTATTATTATTATTATTATTATTATTATTATTATTATTATTATTATTATTATTATTATTATTATTATGTCTAGCGAGCATAGCCTAGTGGCTAGCGTTCTTCTTTCGCAAAAGGGAGATCCTGGGTTCAAAGTTTGTGGCCTGCTACCCTGACCGTTTTACCAGCTTTTTTCGTTGTTCCACAAAGTGAATGTCGGGATGTTATCTTTAAGCATAAATCCTGTCTGATTTTCTCCTTTCCTTTTTCCATTATTGATGTTAAAATATTCTGTTGTAAATTGGCCTTAGAAGCTGCATTTGAAATATTTTACATAAATAAATGAATGTTTAGAGCACGTCAGGCACGCGCCCAGATTTTTTTTTTTTTTTTTTTTTTTTTTTTTTTTTTTTGAGGTATCCGAAGATTTTTGCAGGTCTAATACTTATATGTAGTATTTGACCTGTGTTATTCAACACCCGAAAAGACGACAATTGTTAATTAGTGCCTCTTATTAAACATGATAGAGCTAAAGATATTAAAATTTTTAGCCTATGTCAATCATTTCGATGACAAAGAAGTATACTTATAGTAAGAAAGTTCACAAATGTTCGTCGACTTGCGAAGTTTTGTGGGGAGGAATCTGAATCCTGTGGATCCCCACATAGGCCTTGGTTTCAATTCCCAGTGGGAGCTAAAGTACTTTTCCGGCGTTGATTCAGTATCTTGAGACAATGGAGAAGCTTACGGTAGACTAGCGGAGTCCGGTTACATGCTATGTGCCTTCCTTTTACTTAAGGAATAATGCTGTTGTTTGAGGTTGCAATTCATCAAGTATAAAAGGGGGAAGGGAGTCAGTAAAATCAATTTCATGTTGAAAGTTTACACATGTAGGCCACATGGAAGACAATATTTCAATATACACTATGTAAAATATTTATAAGTCAAAACATGGTGTATATTTTCGGGTCGCGGACATAAGCTCACCGGCATTAAGCTCACCTATGTTAATGCAAAAGCGGACATAAGCTCACCACTAATAATATATTTGTATTATAAGATAATTTACGAAATAAAGAATACAATAATGATAAGTAATTACATTTATAGATTAACTAATTTAATTGCAAAGGAAAATAAACCTGAATAAAATAAATAAGCAACGGAAAAATAGGTTTCTGTAGTGCAGTATTTTCACAATTAATATTGAAACCCCAAAAGGTAATAGATTTCTTCCACTTCCGATTTTAGTAGAGGGATTAGAATACAGACGAAATGTATATTTTTGGGACGCTTAACTGATTGAAGAACCAGCTTCTTATCTATTATAGATTTATTCTATAACTCTCAACGTTAAAACAGGAAGTTTCTGATTTTCGACCACAGAAGATGGCAGCTATTTTTAGAACGCTGAATAGAATGCAGAAAACCGCTTCTTACTGTTACAATTCCTGTTCTATGGATATGACTATTGAAACCGGAAGTGGTTCATTCCTACGACTTCCGGTTTCAATTGAAGATCAATAGAGGACATGAAAGGTATTCTTGCAGTTGCGTAGCGAGAAACTCATCAAGGTATATATATATATATATATATATATATATATATATATATATATATATATATATATATATATATATATATATATACAGGCATGAGCGCCGATTCTAAGGGACCAAGGTGACCCGGGACCCCCCCAAAGCACATGTAGGCCCCCTAATTGTATTTAAGAAGATATAATATTTGGAATAATTTGAATGCAATTTGTTTTAAAATCTTCATATATGCCTTCTCCATCTAAATGAGCCCCCCCCATTTTACAGAGAAATCGGCGCCCTTGTATACAGGCGCGGATCCGAGGGAAGACTATAGGAGCTATAGTCCCCCCTTGACGATCAGGTATACACTGGTTAAAATGGGCTTCAATTCTGCTTTACACTGGATAAAGCTGCAAGCTATGGTTTAGCCCCTCCCTTGTTCATATCCTGGAACCGCCACTGTATCTATCTATCTATCTATCTATCTATACAGGGCCGGATTTAGGGACTGCAAAGGTGCACTTCCCCCCTTTGTTGTAAATATACACTATCTAAAATGAGAAGCGAGCAGTGAAAATAGCAACACATTCCGAAACTTTTTGCCATCATGTTTCTGTTTGGGGCTTAAACGAAAGCAGAGCTTTGCAAAAGTATGATTTTCTGAAGGTTGAAGGAAAAGAATTCACCAAGCAAAATAATATAACTTTTGTCAAGTAAGTAAGAAAACATAAGGCAAGAGGAGAGAAGGACATTTTTGTCCTGCATTCCACTTGCGTCCCTGCTTAAAATATTTCGGCCAGTAGTTACTGAAAAAGAAGATACAACGTACAAGACAAGTCGAGTCGAGACTGTCGGCGACCGAGCCTAGACATAATATATAATGATCTTTATTCCTTAAGCGATACTTGGAAACCAAATTTGATTTAAATCGGACCAATAGTTACCAAGAAATAAAGTACAACATACAAACAGAGCCGAACCGAGCCTGTCCTTTGCCGAGTCGGCCACCAAGTATAGAGATGTTTATTCTTTGGATAATGGGCTATCTGCACACCAAATTTCGATTATATTTGGCCAGTAGTTACGGAGAAATAAAATAGAACATACAAGGCAAGCCGAGCCGAGCCTAGCTCGGCCATCACATGTAGTGATCTTTATTCCTTAGATGATTGGGTACTTGTACATCTAATTTGGTTTAAATTTAGCTGGTAGTTACCGAGGAATAAAGTACTACATACACACATACTTAATTACATCTGGAGTAAAACTACAAGCTCCCTTATGCTTACTAAGGAAACTAAAAAGAAAAGTTCTAACATTACAAATGGAACATACTTCATGTAAGCAGAATCCACTTTCAACATTCCAACACTAATGGGGAGAGCTTGAGGCGGGTGAGCCCCCCTGACTACGCCACTGCACTTTTGAGACACTTGAGAGCTATCCGAATGGAGAAAACTGCTTTCATCTACTGCTCTTGCTCTATGTAGACCAATATTTATTGAAACGAGAAATTATAGTTGAATGAACCACTTCCGGTTTTAGTAGAGAGTTAATAATAGAGATTAAATATGTTCTTACGAAACAGAAACCCGGATCTTAATACGTACAGTATTACGTTTTTCGATCTATGGTGATCAATGATCAATCCGGAAATGGTTTATTTAAAGCACTTTCGGTTTGAGAAGACTATTTTAATAACAAACTCACTTCCTAATTCTTGACTCTTTTTCCAAATTTGGTGATGATCCATGAAATACTTTATTTATTTATTTATTTTTGTCACACACTGACACACGCGAATATGGTAAATATATAATGGAGTTTTGATAAACCAAACTCTAGTTATTCAAAAAAAAAAAAAAACGAAAACTTGATTTTTGCCATCGCTGCACACAATTAATCCGTTCTAACCACAGAAACATCGTACTGTGTGCGTTTTTGTGATAAATATTATAAAATGAAAAGAAATCTATCCTTCCAGAAAACAAAAGAAATAGGCAAATATATAAGAAACATTTAGACTTTTTTTGGTTGTACATTTGTGAGTGGAAGAGATTAAAGCTACTGCTTCGAAGGAGAATCCATCCGTTTCAACCAGCAAAAGATGTAGAAAAGCAATTGGAAAGACATTCCATACTGAGGTTTCAAAGATCATTATCTTTGTTCTACGAAGTATTTTGTTGACACGTGAATCATACCAACCCTCGCCGAAAAAGCACATTCAGATAGTTGTGTCGTAAAGTTGTGGAAAAACAGTGGGAAGTGGGAGTGGAAAGGGAAACTGCTCAAGGCATAAATGATTATGAAACTGGAGGGGTAG
Organism: Thermobia domestica; assembly: GCF_964235325.1. Lineage (NCBI taxonomy): Eukaryota > Metazoa > Arthropoda > Insecta > Zygentoma > Lepismatidae > Thermobia > Thermobia domestica. The sequence goes on from NC_137464.1 coordinate 35,471,989, forward strand.
ACACGGGTTTCACTTTTCAAATTGTCATAATACATCCCTCCTCAGCATTTGTTCTTCAAAGAATGTCATCCATAGTAATTCATGAGGTTTGCAAGTGGTCTTTTGACTCTTTACCTGCAGTAACTCAATACGGAAGAATGCATTACAATTAATCCAAGTAATTAGGTGCAAAATTGTGACAGTCATCTGAATTGTATTACTCTTTGGCAACAAAATTACCAGTTCCTAAATGCAGTATTTTCTAAGATATTTATGAATTAAATTTTACATGTTATCTTATGAAGATTCTGAAGCCTCTGATGATGGGAAGACATCCCCTTAAGCTGTAGGTCATGTCTGACAGTGGCGTAGTCAGGGAGGATCACCCGGCTGAAGCCCCCCCCCCCCCATTAATATTGCGATGTTGAAAGTGGATTCCGCTTACATATAGTATGTTCTATTTGTGATCCTGATGTTAGGACTTTTCTTTTCAGTTCCCGGCGTAAGCTGACCGGATGTTGTACTTTTACTCCAGATGTACTGTAATTATGTGTGTGTGTATGTAGTACTTTATTCCTCGGTAACTATCAGCTAAATTTAAACCAAACTTGATGCGAAAATACCCAATCATCTAAGGAATAAAGATCACTACATGTGATGGCCGAGCTCGGCCGGCGATAGGCTCGGCTCGGCTTGCCTTGTATGTTCTATTTTATTTCTCCGTAACTACTGGCTGAATATAATCGAAATATGGTGCGCAGATAGCCCATTGTCCAAAGAATAAAGATCGCTATACTTTACAAAGCGACAGGGCAAAGGACAGGTTCGCCTTTACAACAACAAAAGAACTACGAATATATTTTGTTTGACGGAAGGTGAAGGGGCTGAAGTATAATCTTGGGTGTGGGAATGTATTCATTTGGCCCTGTACATTGTCAGTTATTCGCTTCAAACGCCATATTTCTTACCTTTTCATGCCGGCATATGTAATGACTTCTATATATTGATTTGCTATATATTACAGGCACGCCACGAAACCTCAAGTCTGAATCCAGCAACAAGATCATATAGTTTTTTCTTTTTTTCTTTTTTCTTTTCTTTCTTTCTTTCTTTCTTTCTTTCTTTCTTTTTTTCTTTCTTTTTTTTTGCAAGATATAATTTATGCAAATGTCTATCGCCAAACTGAAATATTCAGTCATCATTGGCGATCTGGCGATCGAAAATTCCAACCTGGCGACCAATTTGGTACATGGTTTTTGTTTTATATTACTTAGGCACCAGACAAGGGTTGGAAAAAATAGTTTTATTTTTTTAAAAAAAAAAAGAACAAAACGTGTTTAAAACATAAGAAAAAGATGTTCAAAACATTTTAAACATGTTTTAAAACACAGACGAAAAAAAAAAAAAAAAACATGTCTTAAACATTTTGAACAGTTTAAAACACGATTTTTAACATGTTTCAAAATCATGTAATAACTTATTTCTTAGGACTTTTTGCTCTTTACTAGCAACCGACTTTTTCATTTATTTTATCCTGATTAATAACACTGTGCTGGGTACAGAATATTTCAGTATAGATTAGTAATTCTCAACTTATTTCATATTCCAACCCCTTTTTATTACACCCTCTTGCCAGTGATTCTCATAAGTACTTTCTTGGTTGTAATTAGCTTTTTAGGTAGATTTTAAAATCTACCTACTGTGGAGATTTCACACAATCTATCAATATGCATGGTGAAACAAAAGTCCTCACCACCCTTGTGCGTTGAGAACGGGTTGAGGGAGAATGATGAAACTTTTAAGTGGTCTGACACATCAGATAGTGCTATCAAACATCATGGCTGGCATCTTTGATTGGAATTCAAAATTTCAAATACAAATGGAGTCATGTTACGTGTTTTAAGGCTAGAACTTTACCAGAAATACGCTTGTGCGGTTACTTTAGCCTTAAAACAAGTCATTTCGGAGTTACTGCTTCTGAAAATTTCCTAATTATGCTCTTAGGGGCTAAATTCGCGTTTCATGGAGGCGGGTGTGATTTTTAATTGCAAAAATTTGATTACTATTTCAGAACACTCATACTAATAAAATTATCTTAAAATAATAAATTTCCGAAAAGTAATGATAGTTTGAAGCACACTTCATGTTGTGCTAACTTTAGAATATTTTTTGCAAGCCTATGTAATTGGTTGTTTTTTAAGTCAATAATTCATTGAAGAAAAGTAATATTTGAGGCGTTCAGAGCACTAGGTATCCAAGTCCATTTTCAATAAGGTTCAGGTTTGCTCAGCAAATGAATTCTATTTCAAAACGTAATATTTTCGCAGTCAAGAGTCCACAATAAGTATAACTAAAACCACGTTAAAGGCCGTGGGATAGTTTCATATGACAGCCGCTAGATAGGGGTGTCAATGGGACAGGAGGGCATCCGCCCCCACCCCACCCTGAATTTCAGACTTTGGGGGCAGCAAGGCAGTTTTAAAAACCTTTCGATAAGCAAGATCCAACAAAATAAGTTTGAAGTCCTTACACCGAATAAATAAGGAGGAAATACAGATGATCGAAACTGGAAAGTTGTTCCAAATGATGATGTTTTTTCTTCCCGTAAAACTAAATGTTAAGCGATTCCAAGTTGTACGGAGACTGACAAGGTACATTCGCGAAGTGTCCCCTCGGGATTCGTGTAACATTGATTCAAATGCAAAGTTCTCCGTGGCCCAATGTGTATTGTACTAATTTAAGCGGCCCATACCGGTAATTTCCATATTTATGGGCCTTCATATATATACGGAATTCAATCATACACTACTATAACACTCGGACACAAAGTTGCTTTTAGTTTCTTTAGATTTCACTGGACATGAATGGCATATGCAGAACAAATTGAATCAAGTACTCCTTCTCTGATATATGTTACCCACCTTGGCCGCCATCTTGGATTTAACTTTCGGTTTTTCAAATGGCAATAGGTTCAAATGATACATCAAATTAATGTAAACTTTTCTCGGAATTTCATTGGTGTACTGAGTTTTATCGTAGCTTGTATATACCATTAAATGTCAAGCACTTCATATTGAACCAAATAGAAAGTTGTGCAGGGCCCCGTGTGTATATGCAATCTTTTATGTGTTATCATTGATGAAATATTCTCTGAACTTATATACATGCAGACACACAGATGTCAATACGGAAATGGTAGGTCTTCACCCAAATCTGGCCGTATCTGGATCTACATTAGGCATTTTGACAGAATACAATACTTCCTTATTATAGTATAACATGGAAGTAATAACAATCACTCATGGAAATGTAATAAGATTATGACACCTATGTTGTAAGGAGTTTACCAGTTAGAAATTGTTTTGATTTGTCAACATCAAAAACGTAAGCGTAACTGATATTAACCTGCAATGTCTATTCGCAAAGTGGCTGGAGGAAATGAACATGTAATATCTTCCAAATGGTACAAGCTACGGTAAAATACATTACACCAGTGAATGTAAACGTAACACTTGCACGTGTCCGATGTAACACTTGCACCTATTTCCATTTGAAAAACCAAAAGTAAAATCTAATATGGCGGATCTAAGATGGCGGCCGGGATGGGTAACATGTGTCAGAAGCAGTACTTGATCCAATTTGTTTTTCATATGCCCATATTCATGTCCAGTGAGTAACATCTAAATAAACTAAAATGAATTTTGTGTCCGAGCGTTATGGTAGTGTATGATAGAATTCCGGATATATGAAGGCCCATAAATATGCCAATTACCGGCATGGGCAGCTAAATTTAGTACAATACACATTAGACAGCAGAGAACTTTGTATTTAAATCAATTTTACACGAATCTCGAGGGGACACTTCACGAATGTACCTGGTGAAAACCAACATGTAGGCTACTATATCAACGAATGCCTGCGATATATTAATTTCAGAACCGCAATTTAGAACCGCAAGAACCCTATGTTTGTTTTCTGAATACAACATGAAAAATGTATTTCTATGATAATTCTTTTATTTACTTTTTAATATCAGTTCTACAAGTAGTACAATCTTCGACTATGACACTTTCTCGCAAGTTCACTTATAAGCATTTAAACAATACAATGAACATTAAAAATCAAAGGGAGAAAATGAGACAAAATAAACTGTAGATTACCATATTGCCACGAGAAGTCAAAACATTCACATGAGAAGAAAATAGTCTTCTGAATGGGTAGCACTTTTTGACAATTTTCTTTCTCTGGCATTTTTTTTTTTTTTTTTTTTTTTTTTTACAAAAATAAAATAGAAATATGTTTAAAGGTGCAAAGGTGCACGTGCACCCCGTTCCTTGTAAATATACACTACCTAAAGTGAGAAGCTAGGAGTGAAAATAGCAACACTTTCCGAAATTTTCCTCTGTCATGTTTCGATTTGGGCTTAAATCAAAGGGAAGTTTTGCAAAATCGATAGTTTAAGTCAATTTTCTAAAAGTTCAACAAAAGGATTCACCGAGAACAGATACTTAGGATTTCCAGGGCATTTCCTCATTCACACCACAGGTGCCTAAAGGCATTTAAAAAATTCCAATTCAATTCAAATGTAGGCCTACTGGTAGTTATTGGTGCACCCCTCAGAAGATTCTTTCTACCAAATCTTGTCTGTTGGTCCCCCTTGATGAGTTTCTTGCTACGCCACTGATGTCTGATATGTATTTGATTTATAAACTAAATTGCTTGCAAGCAAATGAAATGTTCTTCCTGCTTCCCTGGGGGCGAGTATATGTGTAACTTTGGTGTATGTAGCTCCGGGTTCGATCCTTGTTGGGAAGTGAGCTCGAGCTTCAACCACATTGATCAGTGCAAGACTGTTGTAAAATAAACATATATGGTGACTACCGGCAGTGAGCTCCTTCATGCCTCGTACGCGCCTTTCGCCTGGAAGACCCGGGTTCGTTCCCGGCGTGAGCACATGTGGTTTCGATTCCATGTTAATCAGTAGGTCCCGTCTCATAAAGCCTCGCTGCCGAAAAGGACGTTAAACTCCAAATCAACTCAACTATCCGCAGTGTCATCACAAGAAGTAAAAATCTTATCAATAAGCTTACATTAAAAACTTCACTCTTTGATCATTTCTCTTTTTCCTCTTTTTAAATACAGAGCAATCAAAGTAATGCTATTCTCAAAGGACATGTGCCTGAGGGCCTAAGGTGTTTACTGAATCTTAAGTATGAGGAAAAAGAAAACAGACTGAAAAACGTGGAATTTATTTACTAGTATAATGGAGATTCTTTTTTTAAAGCCAACCTTAGACTCCTTGTCGCCAAGGATGTTTAAACGTTACTCAAGCGTAACTCCAAGACCATCAGAATTGAAGAAGATGAAATAGAGGTACAAAAGGTAACCGATAAAGAAAAGAGAAACAGAAATGGTACTCATCATAACAAAAATATGTCTACTTACACAAAAATGTTCTGCAGAATTTCAATACGTTTCATATCGCTAAAATCAAGGAACAAAACCCTTTGGATTCGAGAGAGAAATGGTATTCAGTGGAACCAGTTTTATCTTAACAATCTCAAGCAGGTACGACATACGTGGGTATTTCGAGTAACGCTAATCCCTTGGTGACCGTAACTACAATACCAAAATGCAGAATGTTCCATTGAGTAACGTTACTCAGCGTAACATAATTCAGAGCGTACCATTTTAAAAGTTACACTGACCAATAACGTTATTAACTAGGTGCAGAAATGGGTTACAAAATAGTAACCGTAACAGATAACAAATTGTAGATATTGAACATTTCGTTAAGTTATCCACCCTTAAGGTATCCACAATTTGTACCTTGATTATTTGACATGAATGTCTGCTATCATAAAAGAAACACTTCTTCTTCAGAGACGATGAACATCGGAGTGTTCATCACTTAAGTGTTTCCAAATAACTAATCGTCTCTTCTACTGTCAGAGACCTCGACAAGAACCTATGGACAAATCAGGATTACATATTGTTGCATGAGAACCAGAGGAACGCAACTTCATTTTCGTAGGTTTACAGGCTAGAGGACAAAAATATTATTTTCTTAGAATGATGTGTTTCTAATAAGATGGTAATTGAGCTACATTACAACAGATGATCGACCAGGAGAACAGGTGGCGTAACGTTCCATTTACACCAAGTGGGGCTTTCAATATTATGTTCAAACATGAAGAAAACAAAACCGCATTTTTTTTATTTATTTATTTATTTATTTATTTATTTATTTATTTATTTATTTTTGGAGTTACGTTCCTCTGGTTCTCATGCGACGATATAACTGCGATAAAGTATGAATGTCAGTAAAACAGGTGCTTTGGTTGTTTTGAATTTAAACAGATAGTTGTAAGTGATATATACAAATCACGGGAATATAACATAAATCATCAAAATCATAATTTTGAAAAAAAATGTGAAACTAATTATGCGTATTATGTTTTCTGAAAAGTTATAAAACCCAAATTTATTAGAGAAATTTCAACGTGTCATCAAATTTGAACATTATGTATAAAAATCTTGATGTAAAGCTTTTATCAAGTCACATACTGTAGCGTTCAATAAATAAATGAAAAAAAAGAGAGAGAGAATTCCGAAAACCTTGTGGTAAAGAATACAGTGGGTAACTTCATCCATCTTGACTCTGGAACTATTATCTATTACAAAAGGAAACTCAGTTTCTAACCAGAGTGTATACATATTTAGTATAATTAAAATAAGTGGAGACAGTTTCAGTAACTTAACGTTGTGTTCATCAGACGTTAAACTGGCAGAAATATATTCGAAATTAAATTAATCTTGTTATAGAATTTACTGTTTCATTTCGTATTTCTAGTATAACTTTCCTCTATTATTATTATTATTATTATTATTATTATTATTATTATTATTATTATTATTATTATTATTATTATTATTATTATCTAAATAAATCATTTCAAATATCAGTTAAGTTTCAAGTTTCCTCTCAATTCAATATTCTATCATATAACTTTATTTTTATTGCTTCTCTTAATAATTTTTCACATCTGTGATTTTTGTCCTTCCATTCGTTCTAACAATCTATTCCACAATTCATGTAGTTGATGTCCATTAATGTTTGGCTTCTTTCTCTCTTAATCCTTCGTGCTTCTTTGCATTTTTTTCTAGATCTTAGACCCTTTCCCAATCTATACGATGCTCTGTTTCTGTAATATGTTAGTATAGGGTCTATATAGTTCTTCTTCCGTTTAAGTCTCACATGCCCCCATGTTGTTTTACTCTTTCTTAAAGCTTTTTCTCTGTTTCACAAATGTATATCATATTACAGTTTTTACACTTTACTTCATACACTACTCCTTCATCCTCTTCATTTATGTCTTTCTTACTATTTTTCATTTTCTGAACCAATTCCAGAATTATACATTCTCTTTTTCTGTATGTGTTCTCACCACTTTCTCTAGTGTTGCCACGAGACGAAACGAGACGAGACTTCAGGCTGTCTCGTCTCGTCTCGTGCAAAACATGTCTCGTCTCGTGTCTGGTCTCGAAAAAATGTGCTCGTCCCGTCTCGTGTCTCGTCTCGAGAGGTTCTGTCCCGTCTCGTCTCGTCTCGTTTTATCTCGTCTTGTCTCGTAAAAATATAGCAGCATACCATGGGAACGAAAGTAAAATGTAGCAGGCTGCACCATGCTAATCAAGATACAACTAACAAGGGAAGAGAGGGAGATTATATATCGAAGTGGAAGATGGTTTATATACCAATCGAAACCACTAATGACGCCCATTACAAAACTGTAATAAAAATTTTCCGAATGCATATACTATGCGAGTTATATGAATATACAGGGTGTTCAGAAAATCCATTTTCACCCCTTGAAATCGCAAACGATGAGACAGATGCCAAAACTGGAAAACACGTTTTTGATCATTATAAAAGTACAATGTATCAAAGCAAACATTGTTGTCCCAGGGCCACCCGCAGAGTCCCAGGCATGATCCAACTCAAAAATTACAAAAGGTAAGGGGGTCAATTAGTATATCGTTCGAAACTTCTTGGGAAATGAAAGAAGACGGAACAAGTCCCAACTCTGTAAAATTACCCTGTGCAAAATGGCGGCCGGTCAAACTCAGCAAAAACGTCATTGTAGAGTCTATGGCCACCCTCCAAAGAAAGAAAAAAACTGAAACGGTAAGACAGATGTCAAAAAAGAAAAAGATGTGTGTCATCTTTTCAAAAGTACAATGATTGAAAGTAAAAATGTTTGTCCCAGGGTCCTCCACAAGGTTCCAGACGGGATCCTACTCAAAATTTTCAAATGGCAAATATGGTCAAATAAAGCTGTTGAGAAATAAAAGAACACGGAACAACTCTCGATCCTCTAAAATTACCCTGTGTAAAATGGCGGCCGGTCAAAATGTACATCTTCATTTCGATTTTCTGAGCACGTACACTTTCCATTTTGCAATCGGCACTTGTATTCATTCTGAGACATTTGTACGTATTTACTCTTCCTGGTGCAAGGAATTCTTTCGTTTGAATCATTTTATAATTGATAAACCAGATAACGAGCATAAGTACCACTGTTGTGCAGACATAAACATGAATAAGTAGAGGTAAGAGTCTTTACTTCTGATGGCTCCAACCTCTACTTATTCATGTTTGTGGAAGTACATTATATGTTAACTAGTCAGTTCTATACTTAAAAATGCCAAATGTTGTCGTTTCTTTTCTTTATGTCTTAATTTGCTTTTATTTTATTATTTTTTTCTTTATTTAGATATTATTGGGCTCAAAGAGCAGAATCTCACAGTAGGGGCATTTCCTTTCTTTCCGTTGAGTACAAGAATTAAAGTGAAAATAAACTAAAACCCGGTTACAGAAAGAACAACTAAAATGCAAGATGTTTGCACAGTATTATCGTAGAGCGTCCATACTTGTTCTATCTGCTTTCATTTAATAACAGCTTTAAACGATGTGCTACTTGAGCTCCCTTGCCATTTGAACAATTTGATCATGACCCCCCTGGGACATTGTGGAGGACCCTGAGACAAATATTTTTACTTCCAATCATTGTACTTTTGAAATGATGACACACATGTTTTCCTCTTTTGACATCTGCCTCATCGTTTCAGGATTTTTTTGGGGGGTGGCCATCGACTTTACAATTACGTTTTTGCTGACAGTTTGACCGGCCGCCATTTTGCACAAGGTAATTTTAGAGTATTGAGACTTGTTCCGTCTTCTTTCATTTCCCAAGAAGTTTCGAACAATATACTACTTGACCCCCTTACCTTTTGTAATTTTTGAGTTGGACCCCGCCCAGTACACTGCGGGTGGCCTTGTGACAAGAATTTTTGCTTTGATACGTTGTACTTTTAAAATGATCAAACACATGTTTTCCAGTTTTGGCATCTGTCTTATCGTTTGCGATTTCAAGGGGTTGTAACGGCTTATCTGGACACTCTATATATCCATATAACTCGCATAGTATATGCATTCGGAAAACTTTTATTACAGTTTTGTAATAGGCGTCATTAGTGCTTTCGATTGGTATATAAACCATCTTCCACTTCGATATATAATCTCCCTCTCTTCCCTTGTAAGTTACAAGTATTACCCAGAACACACAAGACAAGAAATGTCACGGTAGCTACACCGTGAAGCCTTCACCTCTGGTGTATGTGGTAGTCGGTTCGATCTCGCTTAGTGCCATGTGAGCTTTGTGGTCGACAAACATTGAATGTGCGTGGGGACCGCGGTGGCTCAGTGGTAGAGCGTTCACTTCTGGTGCTTCGGGTCTCGGGTTCGATCCCAGCCCCGCCAAGTGAACTTTGTGGTGGACAAACACCGTGTGCGTGGGTTTTCTCGGGGTTCTCCCGTTTCCTCCCACTTTCTTCATTCCACCATTTCATTCATTACTCATCATCACTGTCTCCTTTAGCCTAACCGGCATAACCGTGGGACGTAAAACTCAAAGATTTCATTTCATTTCATTTCATTTTTCGAATGTATGTGTTTTCTCGAAGTTGTCTAGTATCGTACCACTTCCTTCATTCCACTAATTTTTCCATTATCATCCATTCGGCCAAACTTGCCAAAAGGTCTTAAAAATCAATTCAAATAACCTCACAAGGCAAGGATAAATAGTTTACAAGATAATATATCTCTGCTGTTAGTTGTCTGAGGCTTCTCGACCCTGGCTTCTTTTTATTACATTCTAAAACATTGAAATTTGTTTCACCAGTTTCAATACACGAATATACAGTAAATTGCTCATAGGTACGTCGAAGATGAAGACACTAATGTTAAATAATGTTTACACGACAAGCAAAGTTCGATGTAAAGGTGTCATCATCCCCGACACTATCGTATACTATCAGCCCACTTGCTTTATTGTGTCTGTATATATATATATATATATATATATATATATATATATATATATATATATATATATATATATATATATATATATATATATACAGGGAGAGAGAGAGAGAGAGATGGAAAGATATATAGATAAATAGATAGATATGTGTGTACACTTTGATTTCATATATTCCAGCCTTTAGGTTTCACAGTGTTAACCCATAACAATCCTAAAACTACTTTCCATTTTAGCGATTGGTAAAATGGTAAAAGTGTGTTTTTATGTGTGTGTGTGTATGGGTGGGTGTGTGTGTGTGTGAGAGAGAGAGAGAGAGAATACAAAATTTTAGTTGCAAGATGACATACTTCAATTGCCGTTTTCGGTTCATATAGCAAAAGAATACCGCCACCAGAGAATAAAGACAAGTGTAGACCTTACCCAGTTTTCAAATTGAATAGATGGTGGTGGTAGTTCGGTTTCTTGACCTTGTAAAAATCTTCCCTGTCTTTGATTTTGTTTGTCATCATTCCAGCCAGAAAAAAAATGACAATTCCTCAGTTTACAGCAAGGGGAATTGGGGACAAGACATTAAGGATGATATTTCTGGAAGCTCATGTATCACGATTGTTTCATTCAATAGACAGAGGACACTTTTCTATGAAGGCTTTTCAACGTGTTTTCTCACAAAGGGGATTTTCCTTTTGCAATCTATATGACCACTGGCAATTTCAATCTTGGCCATTCCCGCCAGCGTTTTCATTTTCGAGACACGAGACAAGACGAGACATTTCACGAGACGTCCCGTCTCGTCTCGTTTTCGAGACGGGACAAGTAGTCTGTCTCGTCTCGTGTCTCGTCTAAGAGGGTTCTGACCCGTCTCGTGTCTCGTCTCGTTTACGAGACGAGACGAGACGAGACACGAGAAATGTCTCGTCTCGTGGCAACACTAACTTTCTCTCAGCTCTTCAGCATCTCTGTTCTTCTTCAATGCTCTCTATCCCGTGCCATTTTCTCTCCTCCACTTCCTTTCCTTCTTTCCTCTTCTATCCTTCCTATTCTAACGTCTGATGAAGATAACGTTAAGTTATTGAAACTATTTCGATTTATTTTAATTTTAATAAATAAGTACAAATATATACAGCGATCAGAAACATTTTGATGATTTAAATACAGTAGGATATACGCAGGGGTGGATCCAGGACGAACTTTTGAGGGGGTCGGTGGATTATGCTACTTAGAGCTACTTTTAAGAGTTCCAAGCTCTGGGATTGGTTTTATTTATATATAAAATAAGAAAGTTGTCTATTCTGGTGGTGGGGCGATCGCTCCGATCGCCCTCCTGGATTCGCCCCTGAATATTCGTATATCGTTATAGGCCAATGTTCCAAAAATGGAACATTCTAAAGTTAAGAAACTCAGTTAACCACGATATAAATTGAAGTCCAAAAAAATATTCTCATCTTAACAGCACTACTATAAACTCACAAAAATATATAAATTTCAATTTTTCAAAAGAAAAATATATCGGCTATCCATTTAAAGAAAATAAAAGAAGTTCTAAAAAACAAAACAAATCTCGTTTACAAATTACACAAATTATCTAGAAATGACAATAAACAATAGTTTTAAGATAGTTGCCATAACTGGTATATTTTGAATATACAGGTACATATCTCCTTTATTTCGAGAAAACGAAAACTACGTATAGAAAAGCAAACATCTTATAAAAAATCGAACATTGGTGTGTAAAAAGAATAAGAAAATTTACATAGAGAGTCCCCTCTCAATGTGTGTTTAAAGAGAATTATCAGAGAAATTTCACTCGCTTCTGAACAAAAGCAGTTATTGTACGCGCCTTTGACGTGGGAGATCCGGGTTTGATTCCCGGTGAGAGCTCATGTGATTCGGATCTCACATTAAGCTGTAGGTCTAAGTCTCTATATAGTAACCTCTATAGTAGTATAGTAGTAACTAGTATAGTAGTCTCTATAACCTTTCTGTATAGTAAATATGAAGGAGAATAGATAGTGAAACGAAGAGAACGGATATATATATTACACGAACGGATTCCACTACACTTGTGACGAGAAAAACTTGCTCTCTTTCCATTCTCGTTTGACTACTTTTCATTTCTATCCTCTGATAATTTACTATATATATTTTCAAATGACATGATAATGGGAACAGAACATGCTAAACTATTATATTAAGAAGAATAAGTAACTTTATAACAGCGTTACATTTGAATTACATCCTTTGCCAATATTGTATTGTGTATCATTCTATTCAATAGTTTTGCGTGCCACAGTCATGAAATATAGCAGAACATGACGGTACGGTACATTTTTCGGCCTAGGAGAAGTAGGAGTCCTACTCGAAAATATTATTTTTCATCCGTGCAAACGCCCGGATAACGTGAAGAGAGTACGCTTTTGAGTGTTTGTCCGTGAGGGGAAAAGTACGGATAATGTGGAGATTTCGCATCAGAAATTATACTTTATGTTTCACTATATTTTTTTGAAGTGATTGGAGAATTGAGAAACTGTGTATTTAAACAAACCAGAACTACATACTACGGGTGTCGTTTCTTCATTATTTCCGGTGCAATTATGTAGAAGACATGACATAATCTAATGAAATTCTTACGATCACTCTGTAATGTTTTTGTTGTCAGGGGGCCTCAATTGATGTTAAGTTGCCTCATTTTCTATTGTTTGCCTGAACGCAATGCAAAATTGCATTCTAAGGCCGCACCTCCAGTGCGATTGAGAATTCATGTGCCTGTACTAGATCCGAAGTTTAACGAATGCGAATCAAGTTGCAATGTCTCTTTCAAAGCCTCAATATGAAATATTTTTGCTTGAAATTCCTACCATAATGTCTTGAAAGCACGAAGAAGACGAATGTGGGAAAATAACGTATTTTTATCAAGAAATGAGGGAGAACTTAAGAATATATATAAAACTCAAATTATGTAGATGTTACAAATTGCAGCAATATTTAAATGTTCATAAATTGTGAACTATACACTATTCATTCCCACGATTTGTAAGTATACGTGAATACATATATGATGTAATCAGAGCGGCTCTTGAAGGAAGTCACGTCGGTAAAAAAAAATAATGTTTTATTGCTTCGAACTAAAAGGAAGAAAACTTACGTAATACAGTCATTCGTATACAGCTAGTACGGCAAACTATCTTCTTTTCCCTTTGTTTGAAGCGATAAAACTTTATCAAAAACACAGTTTCTTAAAGCATCAACATCTATTTCCATCTTTATTGTTATTTTATTTTATTTTATTTTTTTATCCCACGCTTCGCGAAGTCGTCTGCTTTCACGCAAAACAAACTTTCTTCTCTCACATAGCGCTCAATTCCTCTACAGACGACTCTCCATTCACACGAATTCGGACGAACAATCCCAGCAGCTTGGGATCGTTCGCATTCGCATCTTTTCGTCGGTTTTCGTAATTCGCAAGTCGGAACTAGACCTATAGTCAAGGCATTCCAATTTATTTACAGGTGCTGGGAAATTCGCAATCGCATTCGTAAGCAATGAAGGCGCAGCCTAATTGAGATATTTTACACCATACATCACTGGCGAACATCATTGAGAGGTGAAGCTGATAAGTTCATATAATTTCAAATGTTTGTATACATAACTTCCAGGGGCGTCATTTCAGACTTCGCTTGGGAGGGGCAAGAGCACCACTGACACAACAATCTCACGTTTTGTACTAGTGTATTAGTAGACAATCTACTAACGCATATGTACTCCTCAAACTCTTAGGGGGGGGGGCAATTGCCACCAAATGCCCTCCCAAAATGACGCCCCTGATAACTTCATATTGTGAATATATATTTTTCCACATCTTTCTAAAGCAGGGTTCCTAAACCTGGTATGACTGATGGTGGTATTAATAATTAATAAGCTTTGATTTGATTTTAATTTGATTTTCAGCTTATGGGGCGTTTACACTTAGTCGATTTAGTCGCACGACTAAATCGACTCGCTGCATTTACCACTAAATCGAAGCAACTAGGCCAAATCAGATTGATGGATGTGTTCAATTATTTCAACCACAGAAAATAGAACGTCTTTTAATTCAGTTGCCAGTCGATTAGTCGCCTTCGATCAACAAGCGATTAAGTTGAAGTCCCGTTTACACGGTCGATTAAGTTGAAAGTGACGTCAATTCAACTGAATCGAACGCAAATCGACTAAGTGTAAACACCCCATTAGCATCCTTTTCATCAGGATAGGATATAAGAGACATAGATCTACAGCTTAACGTGAGATGCAAACCACATGAGCCCCCATCGGAAATCGAATCAAGATCTCTCACGGCAAAGGTGTGTACGCCAACTGCATAGCCACAAGAGTACTCTTAATATGTTTTGGTGGTACACCAGGGAAAATGTTGAGAAACCCAGTTCTAAAGGGCTCGAAACCACTTTTGTTTTAGTGATAAACCTAATTCCAAATTATGGCTTCAGTTATACATATTTTTAGTCTGTGATTACATTGCGCTTTGCGAATTGATCTTCAAATCCTCGTTTCGTACGGGCGTCCAGATACCGTAACGGTTTGCGTATTTGGAACACAAAATTTACGATGCCATAGCAATTATAATAACCTTTCGTGTTGCATTGCTGTACGTCAAGTCTGCTAAGTATGGTGCGGAATGACTCCCCGGAAGCTCCACAATTTTTCACACACTAAGAACCCAGTTTAGTATATTTTGCTTTGTGTTGCAATGTGCAAATTTGGCAAAGACTACTAAGGCAACACCCTCTTATAATGACTAAGGCCCGTGAATTGGAGTACTGCATTTGGTTGGGATAAGAAAATTGCATTTGTCTTTTTGTATAAAGATCGTCAAGAATCACAAGAGATAGGTATTAAATATGGTTTAATTCATATATTCCATGGGTTGGTATCACTGGTCAATATCTTGTTTACTTCATAAAATACAAGATTCTGAAGTGTGTGCTTTCAATGTTGAAGTTACAGTACTTTTTAAATAATTATAGTTATAATTGATATTTATATAACCTTTTAAAGTGAACTTCACTATATAAAGATATTATGAAAACATTTCTTTGGTTTCAAACAGTTTCTTTACATGTTTAACCTTGTCACATTAATAATGCGAAACTATTGTTCATATATAAGTGAATATACTGTGTTTGATTTAGTATGCTATGGTTTATGTTGTGCATAGTCTGTGATATTTGTCAATTAATCCCGGTAGTGGAGCTGTGCAAGTGGCTTCTAATATTGATATTTAAATTATAATACTCATATTAAATACGCTAAGACACGTCGAATAGCATCACAAATAGACGTAAGTTTGTTACTGTACCTCATTTCTTTTGCACGGTGTCTCGTATTTGCATAAATAGTAAATATATGAGTAACTGATTAATGAAGCTGGAAAATATGCTTATTGATTTGTATCTTATTAGTTTTCCAGTTGCCTTAATGAATTTTTTCCTCGTTAATAACTCAGTGAAACTTTCATACTTATACTTTAAAAGAGAAATGTCCAATAATTCAATGTACCAATATGATATTTATATTTTTATGTTACATGTAAACACATTATTGTGATATAGTGGAATCCATCTTTTACAAATTCAATCTTATGTAGCTACTGCTAGATCATGATCCATGCTCAATAAGAACCAATGCTCCGCTAAAAGTTAATACGTGAGTAGTATTTCAAATCTTGGATATTTTTGTTTGATAAATATCAATAACCCATAACCTTAACGTTTGCTGCTGTCTGCTCTAGAGACAACCTTGCACTGCAAAACTGTCACGTAGGGAAGCGACGTTTCTGTGTTCTGTGTACACATTGAGGCCATGTACTTTAATTTAAAAATCAAATCCGTTGCTGCAAAATTATTGTAGTGTTTCGACAAAATATCAGCACACTAATGTGCAACTATCAACTTTGATACAAATCTCCTTTTCGGTAGCTATATGTTTACCTTATGAGTCCGCGTTAAACACTAAACGGTATAACTTAAGGGAGTCATTGACTCTCGTGCAAATATTTGACATACACTTTGAGATACAGAATATCTTCAGTTTACATTAACATCGTAGGTGTGTGTTGTTTTGCTGTAAAAAGTAGCACCTCTGTGTAATTGTTTCTACACTGCGAGAAAGACACACAGGCGTATTAGGTGATCACTTCAAGCTAATATCGGATCCAGATGGCGCAAAGGCGAAGCTTGGGGGGTCTGTAGAGAATGGGCGCGTTAGTGACGGTGTATATGCTCATGATTTATCAAAACTTCATGGAGATCATAAACTTAAGAAGTAAGTTCAGAGTCAAAATTCATGGCTTAAGTTTAGAGTTGCTCCTCCAGTCTGAAGGTGCTCTTGGACTTTGCAACATACAAAAAACAGTGCTTAAAGTATTAAAAGTTCTTACATTTCACTTAACTTTAGTACTCTGTGGGCTTCACAAAAATTTAAGATGTTTTCTTCATTATTTTTGAGCATCCGTTACACCTGCTCGCCATATTTTACAACTACCATGCTGCTAAAACCTTCCGCGAATGCTTATGCATCCGGCAAATAGTACTAACTTCCACATATCTTTTCTCGTATTAAACATAACTTACATTCCTAAACATCAAATAAAAACTTCAAATTCTCATTTCTCCTGTAAATTTTCCAGATTTTTATAAGCTAAGGGGTAACTCTAAACTTAACCCAAATTCATTGTGACAGTTGACATTGCTTTTCCTTCACGTATTTCTTGATATTCGGTGATAAGTTCGACAAATATAAGTATGTTCGTTTTTCTACCTTGGAGTTTGAGATTGACATTGGGGAGAGTACCAAAATGTACATTTGGTTTGAATGCATTACGTTGCGTTTCATTAAACTAGATTAGGTTCAATTATAAGTCAGTTACCTTCGAAACAGATGCTTATTACTTTTAAAATTTCGAATAGAAAATTGCTATTTGTGTATAAATACGGTGTTCGTTTGTATCTATAACATACAAGCTATAGTACAAAAACATATCAACCTCTGCTAGGTGGCCACTAAGAAGCACGAATGATATCTAAGTGAACCATGGCAGGGCGAAGCTGATGCCCGCCCGGTAGCGCAGGGATTCTTCCGAAGGGAACAGGCGCGCCAGTGACCGTGGGTTTGCAGGTGTGAGAGGGTAGTTAAAACAGCTGGGTTTTCGGTTATTTCATATAGTAATACTTCACTTGTAAACAATACACCGTGTCTTTCAACAACTGACGCTCGTTATTTTTGTATAATTATATAAAACTCAAACAGCTATTACACAATCTTGACATATACGCACCATTTCCACACTGCTTTTTCCGCCACTAAATCATAACAAGTGTACCTCTCCGCCAAATAGTCCCTTGTGCCTCCGCGTACAGTGCCACTTAAAACATCAAAAGCAACCGACAACAGCCACTTTCGTAAGTTCGGCTATTCCTCTCACCTGACTTTCTCTCACTCTTCCACACAAACGAAAATAAATTCTCCAGTCTATCAGGTAAATTAAAAAAGAAAAAGAAATTGGTCCGGCGATGCAGCACTTAACCCATGATATTATTTAATATTTCAAACATGTCAGCAAGATATGAGAGAGAAAATAGTTATATGTCATCAGTATAAGAAGTCTAAAGTTCATCTTTTTCTACACTTAGGAGAAATATTTTCACATTTATCTCGTACGGCCTATTTAACATTCAGCCTTTCAACAACCAATGAAGTTCGGTATGGAAAAGTAAATATTATGAGGTCGTCATGCAAAGCGTTAAAGAGACAAGTATTCAGAGCATTTGATTTTACGAAATTAACAGCTTTAATAGCCAGTGATAATGCTGCTTCAGGTTTTCTGGTAAAGCTTTTGCAGCTAAGACTTGCTTCTGAATTAAGGAGTGCGAAGCAATAATTATAGTTTCTGTTCTTTGCCAACTTTATAAATCCAGACGCTAATGTAACATGCTGGAGCTCCATCAGTACATATTTCTACAACTCTATCCCAAGACAAATTATTTTCAACAAAAATATAACTTATAGCAGAAAAAAAAATTAGAAGATGTCTCCAGAGTTTTTGGTAACAATATTTCTTCCATTAACGTCTTTTCATTTATAAACCGATAGTACGTTATTAAATGACAACACTGAGATATGTCCGTGGAATCATCACACTGCAGAGGGGCCGCGGTGGATCAGTGGTGGAGCGTTTACCTCTGGTGCATGGGGTCCCGGGTTCCATCCAACCTGCTTCCGCCAAGTGAACTTTGTGGTGGACAAACACCGTGTGCGTGGGTTTACTTGAGGTTCTCCCGTTTCCTCCCACTTTCTTCATTCCACCATTTCATTCATTTCTCATTGTCACCGTCTCCTTTAGCTAGCCGGCATAAAACGTAAAACTCAAAAATGGTACGTAAAACTCAAAAAATTCATTCCATCACACTGCAGGGCAAAAATTGGAGTTTTTAAATTTTTTTTAACCTTTTCAGCTAGCCTTTCTTTTAAATGCAAGGCCATTTCATTAATTCTACGTTTGAGAATATTGTTTGAAAGCTATTTTTTTCTTTCTTTCCCAAATACAATTCTGGTTGCCTTAAGCATGAGAGATGTGATAAGCGTCTCACCAATAGTAGCCTATGAGGTTTTCTTTATCTTTCACTGTTAGAAGGGAAGGTTCATATGATGCTTCTACCACCTTCTCATTTTGCTCATGGAAAGTTCCAAAGGAGTCTAATTTCATACGTTTCACACAATAAAAAATATAAAAAAGCATCACATTTGTCTTTAAAGGCTGCATGTATTGTTGATAAATGTCATTGTAATCGGAAGGGCGGAGAGCATCTTTGCTAAGAACAGCATCCTTAACTATGGTACCTGAATATCATCTTTAGTAATGAACGTAAAACCATACTTGATGTAATCTTCACTATACAATTTTCTCTTTGAAGTGAAAGCTGCCATTTTACTTCACACACACTGGCACAGACAAGAAATTACATAGTAAATGCACAGCACCACAAAATGGTAAGAACACCGTCCTGAAAAATTAATGAAACGAACAATAGCTTACGAATGGTTCCAGTGCTGCATTCAAATTAATTTACAAGGATCTAAATATGTATACCAAATTACGATTTTTCTTGCGGTTGTTTAGCTTACAACTATTATGAATGTTGTAATAAGAACGCGTTAAATTAGTTATCGTACAAACGCAAAATAACTATTGATTAAGGACTTTGGTTTCATAAGGACCAAACAGTTTATGAAGGGGACGCCAAGTAAACAAGGTTGGAAACCACTGAGCTAGAGCTATACACAGCACCAATTTCGTTGTCTTACTCAATTCATGATTTCTGTATTCATGCCTTAAGGGCATTGTGTGAGCATTTACGTATAATGCGTAACAAGACATTGATATATAAAAGTACATACGTTGAAATAGCTGTTCCGTACTACAACGTGTCATTTCTCTACTTATAATTTTAACTTTATTTTGTATTTACAATTTGTCCAATTCTTATTCCAGATGGATCAAGCGTTGAAAAAGGCGGAGACGATGTGGACTATGCTGGATCACCTGGCTGCGTCTGATCCTCAAGGCTACAAGAATTTTGTGACAGGCACAATGAAAGAAGCGAAAGAATTCCTCAGTCCTCCGCAGCCTCACATGTGTATTCAGGATACGATTGCTGTAAGCATTTAGTTACATAGTAAAGATTTTTGGATTTCTTGGTTAAAATTAGTTGTACTCTGTTAATTTATAAGACTATAGCGAAACCTCATAATAACAGATACCGACGAGACATCATTATTTGTCTGTAAATGAGAAGGTTCTTATAGAGAGATCACAGTTAATGTGCTAATTGTATGTAGTATATTCAGTAAATATATTAGTTATAAATGTAAATATACGCTAATATCAAAAATTCTGTATTCGAGTTTCTGGGGAATATCGAAACAGGGTAATATTTCTTGTTCAAATTTTGCTAGGGCTAGACCCGTAGTACTCCCCACATCACGCCGTAAGGATTACAAAATAAGAAATATTTTTAAGAAAAAAAGCATAATGACGAAAGTAATACTATATTGTACGTGTTATTTGTCGTATTACTGCAGGATACGGTTCTTCTCTGGATATATATAGGAATAGAATGGAGAATATAAGCAGTTACGTACAAGTTAAATACAAAATTCTAAGAATAGACCAAAATGACTCTTATGACTTATTAACAACTAGGGTTTCCTGGTCCCTTTTCTAACCTTTAAAAACAACAATTTTACTCTAAATTTTAAAGTATGCGCATTTTAATTAATCAACGACGTATAAAATATGAGTGTGTCCTTTTTTTCTTGACACGCTTCGCAACACTAGACACTACTATATGGATTGAACATAATGCTCTCTAATTTTGGTGGCGTTTTATCAACTGTTTGTTAACTCCTGTAGGGATGATAAAAATGCGTCCTTGCATTTAGAGAAAAAAACTCGTGATGCAGTTGCTGGTTAACGACGCCCCACTCCATCCCTTCCCCAAAAAGGAGTACTTTTTCAAACAATTGAGACCAATGTCCATGGGCAGTTTCAATTAGTACTTTTCGTAATTGCACTGAGTTCTCGCAGCCTCTTAAATTATGTAAAATTACTTACAGTTTGAGTTAGTCCCTCTTTGTAAAATTAAACATATTAACTGTGCGAAAGATTTCTAAATACGTATTGGTTCTCTCAAGCTCCTCCCGTCAACTGAAGACGATAGCAACAATGTGATTTGTGCATTTCTTTTGAGCCTCGATCTGTGATTGGCTTAGAAAGGTCAGATGATTATAACCATGTGAGTATTACAAGACGGACCTGTACCTTGAGCCCGTGTGATCGCAAAATAATCTATTTATTATGAATTATGAACAAAGAGAATATTGTCCTAACGACAACAAAACTGCATATTTTCTTGGACACTTTGAGTTTGACTTCTGGATTTCTGTAAGTATGTAAAATTTAACAAGAATAAAATATTACACATAGCAAAACACCAAAAAATATTGTGGGCTTCCTATGACGGTAGCAACGTCAATGCGTTACTTAACAAACAGGATAAATTTACGTACTGCAGACCCGTGGTTTTCTACTCCTACAATACGAAATATTTCCTTATGTATTTGCGTTTCCATGTATATTATACCACGTAGTGGTTTGAACGAAAAATGAATGGAACTAAGTGCAGTACCCGAGGCACTAATAGGTGTGTGTGGCAGGGTAAGCCTTGTTGCTGGAATCCATTTATCCAGCAGTTGGTGATTTACTTTACAACTCAGTCGTCTTTTTTAACAGTATGAACTATCCTCTCTACTACGTCGTTATTAAATGGTGACTAAGGGGGAGAGAGAGAACTGTTATTTAATATCTCTTCTCTTGCTATACTTACTGAAGTCATAACTATGGTACAGTCCATTGTCCGACTTCGAAACAATCACATTAGGAAACCTTAGTACATGAATTATTTCCAAACAAGTAGGTGTTTGTCGAATTTACTTACGTATTCTTAACAGTCTAGAACATTCATACCATTAGTAAAAACAAAATACCGAATAACCGAAAATGGTCTAGATATACGTTGTTAAAACCCTCAGAACGCCAAGATGGGTCACTTTTGACCCGTATAAGTTTCTCGTAAAAGTTTTTCTGAATAGACTCAACAGCTATATAACTCAATATTTTAGATAACACACCATACATAATATACATGACAAGTCAATCAATGTAAACGGCGCCTATTCTCATTTCTTGAGAAACAAAACTCATTTCTTATGAGAAATTTACATGAATCAAAAATTGCCTCATCTTGGCGTTCCGAGGATTAAGTGAATATTCAGGGTGAAATCAAATTTGGAACTGTCATTTAGGCGGTTATTGACAAACGCCTGTGGTACATTTCAGCAGATCAGCCACTAAACATCAGACATTAGTCAATATATGTATTCTTAAATGTAGTTCATGCAATTTCTGAGAATATGATCGCTAGTATCACATAGGTAGTGCCAAACAACACTTCTACAATATACAGCCGTTAGATAAGTCCAACTGATTGTGTATATATATATATATATATATATATATATATATATATATATATATATATATATATATATATATATATATACGAGGGTCATGGCAACTATTTTTTTTTTCTCGAAAATGGTAATGAATGAAAAATTCTGAAATATACAAATGGAAGGTTGGTTCATATGTAAACATTACATGTAGGGAGATGGATGAACACACACTCCACCATAAAGATACAGCACAAGAAAATAGAGGAAAAATTTTTTTGTCGTTTCAAACGTGTTTTAGTGGTATTTGCAACAGTACACAATAGTACAGGGCAGAAACACGTACCTGTAACATCTTAGAGTCCCTCGAAGTAGTCTCCCAAAGAATCCATCAAACACTGTAAACGCTGTGGAAGACGCCGAATAGTCCTACCCATGGCCTCATCGTGATTGAATCCTCGGATCCCACGCGTGACTGCTGTAACAGTCTTCACGTGTTCGAAAGCGTGTTCCACGCAATGGCTCTTTCAGATTTGGTATGAGATCATAATCGCAAGGTGATAGATCTGGCAAATACGGTGGATTCTCTAAGATGTCACAGGTACGTATTCCTGCCCTGTACTATTGTGTACTGTTGCAATTACCAGTAAAACACGTTTGAAACGACACAAAAAAATCTTTTTTCTTGTGCTGTATCTTTATGGTGGTGTGTGTGTTCATCTTTATAACTTAGGCCTATCCAAGTTACAGTCATAAAATACAGCAATTAATGTTATGGTGTTAAATGACTACTCACATCCAACACTGAAACTCATTCGCTACTAAATAATATGAATAAGTTTCGTCAAAAATTCTATCTATTGACTGCTGAACTGTTATAACTTTAATCACCATTATTGTTACATAAAACGACATAAAAGTAAATCTAACAAACAAATCATAGTATACAGTACATAGAAAAACAACGGTATATCCAATAATCAATAGTTCCTGTTAACCTTCCTAACAGTGTAAAAATTGGAAGGCCATCCGATAGAACCCAACCTTGTAACCTCACTTTTACTTACTATTTACTATTTAAAATGTATACGTATTGATAATAATACCAAAATATAGTAATTTATGTTAATTGGGCCGCTAGTTTAGCAACTGTCAGGAATATTCCTACAAATACTAAGAACGAAATTTTACTTAAAATAAAAAGTAATATTTATTATTCTTTGGCCACGGCAATCTGACTTATCATAAACCTGTTAATGCTTCGTCTTTGAATGCTTGAGAATCCTATTATTATTGCTAATTAAAATTTTAAAAAAATAATAATTTCTCATAATTGGAAGTACACAGACGAATTCTTACGAAATAACTTTCAAAATGGAAAGAAATTATCTAGCTAACTACTGAAATAAGATTTTGTATCGATTACATTAATCTTTATTCACAGCAAATTGTATACAAATATTTTAAAAACGAGGAAAAAAATCTGTAATGAGTATCTTGTAACATTTTCCATAATTAGAAGCTTTGCTTTATATATAATTAAATACAGACTTATTATTTGCTGAGCAAAACATTATGTTTTCGTTAAAAATTTAAATATTTGTGACAGTTTCGCCAACTAACTCTTTGACTTCATCAGATAGAATTATTTTAAAGTAAATATACTGGATTGTAAGGTAAAATTATTTAAGGTATTATATTCAAGGCAGTACAAGCACAGAAGCATAAAACGAAGAGCGAAAATCACACTCCATACTTTCACTACAGCTTCAACAGTGAACCGAAGTTGCTGAACGACAAAGCTTATATATGTTCCGACTGCTAGGGAAACGTATGTATAAGCATACACAAACAATGTGCTGGGGAAACTTACAACAGTGCTTAGTGGCAAAACAAAAACACAAAAAGCCAAAAGTGTATAATCAGGGAAAATTTCTTTCACTTGGAAATTGTGTTCCACAAACTTCCAATACAATTCTTTGAGAGGGAGATTCTTCAAGCCACTTAATGTATGCTTGAACATTGTAAAATCCCCACAATTCTTGCCTTATTTACAACAGAAGCAAATATATCAACAATCCCCTCCAGCTCGGAATTTCCATAGGTAGCAAGCAAGTTTTTCTAGGGATGTAGGGTACTTCTTAGGATTAAGCATATGAAACGAGTTTAAAATGTCTAAATTATCAGTTCGGAATGTTGCCTCCAAATTTCAATTAGATTAGCAATGAACTTGTTCCTTACATTTTCAACTTGCCGAAGATAGATTTCAGATGAAAAACGAAACTCTATATCCTTGTATTTC
This sequence comes from Thermobia domestica, assembly GCF_964235325.1. Taxonomy (NCBI): domain Eukaryota; kingdom Metazoa; phylum Arthropoda; class Insecta; order Zygentoma; family Lepismatidae; genus Thermobia; species Thermobia domestica. The sequence continues at coordinate 35,496,718 of NC_137464.1, forward strand.
ATAACATCTTCGTCTTGATCATCAGGCGCAACATAAGACCGTATTTCATCTAGAAATTCTCCTACACTGGGTCCTTGAATACTCTTCAGTTGAAAAACACTTTCTTTAGTGGCATTCACCAATGGCTGTATCATTGACAAGTTAATCTCATGTTTCTGGAAACTCTTACACAACTTTTTAAGGCATGAAAGAACTTCTAAAAGTAATTGTGTAATATAAACAAAGCGAAATGATCTTAACTCACTGTAGAATGCTGTTGCAATTGCATTTTCGGACGACTTTTCTTGTTCAAGTTCACTTACTAGCGCTTCCCAACATCTGTCCACAGCCTTTACTACTGAATAAAGTGACAGCCAACTTAAAGGCTTTGGTTCCTTTAATGATACAGCTTCACATTTTAGTACTTCCTCAAATTCCCGAAGTCTTATTATATCTCACTGCTGGATAGTACTTGTACAGCTGATCAATAGTTCTTTGGTGTTTCTTTAAGCCTTCAATACCCTGAGAAGCTTGAGAAGCTGCTAAAGTTACTCTGTGTGCAATGCAGTGGATCTGTGCTCAAATTGAAGAGACATCTCGCAGTTTAGCACCAACACCGTTAACTTTTTTTTCCCCACCATTACTGCAGCACCATCAGAAGCCAAATCACACGCTGAAACAACTTTTTCGTTTCATGAAATGTCATACTGCTGAAACAACTTTTTCAGTTTTCTGAATAAAGTCTGGGCTTCATCATTATGAACACTGTAATTACCAAGAAACATCAGAAAAGTTTTACCATCCATTGAAGACTCTGTTGTAGCAAACACAGCTAACTTTTTGAAATGGTTGTGTCAGTGGTTTCGTCTACATCAGTCCAATGTATGGAGACTCTTTCAGTTTTTGTTTGACATCATCTTTCAGAACGGAGCATAAAGCAACTTGTAAATGAAGTTAAGAAAACGTTTTAATAATATTTGCACAACATATTTTACACATTTTTTTCTTGTTAGTACCATATCGCTTTGTCGGTACTTTGTTAGTACTGTATCACTTGTACCGTGTAGGAATAACACTACAATTAATTTGCTGAAATAAAAGAGGGTAAAATGGGTGGGAGAGTGGCAAATAACAACTCAAGATAGAAGGGACTAGTCTAGGGATAAGTCACACAAATCTCTGTCCAATTGACTTTATATATGTTTCTTTTCTGAAATTATATGGTATTGTAAGATCAAGATTATTAATACTTATGTTCAACATAGAGCAATATTTCGCATCCTTTTAACCTTTAAACATACATACATACAAATGCTATAGCGTTAATTAAGGTAGTATATGATTTGAACCTATTTAGTTTAACAGAAATGGAGTAAAATAAGAATTATATGGGAGAAAAAGGGGGAAGATAGGGAGCACTTTGTAATCTGTTGACGTTAAACAAGCATTATGTAAGAACAAGACGCATTTTTTTTTTTTTTTTTTTTTAAAGAAAAAATAACATGCTCTTGTACTTATAAAGCATTGTTTATATGTTCAAAGTGTTCTTTATGCAGCGTTGCTCGTTAATGCTTGTTTAGTGTGAACAAGTTACCAAGCGCACACCAAAACCATATCAGAAATGATAAGTACATAAGAACAAGGCATAATTTTATTTTCTTCTCAATGGGAAAAATATTGTGTGTCCTTGTACTTTGAAAGCATTAATATTCAAAAGCTTCATACTTTGTGTTAGTAATACTCTATTTGTTGCCTAAAAGCTATTTTAGGTTTCGTTCAACAGAAAGCCAGTTACCCAAACAGGTTTCAATGTGTGCTCGACCCAATAATTGCTTCCCTTTTTATTGAGAACACTTACCTGCATATCATTGACAGCAGAATGACATTTGTATTGCGCATACGATATCTTCTTAAGATGTTCATTTCCATTCATTGGCTGCAGTTCTATTAGTGACTGAAATTTATAATTAGCTATTTGTATCTTTGCTGACCAAGACGCAGGAGCCAATACAGCATTCTTGCCTACATTTTCTTCTTTCATCTCCTTCTCTTTGCGTTCTAAACTCTTTTAACTGCTGCTTCCCATTCCTGTTTTTAATATTACTACAAGACTTTGTTTATGTATTCCTGAACTCACATGGCGAAGCAATGAATAGCGCTGAAAATTCTTTATACCTTGTACAAATGCCTCTGCCAACCTAATTCCTGTAGCAATACAATCTCGGCATTTCAGTACATTACCGTCACACTCTAATTATACAAATTCAGATTTCCAAATTTCATTAAAATACTTTTTTGCATGGTCCAGAACTACTCTCTGATTTTCGTTTAGACATTTTATGAGAACTTTGAAAAAAATCACACACTCCGAGAATGCAAAAATGTTCAACCACGCCAGACTTTAGACTGCTGGCACACGTTACTGCTTACAGGAAATTATGGAATACTCCTTCTTCTTCTTCTTCTTGTTGCAAAACGGAAAACTACATTCTGTGGCTTTAGCATAACTAACCAGTTTACACCAGGTTGATTCAATCTTGTTTATTGATACGTATTCATCAGTACACCAAATTTGTTCTACAACACATCACGTTCTTACGTATTTACCTGAGAATAAAGTGAAACACACACCTGCCTATGTTTTTTTTTTTTTTTATTATTATTATTATTATTATTATTATTTTAAACCAAGCAGACGTATTGTTTGGAACCGCAAATGTGAGTTTTGGAATAGGTTGAGAGCTGAAGTGACGACATTACTTGACTCATCCATTAATACCTATGAGGTCTGACAATTAAGTTCCCAAACCCGCCACCGTGTATGACTGAGGGCAGCACTATACGAGCAGTTTTGTATTTTTCCAGAAGCCTATTGTTTCAGTGTCTCACAGCAGCGTTTGCGTTGACGCGTGGTAGTTTCGTGCTGAGTGACGTGCATTGTTGTTTGTGCTTGCACGCAGTGCTGTAGTCCTAAAATTTTCAGAGGATATACGCTGTTTTGTGATCATCTATGGTTGTCATTAAAGATATAGAAGACACTTTTTTTTAAAAAATGAAACACATGTATTAATTCAATTAAAATATAAAGGATACATTATTGTTTTACAGTGTAAAAGCATTTTATGCCATCTTCTAGATGACACTTCTTACTTAAATCACCACTTCTAAAAACTCCCACCAACCATTTACGGCACCATTCGATTCATTCCGTGCGCTTCACTACTCCGTCCCATGCATCTTAAAACCACAAATCCATTTATCATAAACAGACCATAGCAATATATATTAATGAAAGGAGGAAACAACCGATGTATTTTACACACCACAATCCTTTGTAGGTGCGAATTAAACAAATTACAAAGTGAAAAAGTGGCTTGACTGGACTGGGACTCGAACCCGGGATCTCCGGCATACCGTGCCAATGCGTTGATCACTACGCAACCCAGTCCGCTTCCCAAAACAGCCAAACACTCTGTCACTCCTGCAGTCGGTGCTCTCTACTCACATCACATGGCATTGTACCACAGCCTAAGCTGCTGTGCTTGGACAATCCAGTGTCCATATATTGAGAACACCTTTAACGGTTGTGATTTCATATATATTAATGAAACGAAGAAACAACCGATTTATTTTATACATCACAATCATCTGTAGGTGCGAATTATCATTGGAGTCATGGCACAATTAAATAAATAAATAAATAAATAAATAAATAAATATAAACGAAACAAAAGTAGAACGTACTATAAGCTTTGAAGCAAAAGGTACACTCTAATGACTACGATTAAGCAGAGGGTATACGCCGTGTACCCTCGACTACAGCTCTGCATGCACGTTAGTGTGTCGTGAAAATGAAATTGGAGCAGCCAACAAATGTGAAATTTTTGCTGAAACTGAGAAAGAAGCAATGTCCAATGAAATACAGGAAATATTTGAACAGGTTTACGACGAAAATGCCATAAAAAAAAAGCAATCTGCAAATTGGTTAAACGATTTTCGGAAGGGAGGGAATAAGTAACTGGCATCAAGAAGGTGGGGCGGCCTATAACGAGTCGAGTAGACGAAAAGATTACCAAAGTTCTCAAATTGTGCGTGTAAATCGGCGACTGATCATGTGATTCATAGGAGACAAAGTGAACATTGATAGAGGAATTGCGTGGAAAATTTTAACTGAAGATCTTGGCATGAGCAAAGGATGTGCCAAAATTGTCCCAAAAGACCTCACCGATGAACAAAAACAAAGGACTGTAGAAGTGTACACAGATCTGTTGAAGAGGAAGCACAAAATTTTGCGCGCAATAATGAAAGGTGATGAAACCTGGGTCTTCGCTTATAATTGAAACAAAGCGATAGTGCTCAAAAGAAAACAGCTGACTCCCCACAACGGAATAAGTTCTGGCAATCAAAATTACTAATTAAAACGATGGTTTTTGACATCAGTGGGATCGTACACCATGAGTTTGTACCGCGAGGTCAAACAGTATTTTGGAGTCTAAGATGGTGAGACGCAAATGAGTAGAACTTTTCGGGAGAAACTCATGGCTTTTCCATCATTACAATGCACTCGCCCTCACAATACTGTCCATACGGGAGTTTTTGACCAGAGAATAAATAACGGCAGACCATCCACCGTACTCAGCTTATCTCGTCCCCAAGGATTAAAACACTATTGAAAGGAAGACATATTGATGACATTAAGGCTAATATTGTGACATCTCTGAAGGACATTCCAAAATAGTGTTCCAAAAATTCTTCGGTAGGCGCTGGCATCAGTATATAGCTTCCTAAAGGGAGTACTTTGAATGTAATCACATTTATATTAGCACGCTTTATGTAAAAAGTTTACAAACTTAATTATCAGATCTCGTATTTGTATTGAAACAATAAGTTAGTGACAAAACAAGATTGTATGTGTAAACTGAAATGGTAATTTACCGTCATTATTATTTTCAGTGCACCGGTGAAACATGTTACATCAATGTTCTTTCCTGGGCGAAAGTGCCACCTCCCAAGTCGTACGAAGATCCTGTCCCCCTTCATGGTGGCATGCAAATGAGGCATCATTCCAAGAAGTTGTTTATCGTAGTAGCAAGTCCTAAAGTCCTTGACCAATTTGGTAAAAAAGCCACAAATGTCCATGATCAAGACACCCTTGTACAGCTTATGTTGGATTTCATTGAATCCATGAATCAGGGTATACAGTTTAGAAGAAAATATATCATATTGAAAAATCAAGATATTGTTGGTGAATTAAAAGATGTATGGCACATTTTACAAGGCAAATCGAAAGGATCTCACAAAGAAAAGAAATCTGGACTGTTAACTTCAAATCCCGCCTCTTTGCTCAATGAGCTTTCGAATATTACAGGTGACATAATAGATGCCGAAGCACTACAGTGTATAAATGATTCGATAACAAATCAATCGTCAACATCCAGTAAACTTATTGAGGAGGTACCTGAAGGTAAAGAGAATATTCACTCGTATGGATCGAAAGGTGCAGTGTCAAAGAAGACAGTGAGCAAATCCCAAAAGACTGTGCTTCAGGGTGCTGGTGACGCCGATTTTGCTTCAGGCGATAACGATAGTGATAAACAATGCCCAGAACTACCACAATGGGAATTGCACAGAATTTTGTCAGAGGAAGGCAATATGTGGAAGCTGAGAATCCATTTACCAAAGGTTGATAATGTGGAACAGTGCAATCTTTTGGTATCCCAGGTAGGTTAAAATCTTATGTCAGCCTTTAAATATTAATTGCAATGTATGGTGGAAGATATTTTTATTTACCCAGGTAATGATCCAATATCTTCATTTAGGTTTTATATGTTAGTTGTTTTATCTATAGTTCTGTATATTTTCACTGTAAATCTTTGTTTAGTATCAAAGAGTATTAAGTTGTTGATGTAATGTGTGATGAATGTTAAAACTAAGTATGAGAGAGTCTATAAGTACATAGTCATCGTCCTCAATATTATCCATGGCCAGACTTCTTTTCATATATTATTTTTATTTTTATTTTTAATGTAGTTCTGAGTTATTGTTGGTGTACTCATGTGTAATTGTTAAAACTTTAGCTCACCACCTGAATGTTACTGTCAGATGCATTGTAGCAGCAGTATGGATTGTCATGATGATATGTGTTTTCTCTCTGTGTGTGTGTGTGTTTGCGAACTTGAAAAATGCCTTGAATTTATCTGGTATGCTTAGAATTTTCTTAGTTACTTTTTTAAATAACGTGTTCATTTTTAAAATAAAAGAGTGTACTAGGCTCGTTTGGAAAGTAACTTCCGATTAGTTACTGTGCGTAAAGTAGTGAAGACAGCGCTACCATCTTTGCACAGATGTTGCGGTAGATCAGTCTGCATCCAGCCGTGGTAGAGTGAAGATTGTCTGATCACTAGTTCCACTTTTGTAGCGTGTCAAAATGTATGCTGCAATAAAAAAGAACGCCAAGTGCGAGGTGCGAGCTGTTATACGTTTTCTTACGGCAAAACAATATTCGGCAGCAGCTATTCATCGTGAGCTTTGTGCCATGTATGGACGAGAAATGATGAGTGAAGGAGTTGTTCGTGAATGAGTTTGTTCATTTAAAAGTGGATGAACAAACATACATGACGAAGAGAAGAGTGGCCACTGATGAACTCGTTCAGAAAATTGATAGAAAAGTTCGTGAAAAATTGATGTGTCACAATCTCGGAGCTTTCCGATGAATTTCCACAAATTTCCCGGACTGTGTTATATGACGTAGTGACAGAGAGATTAGGCTGCAGGAAGTACTGGTTCAAGGCATAGGCGGGAGATTTTTTGCTGATGGAACTTCTAAGCTAGTGCAAAAATATGATAATTGCTTGAATATTTATCGAAACTGTGTTGCAAAGTAGAGCAAAGAAGTACTCTTCAGATGTATATAAATAAATTCTTCTTAATTACTTTTGTATTCCTTTTTTAACCAATCGGAGGTTACTTTTCGAAAGACCCTTGTATATTTATAAAGAGGACATAGTTGGCCAATTCTCACACTCAGGTTTTTTTTTTTTTTTATTTTTTTATATATATATATATATATATATATATATATATATATATATATATATATATATATATATATACAAGAGAACACGAATCTTCAGTTTTACGGTGACGAACAAATAGTATTTGTTTGGCGTGTTGTATTAACCAAATTTGTTGTTTGTTAATGTTGGTGTTATATTTAATTTAATATCGTCAAAGCCTTTGAAGTAAGTTATGAATGGGATATACGCAATTTTTGAGGTAGTGTAATATAATACAATCAGCTTCCCAGGAATACCAATCAGTAATTAATATTACCTTCTCGAAATTACTTAATGTATTAATAGGATGCATATTTAATATCAACAAAGTTTGTAACCAAGTAAACACCCAGTAGCAATCTTGACCGTACACACTTCGATATCTTATTTTCTCCAGTATAAATTGTTTTAGGAAATCAACGTTGATTGAACCTTATCTGTGAATTTCACGCACTGTCTAAGCAACTTAAAGTAAACTGTCCTCCTTCAACAATGCATGTGCTTCTTTACCATAGAAGTAAAATCTAGATGATTTGCTGTCAGGTTGTTCTAGGTACCCATCTTTCTACATGTGTGTTACTTTCTCTTTACGTGTATTAGAGCTCCTTTGTGGCTAACTGAAAGCGTACACCTTTGACAAGGGACATCTGGGTTCGATTCGCGGCGGAAGCTCATGTTCGGATCTCACGTTAAGCTGTAAATTCACGTCTCATATAATCTCGCTGCTGAAAGGGGTGCTAAACTCAAATCAATTTTGTGTGTATTCGCGGATAAACAACCACCGTATTATAGATTTATGCCAAACTACCCAAAGCTTATGAGAATATTAATACTCGATTGCACTCTAGCATTTCTTGTCATCTAAGGTATCACTATTTCCAATGCCGAAAAACTGTGCTGGTTATTAATTTTTAAACTGAAACATTCACTAATACTTCCAACTAAAGTCAGTCTTAAACACCACTAAACCACATTAATCAAATATATTGATATTTCAACACAAGCATATATATTAAAATACTTCTCTTCAGTAGAAACTTTGTACTAAATACTGGACAGTTATCATTCATGCTCTACAATTAATTAACTTATTAATTAACGGCATGCTTCAGAAATTCGGAGGTTCACGTATAGTCTCGTAGAAGTTGGTGAGTGGATTCTATCCTTTGCCACTCCAGTGCGGTTAGGATTTTTATACCTACTTTCGTAAGATAGAACGCAATATTTCCATGTGAGCTACAGTTTCGACAAATTGGTTTAATTTTATCCTAACTGATCATGGATGAGTCTACATTCTGAAGTGATGTGTTATGTAACTTGTGTGTATCTATCAGTTTATTATTATTATTATTATTATTATTATTATTATTATTATTATTATTATTATTATTATTATTATTATTATTATTATTATTATTATTATTAAATTCTAAGTTCACGGAAACCTGAAGATTATGTTCATCCTACAAGTTGCCACGTAACGTTCATATCTGTACAGAACATCTGGCAGTTAATGCTTTTATATATTTTTACAGCATTTCTACTGACCTGTAAGAACAGTGGAATTTTTCATTTTTTTGAAAATTTTGACTCCTAGGTGTAGATTTTTATGTTATTACATGTTTTTATTAATTGAACTTCTTTTGAGAAATCTATTTTACCATTTTCTCGAAAGAAATCTTGTGGAGATGCGTACTTTAGTCAGTGCACTAGTAATAATATTATGCCATTCTCTCTAAAAAGTGTCTTAATAAATTATTATAAGCATAATAACTTTATTACTCCAAATTTACATTATTTGATTTTAGAACACGTTTTGTATAAATATGGAAAATCACTAAATGCACCAATACGGGTAACATCGCTTACACTGAATCTCACATTGCTTTCAAAAATGTCTTTTGTTTAATGAGTGGATCGCGTTACTAGGACCTTCATAGAAACATCTATACTTGTAGTCATTGATGATTTCAAATTTTCCCACAGGAAATTTCAGTATAGAGGGCTCTGCAAGAATACTGATAATCCACATTAAGCACAATCAAAGATAAAGCCTCAGGGGGAATTTTTTAGCTCTGGAGGTGACAGTCCCCTCTTCCCAGGGTTACACTGAAATAGGCACTACCTGCAGTGTTAAGAAAAGAAAGGGAACTGTTAATAGTTAAATGCACTTATTGTACGTAGATATATAATTGTGGGGTGTTCAATTAGTGATGCTCCGTACAATTAGTGATCTATAATCATCACGTGGTATTAGTATATTGTGCAATTTTATTATTTCCACTGGCGTTGCTGCAACAAAGCATGTGACGAAGTTACTGCAAAGTTTGTGTTTGCTTCTGATAATGGATACTTGATTTCTGTAGCCGAAAGTATAATTTATTGAAAAAAATTTATCTGCATATGAATATTAAGAAAGTAATTAAAATTCTTTATTATGCGAAAATGTGTTCCGTACGTTTTGTAAGTAATTATATGCTCAAATTGTTTTTGCTATACTTCTCTAAGTACTGGAGAGGTTTGAGGAATGCCTTCGGGTCTCATCCTAAACGAAGGAAAAATCCCAAGCGACATCTCCTCGCGCAAAACTGGAGACTGTTAGATTATATAAAGCTGAGGTTAAGGTTACTGCAGTTGAATGTGTTTGAGAGCAAGTATTCGTTAGCAGAGATGTAGCAAAAGATTGATTTTGCGATCAAACTCCTTGTAAACTCTTGTCTTGAAACTATGATTAATATCTGCAACATCACAAACGACTTCAGTCTCTCTAGCCCACATGGGGGGTCAGTGCCCAGTGTGAAGTTGAGAAGTCATCACGTAGTTGAGTTTCTAACTGAGATGTAGGTATTTACCCCAACACAACTTAGTTGAAGCTGAAAAGAGAGATATATATTTAATTACTAACGGTATTGTATCTGCTTGATGACTAAACAGTCGAAAGCGTCGTGATGTACTCTTAGAAAAACATGCGTTACGAGCATGTCAGGTACAGTTTTGAGTACATTAATGGAATGAAGCAGTGTAATTTGTTGTGACATTCATTTATGACTGAAAACAGGTTTATATCAAGACGTTGCCTTTTTAACACGTAGTATGTGCATTTTTTAGAACTGTAGTGGCGTAGTCGATAATATGTCTACCTATCAAACGACACCTTTGGTTCGATTCCCAGTGTCTGGAATTTGGGTACTTAAAGAAGCATGTGACGTAAATGTGGTGCTGGCTGTTTATCATTTTCTGTACGTGCTGAGTCATTAACGTAGAGTCTTACTCCGCATTGTCCGTGAGCTACGTCTGTGTGTCCCGAACGGAAACATCTTTATTCTTTATGTTTATGGATTTTTGTATCGCATTAATTAACGTTCTATATTCTCCTTATGAATCCTCAAGTTTTCTGCTAATGTGAGACTTTTTCACAGTTAAACATCCTTTTTATTGTTGTGTAATCTTGCATCTTTATTTGTTTCGTAGAATTCACAACTGATGGTGAATACCGTTCTTCTCCTTCCTTTATTTATTTTACTTTATTTTATTTTATTTTTTTAAGACGCACACAGGTAACAAAATTCGCTGAAATATGGTATATCCTTCAGGTTAAATATTTCCACCGTCTACTGAACGTCTCTAGAGGAGTCATATCGTGTTCGAGCCTTCTAAATGCCACCAAAGAGGAGATTAAATCGGAGCTTGCTGACCAAGATGATATAGAAGTAGCTCGCCTCAAAAATAAGAAGTCAGGTGAACTCGTCACTACTCAGTCACTGATTCTTATTTTCAGTTTGCCTATACTTCGGAATACGTGAAAACTAGTTATTATCGGCGTAAGGTTCGTCCCTATAATTCCAGTCCCCTAACCTGTTTCAAGTATCAATACTTCGGGCAGACTAGCACATCATGTAATGCGGGTGCTGCTCTTTGTGCGAATTGTGGCCGGAGTGGTCATGGTGCGGAATTCTGTACAACGACCAAGCCGCTTTGTATCAACTACAAAGGTGAGCATTCTGCTTGGTTTCAGAACTGTCCAGCCGTTCAACATGAGAAACGTATCCGAGAGCTAAGGATTGTTGAGAAGATCTCTGCTGCCGATGCTAAGCATCGCTTAAAAGAAAGCATCCATTCCTCACTTTTTGTGCCCTTTGCTAGTGTTGAAGCTACTTCTTGTAAATCTGTAGCGACCCAGACGTCCGACGTTTCCACCCAAACAGAAATGTTCCCGACAGAAGTCCACAAATTCAAACCCCAGTCTCATCGTATAGCGAACATTCCAAAACCTCATGTGTTTCTGTTTGTGTTTGTCTTCAGCGAACTCCCAGCTCTTCGCCCCTCACCTTATATCGTCGGCCACGCCGGCTCAATGATACGATTCTTTCCCCAAGAGTAGCAAAATCTACACCTGTTCGTAAGCCACCTGCAGTTTCTTTAATATGGTAAAATATGAACTTAAAGGATACTGAGTGAACAGTGCTTGGCCCATGTGGAAAGGTACGCCTGAAACGTTAATTTTTGTTTGTTTTTTATTGTTATTTTTACGCTATTGTTATATATTTCCTCTATTGTTACTGTTATTTGTTATATATTTTTCTATTGTTACTTTTAATTCTGTTTATTGTTGTTTTCCTATTTATTGTTGTTCTGTCTTTTTCTATTGTTTCATTAATACTATTTATTGTTATTGATATACAGATGGTGATCAGAAAAATAGAAACACCTGAATGAAATTGCAACTTACCAGATTAATATGGTGTCGGGCCACCTTTGGCCTTCAGATCAGCCTTGATGCGACGTGGGATGGAGGCATAGAGGTCGTGAATGGTAGCAAGTGGAATTTTACACCATTCCTCGTGCAGGGCATCGGCCAGTTCTGTGAGAGATGATGGAGGTGGAAATCGTCGCCGGGGTCGTGTTTCCAAGACGGACCACAGATGTTCAATTATGTTGAGATCTGGGGATTGGGCGGGCCAGGGGAGGTGTTGAACTTCTTCCTCAAACCACGCTGCAACAACGCCAGCTTTTTGAATGGGTGCATTATCATCCTGGAAGATGGCGTCATTGTACGGGAACAACATCCGGACCATAGGATGCAAGTGGTCTCCTAAAATTGCGTCATAATCGTTGGCATTGATTCGTCCGCTAAGTGTGATCACAGAACCCAATGAAGACCATGATATGGCGGCCCACAGCATCACTGAGCCGCCGTCATGTTTCACAGTTGGGCGGAGACACTGCAGATCATAAGCTTCTTTGGGCGTTCTCCACACATAAACACGGCCCGTGGTTGGGAATAGGGTGAAGGATGACTCATCCGATCATATCACACGTTTCCAGTCCTCAACGGTCCAAGTTGCATGGTCGCGGCACCATTTGCGGCGTGCGAAAGCGTTATGGTCCCTGATGAGCGGTTTGGCCCGTGCAACACGACCCTGTAAGTTCATGTCATGTAATTCGCGGCGGACTGTGATTGTCGAAACAGAGTGGGGGAGGTGCTGATTGAGTTCCTCCGTCACTTGCTCCGCAGTGGCACGACGGTTCTGCGTGACAATGCGCTTTCATACCCGGCGTGACCTGTCACTCATGATTTTCTTCTGCCCACTGTTCCGCTTCCCCGATGTGGTTTTCCCGTGTGTTGTGTAAGCCGTCATCACCTTCGACACTGTCCCACGCGACACGCCTAACACAGTAGCCACTGCCGTCACACTCACTCCACATAACCGCGCACCAACAATTTGCCCTCTTTGAAAATCTGAGAGGTCTCCCATTTTACACTACCTCCGTCTGCTGCAGCCACTGGACACTGCTGTTCCACTGCGCCTGACGTAGTTAGTTTTTTAGTTTTCATTCGCTCAGCCGCGTTACTGTCAGCCGGTGCCTTGAGCATTCAAAACCGGCGAAGTATCATCATTGCGAATGATTTCTCTTTTGGGTTTGTTTATTTCATAATTTTAAAGAAGGAATGGGAAGGAAAAAAGACGTGAAACTAAAACAAGGGATTTGACAAAAAAAAGATAAAACAAACAAACAAAAAAAAAATAACTAAACTTAATATTTGCTTAACTATACTCTCATTTCTAGTCTTGTGAGATTTTGTGTGTTTTTTGTTTTATTGAGTTTGAGTTTGTTACGTGTGTGTTGTTTTGTATGTCGTATGTTTTGTGTTTTGGTGTTTACCTATTGGTCATCTTCTTCTTTCTTCTTTTCTTCAGGTTTTCACTCTGTATGTTTGGTTTCTCTGGTTTCTGCCTGCATTTCTCTCCTGTGTGTTCTATTTCACATTTGCACTATTTACATTGGCTTTTCACCTGTAAATTTTACCTCTTTTTACTATCCTGCATCAACACTACACTACACTCACTACGGATATTGACACTGACTGCTTTTGATGAAATCACTAACCTTCACCAACTAGTACTTACACTATGAAACACACACACACTACACTTACTTTTATCTAAATTTTCACATTTTCAAAAACTTTTAATTTTCTTATGCTTCTATATAAGCGTTTCCTGTTACTTTTACTTTGATGCTTTAGTGTTCTCAGTTTCGTATCAATGGCAGTTTCCACCCATTTGTGCTGGCTTGAGGTCCAGGGCCCACTCAGAGCACTTAGTGCAGGCCCTGGTCCGTTTTATCCTTCGGCCGGCACGCCCGGGATGGGCCGTCCTATTGGCGAGAGTTTCTCTATGTTTTCTCTCTGAGACACTATCCTCGCTTCACCTCTACTCATGCACTCACGCAACATTCACTCTTGCACCGGAGTTCCTTTCCAAACCAAGAGGCTGGAGGTGCAGCACGCATTCTGGTCCTCGGCGAAAACACGGTAATCCAGTGCTTGGGTTCCAGGAGTCTTTTCTCCGGTCCGAGGACTTCTTCACACATTCTTCCACTTGCACTCATCCTTCTATTCTTCTTCTGTAAGTTTTTCGTCTTAGTTCGGAATATTCATTTGTCAAATTTTCCAATTTTTTGCAGTCTTCCTCTACTTGTATTGTTTCTTTCAGCGGTTTTTCTCTTATTTGAGTTCTTAATTCTAAAATTTCTTCTAATACTGGACACCACATGACATGGTGCTCAGGAGTTCCTTCTTCTCCGCATTCACACATTGGACTGGGTCTTAACTTGATTCTGTGGAGGTGTTGTTCGTATGGTCCATGGCCTGATAGATAATGAACCAATCCATATGTTGGATTTAAGTGTTTTATTTTTAGTCTGTCGACGATGCTAGGAAAGATTCTATGTAATCGTTGCGCTCCACTGTATTCCTGCCATTCTTTATCCCATAGTTGTATTATATTGTCATTAATTTCTTTCTCGTCTTTTAGATCCCTGTTAAAAATTTCTCTAATTTTCCTTTTCTCTTCTTTTCTTAACCAGTAATTTGTTGCCCTTTGCAGTAACACATAGTTCATTGGTTGGATACCAAGGATTATACAGAGTGCGCTATGCGAAGTAGTGTTAAAAGCTCCAGACATTCTGATTAATAGGTTTCTTTGTGGTCTATTTATTTGGTTTCTGTAGGTCTTATTTCTTAATAGTCTATCAATCCAAACGCTGGATGCGTACGCCATGGTAGCTGACAAAATAGTTTCTTGGTATAGTCTTAGTATTTTTAATGGTAACCTGTATCTGTTTCTTGCAATAGTGGTCAATTTATTCGCTACACTGTTCCCCCTTTTTACTATATATTTCAAATGTTCATCAAATTTTAGTCTATCGTCTAGCATTATGCCAAGGTATTTTATGCTTTGCACTCGTTCTACTCCTACTCCATTTAATTTTATAGTCGGATTTCTTTGTAGTTTTGTGCCGAAAATTAGATATTTGGTTTTCTTTGATGATATCCTTAATTTACTCTCCATACTCCATTCTTCAAGTGTTTCTGTTATCTTTTTAACTTTTTCTTCTAATTCCCTTCGGCTGTTCCCTGATGTTGTTATTACGACGTCATCGGCGAATGCCACTATTTTATCGACTTCTTGCTTTTTGTTTATTTTTTCTAAGCATGGTTGTAATTCTACGTCCCATAGTAGGGGTCCTAATATTGATCCTTGCGGGCATCCTTTCTCTGTTTTAATTACTATGTCGCCCTCTTCATTGGGTATTATTATTTTTCTGTTTTCTAGATAGTTTCTTATCAAATTCGTTAAGTATTCTGGCATTTCCAGTTTTTTTACGTTTTCAATCAAGGATGGAAACCATAAATTATCAAATGCTCCTTCGATGTCAATGAAGAGCGCTAATACATATTTCTTTTCGTATATCTTTTCTTTGATATCATCTAGAAGAGTATTTATGGCGTCTTCTGTTGATTTTCCTGCTCTGAATCCAAATTGTAGTTTGTCTTCAGTTACGTTTCTGTATTTTTGAATTCTGTTTAATATTATTCTCTCAAATATTTTTAATATGTTTTTTAATAAGCATATAGGTCTATATGAGTTTACTTCGGATGGATCCTTTTCTGGTCCCTTTGAGAGAATAATTAATTTTGATGCTTTCCACGGCTCTGGAATTTCTTGTTTCTTTATTAGTAGGTTGAAAAGCTTCGTTAGGTAGGGGACCCATAAATCTTTAGTCTTCTTGTATATTTCGTTTTTGATGCCATCTACACCCGGAGATTTCTTGTTTTTAAGTTTTCTAAAGATCTTTTCTATTTCTTCGTTAGTAACTTTGTCCGATTCTGGTACAGTTCCTGTATGCTGTTCACCCATTTTGTTTCTTAGCACTGTGTTTCTTTCTGTGTCGTTATTGTTTTCATCTCTGGGAAAAAATTTGTCCGCTAAAACTTTTAGAGTTTCTTCTCTGTTTGAGGTGTATGATCCATCTAATTTCTTGACTGTATTTAATACTAATGGGTTTATTTTTTGTGTTATGAGTTTGTATGGAACACCCCATGGATCTATTTCAATATTTTTCTTTAGGTAAAGATCCCAACTTCTTTTCTTAGCCTCTAATATTGCTTCCTTATATTTATTCTTTGCGTTTCTATATTTTTCTAATCTTCTTTCCTTTAGTATTGGGTTGTAAGTTGCTTGATAACTTTTCCGGGCTGACGTTGCAAGTCTTTTTAATCTTTGTAGTTTCGGTGTCCAAAAGTCTTCATATACTCTTCTTTCTTGACTTTCCGGAGTAGCCTCTTTTAAAGCTTTTTTTGTTGCTTGTTCAATTTCGTTGATTATTTCGGTTAAGTTTTCATCTTCATTTATTTGGGGTAGATTTAATTTGTTCTTGAAAGTAATCCAATTTGTCTTAGCTATATTAAATTTGTTTTGTTCTTATCCATTTTTTTCAATTTTCATATCAAATAGTATTATTTCGTGGTCGCTGAGAGTGAGTTTATCTCCAATCTGCCAATTTTCAATCCTACTTGTTATTTCAAATGTTCCGCATGTCACATCAATATGAGAGCTGCCTCTATTCCCTACAAAAGTTGGTCTGTTTCCTATGTTTGAGATTACAAGTCCGTTTTGCATTACAAAATCTTCAACTATTTCTCCTCTATCATCTGTTTCCGGGGCACCCCATAAGATTGATTTTGCATTTGTATCGGCAAGGATTAATATTTCCGTATTATTCCTCTGCCATATTATCTCTTGAATTTTGTCTATGAAGTCACGTGTTTCTAAGCTGTATTGGAAATACGCATTTATTAGCCAGAATTTCATGTTTTCACACTTAACTTCAGCTGTTGTTATCCAGTTGTTACTATATTGGGTTAATTTAAGTACTTCAATTTCTCTATTCATGAAAACTATAACTGTTTTAGATTCCTGTCCTCCGTACATTATTTTTGAGCTTGCTGGAAAGGTTGTTAATTTCCCTTTTAGTAAATATGGTTCTTGTATTGCTACGATATCAATCTTTTGAATTTCTATTAGTCTTCTAAGTTCCATTGTGGCTATTTTACTTCCTTGTGCGTTATTTTGCATAATTTTCAAATACGTCTGATTTTTATCCATATCTCGTATATATGTAGGCATCCGTTCCTGATTTCGTTGGGTCGAAGTATACTCTACCATGCGCACGCACCAGTTGTTTGTAAACATTTTCTAGCGTCCAGTATATCCCTCGTCTCTCAAAAACCTCATCCACTAGATCAAGTAACTCCCATCCGTTTGCTGGGAGATCATAAATTCGTAGTTCAATTCTATCGGCTTCCTCCAAAGTTGGAAATGTTATAGTTCTTCCATTTATATGAATATCTCTTACTATCTGTCTTAGTGCAGTCATTAGGATTTGTTTTTCTTCCAATTTTGCTAGCCTATACATATGGTTTATATTTTCGTATAATTGTACATTATTTATTAAGATTTCTTCATTTATTGGTTTTACTGGAGTATTTTCTGTACTTGAAACTTCCGGATCTTGGATTTGTTGTATATGTTCTTCTTGAATTGGGAAAAGATATTTTTCTTCACCGTGGACAAATGATTCATTAATGTTCGGGGTCTGTTGCATACATTTATAATTCTCTTCGTTAAATTTCTTTTTCCTGTTCTTTTTTCTATTTTCTAGAAGTGTTTCTAGTTCTCCTTTTTCCTTGTCGTTTTTTGTTAACTTCCCCATTTCGTTTTCTTCAGTTTTTATTTTCAATTTTTCATTTTCTTTTGTATCATATGTTTGTGTTTCTTTATCTCTCTTTTCTTTAAGTAGTTGTCTTTTTCTTTCTAGAAAATTTTCCAATCTTTGTTTGTCCCTACGTTTCTTACTTGGGCTTTTTCTCTTTGTATTTACTAATTCTTTCTTTTTACTCTCCATAGTTTATTTTAGAAATTATCCTTTCTCTGGCTACTTTGTATGAGACACATTCTTCCGTTTGTGGGTTTTGACATACTTTGTGTCTTAGTTTACATGGTATACATATCTTTTTTCCTTTGTCTTCACATTCGTCGCTTTTATGTTGCAATGAGCCACAATATCTGCATCTCACTTTTTCCTTATTGTCGCAATATTTCGTAACGTGACCGAATTCTTGGCAAATAAAACATTGAGGAACGACCAGGAAATCTTTTATTCTATGTGCCTCATAATCGATGTAGACTTTTCTTTTTCCACTAACAGTTTCCTTATCTTCGGTTCAACTTCTATCACCAAGTGGCATCGTTTCTCTTGTTTCTTTCCTGCTCGAAACCTTGCTTTACTCTTTTTGGCTTCTTCCATCTCGTTTTCATCGAAATTTTGTTCGATAAAAGCTTGGAGTAGTTCTTCATCCTTTAATTCAGACGGTACCCCATATATGATCATCAGCGGGTTTTTCTTCTTAGTTTCTTCGCACTTGAAGTTTTTCCTTATTTCTTCTTTAGCCATTATTTTCCTAATGTCTTCTTTCGTTGCGGTTTCAAGTACTACCATATCTCTGGTAGTTCTTAAACCAGTTATCTTTAATTTCTCTTTTCGTGGATCAATAATTCCTGTTAATCTTTCCGCTGTTTGCTTTGATGTCTCTCCTTGATTCGGTTTTATTATCAATGCCGGTTTTGTTTTTGCTTGCATTTCCTGTATCTTCAGTTCTTTTTCAGTAGGTTTTCTTTTTTTAATTACGTCAGTCCATAGTTGTTGTTTGTCGTCGGTTTCCGTTTTTTCTGTTCTTTCATGCCTTTCTTCAATCTTTTTGGTTAGCGTTTGTATTTCATGTATAACTATGTCTGTGTCGGTCTTCTGTTTGTCTGTTAATTCTTCGATTTTATCCCTATATATGTTTCTTTGTTGTTCCCATAATATCTCTGCTCGTCCAAAAGCTTGTTGTGTATTTATTAGTTCTTCTTTTTTTTCTTCAAGTTTTTTTGTTAGGTATTTATGTTCATCTTCTAATTTATTTAACTTCCTTGTTTTTTCTTGTAGTTGCTTTTTTAGTTCATTTCTGTTTTCTGTGAGTTCTTGAATTTCTGTTTCCAGTCTTTTGTACTGCCTGTCTCTGTCATTCTTAATTTCTGCTTTTTCCTCTTTTAGCTCCTCTATTTCCTTTTCTAATTTCACGTTTATTTGCCGTAACTCTTCCATTTGTTTTTTCTCTTCAATGCGGCTACCTTTCTGGCCTGACATCATTTCCATTTCTGTTATTAGTTTTTCTTTCTGGAGGTTGTCATATTTCTCCTGAAGTTTACTATTAATTTTCTCCATTTGGTCTAGTTGTCCTAAAAGCTGTGCCCTGTCCTTAACCCATACTATGGCCCTCTTTTTTAGTTTCTCAAGGTGGGATCTTCCTATCTTTTTCCAATCTAAGAGATTTTCTATGTAATTCATTTCTTGTTCCAATTGCCCCATTGTGTCGAATCCTGTATCTTCCAAGGTGTTTTTCTTAGTTGATTGTTCGGATGTTGTGGATTCTTCTCTCGCTATTTTTCTTTGTTCTGTTTCTTCCATCCTAGTTTGACGTACTGTAGGATTTATTGGTGACTGGTCTCTAACTGGCGTCCCTGGAGGGGAACGATACATCGCCATTTTTTCCGTATTACGCGTTTAAGTTTAAAACACTAAAATTATAAATACTATTACACTTAGAGTTTATTCCGATAGGCAAAAGTTTTTAGTTTATGGGCCGATTTGCACAAAAACCCTGTAGGGACACTTTTGGACACCCTTCCCGATCGGTGGGATCCGAGAGGGGTAAGGTTCCTGGGGAGGGGGGTCACCGATATTCTTCCGAAAATGGGGTCAAAAGTCAAGACCTACCCCATTTTCGGTCGAATATAGTTCAGAAAGGGGAGGAGGAGAGGGAGGACATGGGAGGGAAAGAGGGGTTGAGAACCCACTTCCATAGTTTCAGATCCCTGGTCCTTTCGGTCCGGGTGCCATAGTGTCCCAAATTTAGCTTAGAAGCCCATATTATACCACTTCATGCTCGAGAGAAAAGTTAAGTCCAGGATAGTGAAAAGAAAAGTTTAAAAGTAATATTATTTCCCAAGCAGGAAATACTGTACTTACAGTTTTCTTTGCTTCTTGTATCACTCAATTTTCTTGTTCATTCACTCACACCGGATGCTGATCTTGCATTTATTACTTTTTAGAATTGTTCTTCCTACATTCTCAGCCACAATGTTAATAAACGGGAGAATTTTTAGGTATTTTTTTTTTATTTTCTTCGCAACCGTTTGTTCGATTTTGGTGCGGTTTTCTTTGTCTTATTCGTGAGACTTTCCCGGATCGATCGGTACCTTTCACGACCCGGAAACACACTTTTTCCACACTTTCTTGAACTACGCTTCGGAGCACAAAAAACGTAGTATGGAGACCGACCTAACACACCACCACCAGCGGTCTGGCGCTGCGGGCGACACGACACGACTGCCAACCCATACATCTGACGTGTTGCCAACTACAGGTGTTTCCATTTTTCTGATCACCATCTGTATATTTCCTATTGTTATTATATATTTATTATGTTATATCTTCTTTTCGGTTTCTATTTATATTTTGTTTCTTTAATTTTAATGTTCGTTTGTAAACATAGTTCGTATTGATTGTGACGGGGACAAATAACCTCAATGCTGAGTCATCATTAACTCTCAATCAATCAACCAGATAAAATATCCTTGAGTTGTATCACAACTCTAGATTGTTAGTACGTTATATATTTATCTTTTGGCACTATTCATTATCCCCTTAATTGGAGCAAAGGAAAAAAAAAAACATTATTTTTTATTGTTATGCAGCGGTGATATTTGTTCCTGGGTTTTCGCATTCTTGGTTCAGTTTTTATATTTTCTTGCCAATTGTTGATGTATTTTTTTCTTGCCAATTGCCGGCATCAGTGTGTGCGTTTTGATTGAAATCTCTGTTTTGCAGTTACCTTTCATCAAATGTCGGCAGATAATTATAATTACTTTTTTGAAAACTATTTGTGTTTGTGTTTGTATTGTAGGTTTTCTTTTAAAACTATTGTATCTAGAAGATCTATTATCCACTTAGGTGTGAAATTTTTAGCGACAAGTCGCTGTTGGAAGATGAGGGTTTTCGGGATTTTTTTAAAATTTGAAACGAAATAAAAATAGAAACAAATTCGAAAAAATTATATTTTTTGCATTGTGCCCACTGCCACAACACTACTACTACGTTCTGTAGTGAAAGTGTGAAGGAAGAGTATCGGGAAGTATATTTACAGCATCCACACTCCGATCCAGTAGAATCAAATTCAGAGCTTATACCTGGTTATTTCATAAATACTGTCAGAGGTTTGGAAATGAAACACCCGCAGTATTGATGATACATTGGCATCCTTTTGCGAGATGATACTTAGAAATATGGAGCATGAAGAACACCTATTAGTTTTTAAAATATTTACCTTGGGCCTGGATGCAGGCCCTGGGTCTGGCGAAGCACTCATCAGTAAAATTGCGAACAGTGCCGATGGGTAACTGGGGGCTGCCTTGACCAGAGCACGCTTCAGAGAATCCTCATTAGGGTCTCACCTTACAGGCCACTGATTTAAGCTCTTTCCAGTTTGTAATCAAGATGGTTTAGATCCTGGCTGCTAGAGGCCAGTCCGGTGTGGAAATGAAGTTTGGGACGTTGGCCCGTGACCGTAACTACTGTGTTCACCGTACTTTGTGCACGGAGGCAGAATCATGTTAGAAGGTCCACTGTTGGTTGGGGAACATGGTGGTGCTTAATAGTTTTCATAATGGACTCCAACACTGATACACGGTAACCGATGTCTTCATTCCTCGTTCACAAAAATGGATCAGTGTTGTACCGTTGAAGCTCACACCACACCATACCATGACTGATGCTGGGTGATAGGACCTTTGCACCCTAAAAACATGTTCAGCAGGTTGCACGGATGATGATGCGTCATTTTGAGCATTAAAAAACTGCTCAACTGAATAGCTTTTCGTCGAAAAAGAGAATTGTCCTGTGACCATTTCCTTTGTAACGCGTGAGATGTTTAGCTTTCACCACTCTCTGCTGGTGTAACATATCAATCGGAAAGTGACCTCCACGTTGTTTGTGGGCTCTGAACCTCAGGTCCTGATTAAGCACTCATGACATGGTTGATCTCGAAATAGACATCTCTCTGGACATCACTGGTTGAGTCTTGACGGGATTTCACCAAATTCCTACAGCTACGGCTTGAACTGACTATGGTGTTCTTACTGTGTGTGGTCTGCCACTACGCTGCCGGTCATTGCACCTCCCATTTCATTGTACCGCTATATGGTACGGTAGACAAATCGTTCACCGACTTGCAGGGGTTTTTGGGTGATGAAGATCCGTGATAGTGGTGGTATGCCCACCTTGTGAAGCGGTACGACTGCAATACAATTCTCGTATTCTGTCCACGCTGTCGTTATACATTCCCACTGTCACGCTTCTAATCGTGGAATGAACAGGTCAGGGACCCACTTCGCCCGAGATATCCAAATGGCAGCATTAACCCAGCATGACCAAACGGTGATCAAAATCTCTGATACTATTTATGAAATAAGTAGGCATGTGAGCCATTCGCACTACAAGCCTATATCTACGCCATCCGCACTTAAAAATTTAATAATAATATTTATTTGAAGCTACAGCTTTATGTTGATTGAGTAACATGAATTTATAAGCAGTGATCTCAATGGGAACTGTTGTACAAACTACACATTACCGTGTATGACTGGCTCAAGCCCTTGGTTAGTCGTAGCGTCGTCTGTGGAGTAATTTGTTTTAATTTTTAGTATTAGTTTCTGTAAGTTTATTTTTAGTATATTAAAATCTTTTTTTCTTTTTTTGTGCCTAGGATGATATTGAATTGGAAGTGGCTGAACTTTATAGGCTGAATTTAGAGCTACCAGTACCTGTTCAGTGCGATACTGCGAGAGCAAGGTTCAGTGAGCGACGACATATTCTTACCGTAATACTTAGAGACCATGATATGTTACAAATGCAAGTGGAAAATTAATAATGTATTCGTGTGTTCTCTCCGGCTTTACTGCATTAAGAACAGGTACCTGCTGTTTATTCCTATTGCATATTTGGCGTGTGAAGATAAAATATTTATTTGGTATTTTTTTTAAAGGTCGGTAAAATTTGTTTTGCTTTTGAGGTTTAACTCTTTTACAGTATTTTTTATTTTTTCCAGTACGAAGTTTTCTTATTCTTGTACAATGATATAAATAGACTGTGAATAAATTTGTTTCAATAATGAACAAAAAAAGATAGAATCTGCGTTTGAGTGCTTGATTCTGTATAGTTTCACATTGGTACACATGTTGGATTTTCGACACCCTTATGTAAATTAAAAAAGCATCTTTTTTTTAAAAAAAAAAAAAATAATGAAAATATATCTTTTCTGTTGTTAGTAAGGTAAAGGCCGGCAACATTACGTAGTATAATGTTGAAATTAAAAGATTGTGTAAATAAATATTTTAAAACAATGCGTAGGAAAGATAGAGTAGCAATGGTTAGATGTTTTGCTGATTACACGGTGAAAGAATGTATAGGTAAAAAAAAAAAAAAAATCTGTTGGGTATTGAATAGAAAAATTTGAACTATATATGTCATATGAATGATAATTTCACAACTTAAGAAAAAAGAAAAGAAAATAGAAAGGTCATCGGCTGATTAATTACAGCTAACCAGTGAATCTACGAAAACGTAAATTGATGTATTAACATTTTATTTTCACTCTTTTATTATATTTTCTGTATAAAGTAGATGGTAATTGTGGCGTATTATCTATGAATGTTCCGCATAAGGAATTCAGTGAGTTCTGAAAATTGAGTTCAGTGTTAAATAATTTCAATCCTATTTCCATACTTTTTTTTCTTCCATCACTGGAAATCATGAAGCGTGTGATACAAGATATCTTTCTTATGATTGCAAATGAAATATCTGTTGTTATGTACATAGGCATGGACATATTTCTTTTCCCGTTTTTGTCTCGAGCATATAAGCATATACTAATGCAATTTTAAAGTAGTATTACTTTTATTATTTAAAAACTTGTACTGTAAAGCAACAAGTCTTGCCGTCCGTTTCTGTTTATAGTTAAGTTTGTTTATTTTTATAACTAACGCTTCAGTTGCTTTTGACTCATCTGTAGTGTTAGGAGTCGTATTACCAGGTTTTTATTTATTTATTTATTAATAATTGCTCGGTCATCTCATCACAGTATTGCAGTCATATTTTAGTCGTTCTTGTTTTGAAAGACTTTTATTTATGCAATACAATTTCTACTACATCTTAGTAATCTGTTGAAATTTTCAGTTGTTTACCTTCTTACCACATAATTGAAAGATTCTAATTTCGATTCTGGCTTTGTATAGCTTTTCGCATTCGTGCTAGATGATTAGATTTTCGAAAAGATAACACGGTAATTTTTTTTTATCTATCTACTTTTTATTTTGTTTTATTTATTTATTTTTTCGTGTTTTCGTGCGGAGCAGTGTGGAAGTTTAAGAAGCAAGATGGGACAACATTTGCTATGAAAACTAAAAAAAACTTGTAAGTTAAACTAAGCTGTTGTTATCTATACTCACTGTATAAGTACATTTGATCCTCCTTTCCCTTTATTTCATGTTTTTATTTTGGTCGTTTCTTGATGGTTTTCATTCGTTATAATCAGAGTGGAAATTAGTGGTTTCACTAAATCGAAGGAGTTTTTATTTAAAATAATAATACAAATGGTCCTTGTTATTAGTTTCTAATCTTAATCGAGATCGCCTATCCCACGAGTAATGGATTTTTCTCCTCCTTCAGTCAGTGAGAAAATGGAGGGAAGACTTCGCAATAATGAACTGAAAGTGGCTTCCGGTAGTATCGTTCACCCTGTACAGACGTTTCAAGTCGCACTGGAGTAAGTCTTTAACACTTTTAAATGTACTTCACAATCTGTTCATTTATCAGATTTACTACCTATACAGAGGTCTATAAATGATCGCTGCTAGGGTTGTTCTTTGCCATAAGTTGCTTTATAATCTCTTCTGAAGAAAAAAAGAAAGAAAAATTATGTAATATTACTACTAAAGAAATATGGCCAGCTGCTTTTCTTAACCCTCGCTTCGATACGGAAATTCTAACTTGAGAAAAAATGAAACTTTTATTTTATACGCACACGTTTATTAATATTGGTTTGTACCACTACTTCAGCCATAAGTTGGAATACTATTACTTTTTTTCCTTTTTTTTTCGTATGAAGTTCTCTGTTATTTTTTGCTTGAATAGAGTTAACACTTACATAAGAAGTCAAAAATATTTCAAGCCAAAAAATTTTACACGTTAGCACATAAGAGCTTATCTTCGTTTCAGTTTAGCATAACATCATTATTTTCTGTGTTCTCTGAGTGTAAACACGGTCAAAGTCCTTTCAGGAACATTGTAATGTGGATTTTAATGATCCATAAATGTCGAAGAAATTCATTTGTTGTTCATTACGAAATCTTTTCGTAGCACTTTAGGAATAATTTAATTTTTCTCCTTTTAGTGTCTAGTCAGCTTGTTAGTACAAATGTATGTGTAATAAATACCAGTAGATGCTTTTAAGTAATTAATTTTCGGGATGTAATGCTGCAAATATATATTTTTTTGTATAGTACTTTTTAAAATTGGTACAATTCTTTTCACATGTAAGAAATTTTCAGGCCTGCTCTTGGGAATTCGGTGCTATTCTTGAATTCATTTGTGCATCACCTCATAAAATTTCACTACTTATCAGATGTTACAGATTTTTCTTACCATGTTAAATAAATTTTTATTAGAGTGCAGTAAGTACATTGTGTTCCAGTTGCTTTGCATCATGGAGGTATTCCTTTAGTTAATATAATTGTTTTATGTATATAAGAACAAAGGAAAAATTAAGCCCAGTAAATGTTCCAGTCTGATTCTAGTGTGTTTCAGAATACCTGATACATTCTTGTGTAAGATCTTATTAACACATACATTTTTCGTTCCCTATGGTATCAATATCTGTAGTGTAATCTGTATATAAAACATATTTATATGTATGCATGTGTCTTGAAGAGGAATGAGAACCGAAAACACTTGTTTGCGTATGAAATCAAAATATGAGTAAGGGCATGGTGAACAGTGTTCGTTTTACTAAATTTTATCACTGAGCTTTGCCCAGTTGCAATATCCTGATAAAAGAATGTCGTGTTTGTGTGATGTTTAATGATTGCTCACCTTTTATATATGGTTCTAACTTAAAAACAAAAGAGAAATAATACGATCAAATGAGAAGATAACACTACAGAAATTCTTTTCAATATTAAGATCTCGCTTTTATCAGTATTTCATTTTTTTTTTTCTATCTTTTAAAATATATTTTTTAGAGGTCTGCGCGGATATAAAATATGGTACCTGCAGATGATGAGATTAAACATGGCTTGTTTATTCTACGATAGTTGTGATTTACCTCCTTATTTTTAAGAATCCTATGACATGATCGATATTAATAAAATTCAAACTAAACGTGAAATATATCTCTTCTTATTGTAAGTCAACAGTGTTAAATAAAATGAAATTAAATTCATGCAGAAACAAATTAGGAAATTAATGCAACGTTAAGAACCAATGATAAAGAAACTAAGTCCACTTGGTGGAAAACAATAAGAAATGATATATAAAGCAATGCATTCATCAGTACGGGATTGTATACCTACTTTTGGGCCCTCTGTATGACAAGAAAATTGTCAACTCGGTAATACCGTATCTGTCAGTTAATTTCAGTGCAAATCACTTTTCCAAAATATCTGCAATCTCATTACTGTAAGACATGAGCGTCTTTGTTCAGAACACAAATGGAGATATAATATCCTTCAGAAACAAGAATAAGTCTCCCGAATACAGCTAATATAAAATCTCATTATCACTTCATATTTTTTGTAGGGTTTCGAGAGCAAAGAAATTCCAGGGAACATATAATTATGCTCTGGTGGCTATTGCTCCTAAATGGTAAATACATTTTAATAGCACATTAATGATCAATAGTGTTCAGAAGAATGATAATGAAAATGTCTTTTTACAAGTATCTGCCATCTCCAAAGAAACTTAAAATATGTCCGCGAAAAGATATATTGGTGCAGATGTCCACGGATACATCCACACAGACCTCTAGTTATGTATTGTTACTTATGTATGTATATGTTAGTACAAAATACGTATCAATAGAAGCTATAAATGCCATGACAGTATTGAAAACTATTTCACGATGAAAAGGTAATGTTTCCTCTTTCAGTTGAGAGGTTGTCGGAAGATGACTGGAAAAGAATAATATTAAACTACCGAACAATAAGTGTGTACGTACGTTTGCATTTTAAGACAATTTTAATAGCAATGGAATACATGACAGTTGTTTTCTTTATTTGTATTTTGTTTTAGTTCTCATTGTGTTTTGTTTAGTTCTTTTTAGTATGTTGAATCTTAAAGCTTATCAGTATTAATATGTTAAATCTACTTATTTTCATTATAACACATGATCCCAGGTGATAGAAAATCTAGTCAACTTGTATATATTTTGTATTATGTAAAAATATTAACATAAAAATCATTTATAAATATAATTGAAGTATTTGTTCTTAAATTTTAATTTATATACCCATGTAGTATGTTTGTGGTTAAACAGCCTGGTAATCCTATGCTAGTTTTTATAAATATATTATGTACGACAGTTAAAAATAAATTTTAAAAATTGTATTTTCAGTATTATCTTTTGTTATCTGTTATTACGTGTATTTTTTTTTTTTTCTGTATCTCTTTATGAAAAATTCCAGCGTAGTGTGGTGTGTAATATAAGAGATATATATTTTAATGGTTTTCACTCAAAATGATTAATATAACCAGTGATAAGTGCAAAGTAGTTGTGACATGTATATGGCTTTTAAAATGTCTTTATATGAATCATTGAATCATCATGCAGGCCCAAATCTAGACACACAATATATTCATTTGTAAAATAAACCACATAACATATGTGTATATTCTATTAACAAGAACTTTATTTCAAAGAAAGTTTTAAAAGTTACTCTGTACTTGGAAAGCTAAGACATATTGTAAGGATAACATGTTTATATGATGAAAGAATCAATTAATTTTATTTCTGTTACTTCTCGTTTGATGTAAAGTATGAATAGAGTAAAACATCGTTATGCTTTATTATCTTATCTAAGGCGAAGATTTAGTTTCTACAACGAAAGCCATATTCATTAAATAAAGAACTTGATAGCCTCAAACTTTTTGAGTTTTACTTTTTTCATAATAGTATTTCAGACATACTATAAAATCAATTTCTGTTTCAGTAATGAAGCATAGCAAGGTGGCGCATTGGTCCGGATAGCGGAAAAAACGGACAAAAATATTTTGACACAATCAACTAAAGAAATTACAGCATATAATATAAAAGAATGACTTATAATTTGCTAAACTAGTACAAGTTCAAATTGGTGTCCCTTCTTCAATCTTTTCGTAGCCTTCTCTATATTTTCTAACTTCCGGTTTTCATGGTACAATGCTCTCTTTGGAAACTTTGCCAATTTGTAAAATGGCTGCGCGCACAACTACTGCTCTGTTAATAAGAATTTTGATACTATTAGTTGCACATACGAGGACGCGGTCTCACATAATTCAAATGTTTCCGTATAATAAGTTTGCAATACTCTTATATTAATTTTCTCCCTACATAAAATCGTTGTCAATACTGTTCTCAAAAGAGAGTTCTTGATCTATTTCTGTCAATTTTAAACCTATTGTAGGATTCCTGAAGAACTTTTGAGAAGTAGTATCGTCATTTGTAATAATACCATTACCAGATTTCGGCATATCCATTCTACTCAAAGATATCTACGATAAGTTTTCTTCCTCCTTTCCAGCATTTCACGGATCTAGTGAAAGCAAGGCATATATTACCGCTAACCATTGACAGTGTCGAAGAATAATGTAAATCAGATTGTTACTACTTCTCTGCTTTTTCATGTATTCTCTTTCTACTTGGATAACTGCTTCCATGAATGCATTGGAAACAAATAGGCCCGCAAAAACGGTTGATGGGTGTCCACGTGTGATCTTCCATTTTATTATTATCCAATAGTAAAGGAACAATAGATATCATAAATAAACTTTCATGACCACTGCCACTTTGAGCTCGTATCTGTTTATACCTAGAACCACAGCTACCGTCGAAACCCCATTTACAATTTTTCGAAATATTTCGTTCAGCTACTATTTGGTCTCTTGTTGTCTAGAAATAATTCTAAAATTCTAATTGCTATGTATGAGTTTTTTTTTTTTTTTTTTTTTTTTCTAAGCGGACATTTTTATTTCATACTCATTAAAAAAAGAAAACATTAGGTTGATTCTTTTACTTTCATAACTGAATAGTTATCTGGATATGAATCATGTTTTGTGTTTCGTTGAAAGTTTTCTCATCGTCATGTACTAATCTTTTGTTAAATTTGCAGACCCAATAATTGATAAAGCTTGTTTGGACGGTTTCGTGGCGTGCTTTCTTCCGTGTAACCATGTATATCAAATGTTCTTATCTCTTGTAAGAATTATTTTTGTCACTTTGCTGCGACTTTGTGCTTCAGCACTGAAATTCAACAAGGTGTTATGAAATAGTCCAGCTGCGTTTAATATTCTCCCTGTGAATTTTAAATTTCTGTCTCTTACGTTTGTCATTACATTCATGAAATTCTTTTGACGGACACGCGTGCTTCCACAGATGAAAACAGTTGACAAAATATTTGTAACAGGTAAGTCCATATATTCCTGTAACTATTCTGCATATTTACGAATAATGGCAAATTCAGTGCTGAACTTGTTCCGGCGCTAATAGTATGGATGAATATAAAAACGCAATTTCAGTGCATTATGTAGAGATATCTTGAACTATTGCTATCTGCATTTAGTCGAAACTTGCTCTTATAGATTGTTTAATATGTTCTTTGGGTTGCACACGAGTCTCTTCTTTCCTTTAATTCTGTCATGAAGTTCTTGGCGAGACAACCAAATCCATTTTTATTCATCATACTACGCAATAGGCAGAAACGAAAAGTTACAGAAGTTCACAAATTAAATTCTCGAGGCTAAGTTGCGTACATGTCAGGTCACAGATAAGTAATCTCTCTGTTTCAAGGTAAATAAATGTCATAATCTGAAAGTGCTCGCACGCACTCGTTGAGACAGGGTACAAGAACATGTTTTCCAGGTCTTATTTTGCAAAGTTGACAGAAGATGACAATGAAACCTTTTGTGATTTTTTTAAGTGTCTGCCATTTACAATGTGTAAGTCAGTTGTATCTATTTTTTGTTGCTTTATAAATGTTCTGCGTTGTTTCACGAAATTAGCGCTACACATTAGATTTATTATTAAAGGCTTAGACACAATGAAGACTCGTAATTTTAATTTTGTCGTGTACAGCATACTATAACCTATATATAAATAAATAATATATACACTTCTGTGCATCTGTGCACATAGGAATAAATATTCAAATTTAAGTTACTGAATAGTAAATTTATTGATACGAGAAATTGGGTTACTTTGGCACGCTCTTAACTACAATAACCAAACCAATACATTATTATGAAATCATAATTTCATTCTAATAGATTGACTACAGATTACTATACATGTGGAAGGCATCATACACTGTCAGCGAGTCCATCTTTGTTGATGCCTCGCAGTGACAGCCTTTTGGCACGGACGATGCCTTCTCTTGTATTGTAGTGACAATTTCATGATTCTGCGTTCAATAGTTTCGGTGATATAGTTTTTAGAAAGTCTTTCAGTTCTATTTTGCGAAATCTCGACTAGTCTAGATCCTAGAATGAAAGAACATTTACACAAAACTCCAAGGTTCTTCCCGTTACAATTTCGAAGATCTGAACAGAAAAAAAAAAAATAAATAAAATAAAATCATGTAAACTTCTGTCCACCCTTAGGGTACACAGTTCCCGCAGCTTTGTCTTATTTAGGAACTAGGATGTTAGGAGAATATTTATACAAAATTTGAAGATTCTATGCATTATAGTATCAGAGATCTCGCGAACGAAAGAAAAGAAAGAAAAAAAAAACTTTTTAAGTCTCCAATCTCCCTATAGGATATGCAATTCCCAAAGCCTCGTTTTGTTTCTACCCTAGGGTACAAGGAGAAAATTTATACAAAATTTCAAGGCGTAGAGCCTTATAGTTTCGGGAATCTGGTGGAGGACAAAAACAATTTAAACCTTCCTTCCTTGGGATATGCAAATCCCAAAAAACTCGTCTTATTCGCCGGCTAGGATGCAAAAAGAACATATAAGTTCAAGTTCTATTCCTTATACTTTCAGTGATCTGGCAAACGGCAAAAGAAACTGTTTTAAGCCCACCGAATGAAATTCGATTCCGGAAACTTCGTCTATTTACAACTAGGGTGCAAGGAGAACTTTTATTCATTCATTTATTTCGTCTTTATAATCACATATTACACGATTGCGTGCGTATGAATGACTCGTCATAGATACAAAGATATGAAGCATACATAGTAATGATAAATACATGCCGATTGAATTAAACTACCAGGCAACATTCACGATGTAAAAGCTGTACAAATAAATATATGTTTTCAATACTATCAATAGGCGAATTCATTCACACATCTAAAAATTCATTTACGAAATAAAAGCAGTGCTACAACATATATGTTTTCATTAACCTCTTGAATTATTCTTCTTCTGTCCTTCGAATATATTGAGGAAGTTTATTAAACCATTGGATTTCTTTCGTATAACTTTGTGCAATGCTGTTTCTGGGGATTTTATCCTTACGCCTGGTGACATATTTATGGGTTGATGGTGTGTTAAATAACTCAATCTTGTTTCTAACAATATTCGAAATATGTGAAATGAGGGTAGTAAAGGTAATTTCCATAAATATTGGTGTACACGTGTCGTTTATTTTGGCCCCTGCTATAGTTCTTAAAAGCCTTTTTTTGAATCACAAACAACATATTACTATTTCGGGAATTTCCCCAGAAGATTATACCATATCAAGTGTTGTAAAAAAAAAAAAAAAAAAAACGGTTTTTTCTGTGAAGTTTTTTTCAATAAAACA
The DNA here is from genome assembly GCF_964235325.1 of Thermobia domestica. Lineage (NCBI taxonomy): Eukaryota > Metazoa > Arthropoda > Insecta > Zygentoma > Lepismatidae > Thermobia > Thermobia domestica. The sequence continues at coordinate 35,528,755 of NC_137464.1, forward strand.
TCTTTCTTTTTCATGTTTTTTTTTCAAATGTCTGTTTTTTTCTGGCAACTATTATTTATTGATTTATGTTGCAGATTATTGAAATAATCAACAGAACTTGAGTCGAAGCCCTCGTAACTTACAAATCGTTTGTTTCTTTGTATCTATACGAGCAAAATTGTGTAATTATTCCATTCGGACCCAGGTCATATTTGGCGATTTCCTACATTCTCAGTTAGTGACTTATTGCTCAAAAAACATTCATTCGATTGATGTGGTTAAGGCCTTGCTTTTTAGAAAATGGATTTGGCTATTTTTTGGTGTAAGTTGCATTGCAGTGTTGCCAATGGGTGGGAAATTATTGAGGGAAATGTAGGGGTGAAAATTTACAAAAAGATCCCTAACCAAATTTCAAATTTTCTTGTATCTAGCACCACTGCTGCTATATGGGTTCAAGTCACTTAAAAAATTCTTTGGTGTCTTGACAAGATACAGTGAAATCCTGAAGTCGCTGGCTTCCATTCAAAGAGAGAAAGAAAAATTCTCTGTCGTCATACACAAGATTTTGACACTTCTTACGCCTCAGAAGCAAAAATCAACAGATGTGCCGGGGCTACAGCTTCTCTAATTATCCTATTGAAACTCTTTATGGTGCGTTCTGTAGGGCAAAGAGGAAGCTTTCAGGTAGTGGTACGTTTGTTTCAATATAGCCAACAAGAGGGAAATAATATAGGGGAAAAGGGAAATTTTCGGAATTTTTAACCTAAAATCAGGAATTAATTGTTTTGGCTGGAAAAACTGCCATCAGATAGACAAAAACTATCTGAAAATAAACCTTAGTACTCCAAGAATATATCCTACAAGTATCATGTCGATATCTAACAAAGTAAGCATGAAATTTTAAAAAATATCTCATTCTACCTCAGAAATTCACCATTTCCAGAATAGGGTTTATTATAAACCTCAACTGTACTTTCCCATATTATTCTAGTGAAACTTTTTATGGTGCGCTGTATAGCTAAGGACGAGGCTTTTAGACACTGGTAAGTTTGTTCGAGTGTAGCCAACAAAAGGGAAATAATAGAAACTAAAAAGGGATTTTTTTCCAAAATTTGCCCCTAAAATCTGGAATTAAAAATTTTCTGTAGCTGGCAACACTGCTATTACACACACTATCTTAAAAAAAGCTTTGGTATCCCTCTAATATATCCTACAAGTATTGTGACGATATCTAATAAAGTAAACATGTCAAAAAATCTCTCATTCTACCTTTAAAAAAATCACAGTTATTTTTCCAATTAGAGAACAAGGTTTACTGTAAACCTCAACTGTACTTCTCCTAATTACCCTATTGAAGCATTCTATAGTGCGTTGTGTAGAGCAAAGACGAGACTTCCAGATACTGGTACATTTGTTCCAATGAAGCCAACAAAGAGGGAAATAATAGAGACAAAACATAATTTTCCCAAAATTTCCCCCTAAAATCTGGAATGAAAATTTTCTATAGCTGGCAACGCTGCTATCAGAAGGCGGAAACTATCTTAAATTAAACATTGGTACACCACTAATATATTCTACAAGTATTACGGCGATATTTAAGGAACAAAGCTTCTAATTACCAATATATATATATATATATATATATATATATTACGGTAAACAGAAAAGTAGGGAAAAGCTACAAAAATCAAGGGTTAGAACCTAAATACGAATTTTTCGAGCGACCCCTAATTACCCCATTGTAACGATCTGTACTTGCATTTGTTAAGTTAGGAAAAATGTTCGATTGGTTGACTTGCACTCGGGCTTATAGGTACGGATTTATAAACAAAAATTCCGTATTTTTTGCCGAAATTTAGGGTGGCAACACTATACGCAGGCCCGTCTAATTGATGTCAACAGTTAGGTATCCATCCGAGGTATCTACCTGGCAAGTCTTAATTAGGTCTTTCTACAACGAAGGAAGCTACAGGGAAAAAAGAAGTAAAAGAAATTCGAAATTAGAAAATTCTCAAATTTTTGACTAGGGTGAAATTTGAGAAGGAAATTCGACACCAGAAGAAAAAAAATAATACGATATACTATGGTCCAACCATATTTGGCAAATATCTTAATCTCCCGATATCTTAATTAGTGTCTACACAGGAGCGGATTAAAAAAGAGACACACCCGTGTGTGCCACTTTGGCCACCTGGGCCACCGAGTGTACATTTGATTACTTTTTTTTGACTATTAACCCGTGTTGTTGTAGTTACAGTCTCAACTAATAATAATATCGTTGTTGTAAACAATAACTTTATAAGGAAATTTTTTTCTCCTTTTTACATCTTAGTTCCAACACTGTTGGTGAGAAATGCAGAGTGTTTCAAAATGAATATCGGGGCTTTAAGTCTTCATAGTACTTATTACATTTTACGTACAATTATAAGCAATGCAATAAGTAAAAAAGTACCTCAAACAGTCTTTGCTACAAGTGTTCGATGTGAGATTAATTCGTCACACGGCACACATCTAGTCAATAGGCAAGAAAGGCCCATAAACTTTCCGCCATATGGCATAAAACACATTTCAATTTAGGGAGTCTCGTTTCAACTGTACCATCTCCTGAGGATTTGCAGACGGCCAGATGCAAACATTATGAGTGCTCACATTAGCTCTTAGGTGAAATGTCGATTTATCACTGAAGACGACACGATCCAGGAAATCTTCATTGTTATGCAGCAATATTTCACTTGCGAAATTGGAACGTAGTCTGTATGCTTTAGACCTGTAGTAACTATAAATGATAAGGGCGTAGTTGCAAGCGTCTCCACATTCTTCACACATGTGGTTGCACTATACAGATTCAGTCTTTATTAAAACACAAAAAGCTTTCTGCTCTCTAGTCTCCATCTTTACTACTTGCTCTTTCTAACGGCAGACAGAAGAAACAATGTTTGTACAGTACATGCGTGAGTACAAAACTGTTTGAGTTGCTCTTTCATTTGATATAATATTTATAATTGTAAGTTAATTGTAATAGATACTACAAAGTTTCAAAACCCTAATATTAATTTTGAAACGGCCTGCATTGCTTAAAATTGTGTCATCCTATATTTATGTCTTGTATACACATATCATCAGGGCCGGCCCTAGGCAATTTGTCGCCCGTGCAATGGCATAATTTGCCGCCTCCACCTTTCTCCAGAAAGAACAAATCTTAAAAGTCATGATTTTAAGTATGCTACTCCAGCATGAACAACGAAGGGGAGGGTAAATGCAGTCGCACTCAGAAAGGCTTAAATACTTACTAAAAATGCAATCCCGTTGTGTCTGTTTTTTTTTCTTTCTTTAAATAAGGCAAACACACCTGCAGAGGGACGATGGTAATACTTTTTATAGAATTCAATATCAATGTATCAGTTTGCAATTACAGTGCAACTAGCTCTTTTATCTTTATTTTTTTTATTTTGCTTCTACATCTGTTATTTTTTTTAAAAAAAACTTGTTTCTTCTGTTAATTTCTTTTAAAAAACTTGTTTCTATCTTCAATTATAAGGAACTTGTTTCTGACAAAATCAAGACTAGTTGTCATATTAAAACTGTGATAACTTACTAAAGGGAACAGATATTCGCTACTATTCGAGAATTGAATTCTTGCATTTGAGAACAATCAAGCAATTTGTGCTCAGATATTATTCGACCATTTGCTTTAGCATTGTCCATGTAACCTTAACCCTTTGGGGATCCCATGGTACAATTTGTACCATACGGGGTGTTTCATGTACATTGCGTTATAACTATCCTATTTGAGCTTTTTCGTCCGTTTTTTTTTTTTTTTTTTTTTTCAAGTCCAGAGGCATTGCAGAAGACATTACGGATGGTTTCACACCTTCCTGTGTCGAGACATAGGAGGTGATGACGTCATAAGTCTAAAATTTATATTTTCGTGTAATACTTTTTTGGGGGGGTTTATGTAAAGTATTTTTGGCGGGCTTATTTTTGCACTAGAAGATTGAAATTTTGCACAAACATGCAGTCCACCTAGTAGTATTTACCAGATTTTTTTTTTCAGATTTCTGCGTTAAAACAGGGGGGGGGATCCAGAGGGTCAAAAAGTTAAAAAAAGGGATATTTTTACCCAAATATCCCGTTTTTCCTCATTTTCCCGCCTTAGATACATGATGGAGACAAGTGAATGGTACCGCCTGGAAGGCAGTTCTATTCTGAAGAGAATGATGTGCGACACATGGCCCTAGGGTAATTAGGGATGTCTCGGGGAATGATTAAAAATTTCCCTCTGTATACGGGAATATGGGACATTGTCGGTATATTTTTTTTTTGGCGGGCTTACTTTTGCACCTGGAAAATTGGAATTGTGCATAAACATTCAGCCCACCGAGTAGTATTTACCAGATTTTTTTCAGATCTCTGCGTTAAAACAGGGGGGTCCGGGGGGCTAAAAGTTGAAAAAAGAATATTTAGACCCAAAAAATCCCGTTTTTCATTTTCCCGCCTTAGATACATGATGGAGACACGTGAGTCATACCGCCTGAAAGGCAGTTCTATTTTGAAGAGAATGATGGGCGAAACATGACCCTAGGGTAATTAGGGATGTCTCAGGAATTTTTTTACCTGAGATCATGGTGTTTTAGGGTAATTTGGGGCATGGTGGGAATTCCTGATAAAATTTCTCCCACCCTTGGTATTCAAGATAGAAACTTGAAATTTGGCACACACATTCAGTATACCAAGTACTATTTATCAGATTTTTTTTTTAGATGGCTACCTTTACACAGGGTCGCTCCAGGGGGCCCAAAGTGCGAGAAAAAAATTTCCCACCGAAATTTTCCTTTTGACATCATTTTTTCCGTTCCTGGTATATGGTATGAGCATGTAAGTGGTATCATTTGAAAGCCAGCTCCATTCTGAAGAGAATGAGGTATGAACCATGATCCTAGGATAAAAAGTGACGATGCAGTAGCTGCTTGACTGAAAGTCTAAAAAATAGCCCCAAAACCCTGGATCTCTTAAGGGTTAAACTAATGCAACCTAAACATAATTTATGAAGGTAGTATTCAAATAGGTCAGCTTAGTAAGTGTAACTACCATCATCATGTAGTCTGTTTCCAACAAGAAATATTTAATTTAAATAATATACTTATGACAGATTTTGCCGGACCCTCCAAACTTGCCGCTCCATGCAAATGCACTTGTCGCATATATGGTAGAGCCGGTTCTGCACATCATATATATCTAGTCGACAAATTATTTATATATGATATTTAGAAAAATACTACTAGGCAAATTAGTATTGGTTTTTACCTTTAGACAAATTATTTGACTTTTATACTGTTCGTGACATTATTTTCATGCTTATTAAAGCCCTGTTTTCACGAAAAAACAAAATTTCATTTCTTAGTTGATATTGATGAAAACTGTTGAAACCCGAATTGTTAATAGGTATGGTATTCATGTAAATTGTAAAATATTTGTAGCGTATCAGTATCTAGCGTTTAATTTATGTTGCATTTTACGGTGATTACATCTACATAAAAATATTTCATACTTAAATAGACGTAAGATGTATTACAAGTGACTATTTGAAAAAAAAAAGAGAGGCAATGTTTTTTTTTTTAAAAAAAAACGTGCATTTCTGAAGAAAGACGAACGTTTTTTTTTTTTTTTTTTTCTATTTACAACACTAGCCATATCAAAGTACGATTGCAAGAACTCGAAATATAAGTTACGAATCGTGTCTAATTGTAAAATATGTTTGATTGATTTTAATGCGTAGAGCTTTTGGGCCAGTGAAAATATGAGTTTCCCAGGAGAGATTGTGATTTAGCTAGAGTCTCAAAAATTTGGTTGAGTTTGAGTACACTATTTTATGATCATTTAATATTATATCAATTTCTACGCAGTGCTTATTTTGAATGTTGGGGAATAGACAAAAAAAAGTTACAGTGGTTCAATCAAGAAGTCGGGCATATACATACTTAAACATTCCAAGAGTATGCATCAGAGAACAAAAAATATTTTAATTACTCTATATTATTTACTTATGAGAAATAGAAACATCAATGACAAACCTCAATTTAATGACTATAGAAAACACCAAAAGTGAAAACGTGGCATAAATCCGTGTTAAAAAGAACTCGGACACTTAATTTGTAGCAAAATTTTAGAATGTTATTAGATATTTTTAATATTTTATTGTCAATTCTTTTATTGTCAATTCTTTTTTTTTTATAAGATGGAAGGATCGATTTTTGCCCATTCAGTCTGAAGTGCTGATTCCAAGTCTTCCTTTGTTGTAATAGTATGATATTTCAACTGGTTTTCCAAATGAGCCCATAAGTGCTAAATAACGTTAATATCAGGAGATTGCGGAAGTGTTTCCATCACATGCGGACAATTATACAGGAGCCACAAACGCACATTGAGTGCTTTGTGCTTGGGATCGTTATCCTGGTAGTACTGGAAGTTTTCTGTTATTCGCAATGTTTCAGCACTTCGTACCAAATTTTGCTTCAGAATGTTTAAATACTTTGGTTCATAATTCCATCGATTACACACAGTTTACCTGGACCAGCATCGGGCATACAGCTCTAAACCATTACCGAGCCATTTCCATGTTTCACAGGGATCGTAGATTACGCTTTCGGAGTTCTTCATTAGGTTTTCACTAGATATAACAGTGACCCATCTGAGCGGAACAAATTAAATTTGCTTTCGTCCGCGAATATTGCAGTGCTCTAAAACGAATAATCTTTATTTTTATAAGCTTTTACAAAAATAAGTCTCTTCTGTTGCACTTGGTCACGAACGGTATTTTACGGGCTACTCTTCCATGTAAATTGCTTCTCTTAAAACCATTCTTATCGTTTCGTGATGCACACTTTTATTAAAATGTTCTGATACTTCTTTGTCCAATTTAGGACACTTATCTAGGGGCTTTTATTAACTTATAGTACAATCTATCGCTCGTCTGACTTTGACAAACACTCTGGGCCTTATGCAGAGTCCTTCTAACGCGTGATTAATGTCATACTAAAGAGTTAGCCTAACATATGTGTCCTGCAGTAGTCAAAATTTTAGTATAACGCTAATCATACGTCAAAATGACTTTGAATAAGGCGGTCAAGTCTACCACTTTTTGGTTTATTTTCCACTGATATTGTTGATTTAAAACGTCTAATAATGTCATGAACTGTGGAGTGTGACCTATTTACTATTTCCATAGTATCACGAACTGATTTTCCCTCTTTATAATATTTTAAAATAAGTTCTCTTACTGCTAAAGAAGTTTGCCCACATTGACTTCCCATTTTAAATTTTAAACACAGTTTTACTCACGTACAAACAGTACAGCTTCAACTCGTTTCACTTGGACATCTAAAACTATCAATTAGACAAACTCTTGGAAATTCCCCTATTAACCCCCCTCCCAAAGAAAAGAGAGAAAGGTGCTACTTTCCGATGTTTTTTTGACAGATTTTAGCTGTATTTTCTTTTTCTTTTTTTTTTTGTATTTTTTACAGTCATAAAATTGAGTTTTGTTATTGATGTTTCTATTTTCCATAAGTAAATAACACGTAGTAATTAAAATATATTTTTTTGTTCTCTGAAGCATACTTATTGGAATGTCTATTCTCTCTTGGAATGTGTATATGTCCGACTTCTTTATTGAGCCACTGTATTTTGATGCCCTTCATACCTCTCAGGATAAGCATTTTTCAAAACATTGTCTTACTTACAGCCTACGGTGCAAGGAGAACGTTTATACCAAATTTCAGGGTTCTACCTCTAATAGTTTATTCGATCTGGCGAATGTCAAAAAATATATATTTAAGATTCCATCTCCCTTAATTATGTACAGTTTCCAAAATATTGTCTTATTTGCAACATACGACACAAGAGAATAGTTACAAAATTTTAATGTTCTACGCTTTGTACTTCAGAAGCAATTATGAATACAAAAGAAAGCTTCCCATCTCCGCTTTGGATATAAAATTTCAAAAACTTCGCCTTATTTGCAGCCTACGGTGCAAGGAGATCTTTTATACAAAATGTCAAGGTTCTACGTCTAATATTTTCGGAGACTTAGTGAACGTCAAATGAGTATATTTAATTCTTAAACCTTCGCGATGTTCTGTTTCACGCTTATAATGTGAAAAAAAAAAAAGAAAAGAAAAAATATCGTGACAAAATACATCGTAACACGTGTTATTCTGAACACAAGGAAACATGGAGCTTGCAGTCTCTAATACTTCAGACCTTCCGCCAAAGCATTTCGGTACAGTGCTGTCAAGGATTACCGTTTGCCACTCTGAACCCACCTTGAAATCAGAGCATATCTGAGAATTCTGTTCAGAGAGCATGCCTTGGAATTACACCCTATAAGGAATATCTTGCGTAACCATTACATATTGATGGATTGTGCATTTTTTTCATTGTGTATGTATGACTTCTTTTACATTGATATGAATCGCCAATCCACGGTTTCTCGAATTCAAACAAATGCGTGTTGAAATATAGCGTTTTCACGATTTTGAACAGCCCTAGCTCTCAAACTACGCACTTTTCCCACAGCTCCATATGAACTCTTATTTTGAAGTGAGGAATTATTACAGTTTATCGTTATAGTTTATTAACACTGTATATATATATAGGATGTCCCAGGAGGAATGGGCAATATTTTGGGAAATGGTAGTATGAGTGATTCTAAGCAAAAGAGTTCATATAAACATAGTCCCTAATCTCCACGGTTTGAGAGCTACAAATTGTGAACCATTTTTGACTTTGTTGCGTATTGCTTACCCTGTAGTTATTCTACAGAGGTGCCACATGTCACATAGCGGATTTGAAAAGTGATGGAATAACCTTTCCAACGATATGCAATATGTGACAGTGGTATCTTTGGAAAAGAAGTTATTGAGGGATATTTGGAATCAATGTTGCCATCCAATTTCTTTAAGTTCCCTTAACTTTCTCAAATTTCCGTCAATGGCTTCTCTTCTAAAGACAACGCTGCCATTTGCTGCACACCGTTGGAAAGATCATTTCATCACCTTTCAAATCCGCTATGTCTTGCCTCTGTAAAATAGTTACAGGGTGAACAATACGCAACAAAGTCAAAAATGGTTCACAACCTGTAGCTCTCAAACCGTTGGGATTAAGACCTATGTTCATATGAACTTTTTTGCTTAGAATCACTCGTACTACCATTTCCCAAAATATTGCTCCTTCCTCCTGGGACACCCTATATTTATATTGCGCGTTTTCTTTTTTAAAAATTTCTATTATCTCTTTTAAACTATTTACTTTCCAAAATTGACATTATTCAATGTCATCCTGTTATTTAAAAAAAAAAAAAAAATCGGACAGGGGATGAGGGAGCGAAAAGAAGTACCACAATTCCCCATTGTAACAATAAGCATTTCTAAAAATTGGAAGTATGAAAATTTTCCTTTATGTCAAACAGGGGCGGATCCAGAGGGGGGCGATCGGGGCGATCGTGCCCCCCAGAAGACAAAACTTTCTTATTTTATATATATATAAATAAAACCCATCCCAAAATTTGGAGCCCTTAAAAGTAGTAGTATGACAACCCACCGCTCCCCCCAGAAGTCGGTCCTGGATCCGCCCCTGATGTCAAATTTGTTATCAGTAAGTTTATTGGCTTCAGTACAGTGATAATGAAAATATTTAAAGAAAAAGTTTAGATAAAAGTAAAATTAATGAATATATACGGGTATTTATAGATAAAAAGCTTCGATTCGTACAAAATTAGAATCATTCATTCATCTGTTAGTTTGTTGGCATGGTTATTGATTACGTCGTACGTACCGCTCCCAGTTTTACGAATTGGACTCGCCCATGGGACTTGTAACAGCTGTAGCGCCGGTCCTTGGTATGGTGCTAATCAGCTGATCAGGTGCTATACTTATGTTTATGTAACGCAGTGAAATAACCAGCAACCAAAGTTTAAAAATAAATGAACCTGACAGAAAACAAACTATTCGCGATCTTGAACTTGAAGTTATGGGAATTACGAGGAAAAGAATGTTGCAGTGTTTGCAAGTAAGCATTGTTTACTCTTAGCATTTTTCTTAATTTATCTGACATTCATTTTGTGATTGGTTTCTTTCTCGTTAAGTATAGAATTTATGGTTAACAAGGGGGAAAGAAAGCCAATGTGGTTACTATTATTTTATTTCTGTTTTGATGCATACCTACTTACACCCAGTGCACCTTGTATAGCTTATTGAATTTAATAATATTATGATTTAAGGTTAGAATGAGATTCAGTTAAATTTAATTATTTCATTTTTTCAAGTAGTATGTGTATTACTATGAGGAAGAGACAAATATCAATATAATATAATAGTTTACATGTACAGTCAGCGACAAAAATGCTTTCCGTTTGGTAAAATTTATTTTGGGAATAACGCTGGTATGGCTGAAACGTATAACGGCTTGAACGTACACTCATGTCCAAAATTATTGTCGCATGTCTATCAATTTGTTGTTGTAGGAATATAATTTGATAACGAATTCGCCCAGTATTTCTTATAATGTTAGTATGTGTATAATCGGCAAAGACATGTATGTGGCAAATTTCATGTTAAAAGAGCACTAAATAAGAACAATAAAACGAAAATAAAACTTTCTTGTCCATTTAGCAACATATTGTTTTACTCATTCTAATTTTTGTATTTACAATTCTTTTCCTATGAAATTTACCACAAATATACATTTCCCAATTATACACGTAGTATCAGTATTAAAAGTACTCTGCAAAATCATTATCAAATTGTATTCTTACAAGAAGACAGTTATAGATATGCGACAATCATTTTGGACACGAGTGTACATAAAATTACATTCTTTTTAATTTACTGAAAACTGTACTCAAATTGTCCTTCCATTTTGGAGTCATTTACGAAACTAATTTCATCAAACGGAAAGAGCTTTTGTTGCTGACTGTACAGTGCATAAATAATCTGTTTTAATGGAATAAAAAACTATCAATCAGGGATGTCCTTTGGGGAGGGTAGGAGAAAATTGCCCTGCCTTTAGTGTTAGAAACACGCTTACATATTAAAATACTAATAAATAAAGAACAACAGCGTAACCTTCCATCTGGAGAAATCCCGGACATGCCGAGAATTGAAGTCAAGTTAAAAGATAGACATGCAAAACTAGTTATAATGCATCCCTTTTACACACCTACATGCAAGGGTAGACTCTCAATATTAAAAACATGTTTTTTATTTGTTATTAGCGTAACAAGGTAAAAGAGAATGGGTGAGAAGCTGTACAGTACTTTTAAAAAGAGCAATCCTGAAGTTGCACTGCAAAAGGCAAAAAGTCAAAAATGCATCTTTTCAAGAAAGCAACTATTTCTTTCTTGAAAAAGATTATATATTTTTTAAAAACTTATTTCCTTTTAGCACGCAATCTCAGATTTGCTCTCTTTATAAGTATCATTTTTTACTTATTCTCTTTTACTTTGTAACTTCGGTTTATCGAAATTTAAACATGTATAATACATAGGATGAAATTGTTACACCACACACACACATTATATAAAACATTACTAAAATGCTTACCAAGTAACTTCAAAATTGATCTCAAAGCTCATTTTAGTGCTTATAAAGTTAACTGCCACTTAAATTTGCTTATATTTGAATTACGTATTATGATACAGGTACGAAATTTAGATTTATAAATTTTCATATTCCCAGACATTTGGCGGCCGGAGTAGATGTTGTTCTGGATTCCGGATGAATTGTTTAATTCCCGGAATGTCCGGTCCGGGACAAACCCGGACGGGTGGTAACCCTAAGCGTGAAACTCTTATGTCGGTGGACAATCTTAGTCCCTCTCTGGCAAAAGCTGAAATGACGTTACTACTATCGGTTATTATTAACAATGTATTATATACTTTTTACTGTCATAAAAATTCGTTTTTCTCAATTTTGTCGAAAACTAAAACTAAACAATTTACCCTCACAGTTGGTGAACAATATTTTAACTAAATGTAAATTAATTCTTTAAGAGTTAATGATAATTTCGGATTATATATAATTAACCATACTATGTGCTCGCACTGTCGTCTGCTGTTATATTGAAAAGTATATTGCATGAAGGCATGTCTCAGTATCAGTATCTTCATAACTTGCATGGTTATCGTATAACATCAGTTAATATGTTTACAAAAAAGAAAAAGAAAAATGAAATGAAATCTTTAAGTTTTACGTCCCACGGTTATGCCGGTTAGGCTAAAGGAGACGGTGATGATGAGTAATGAATGAAATGGTGGAATGAAGAAAGTGGGAGGAAACGGGAGAACCCCGAGAAAACCCACGCACACGGTGTTTGTCCACCACAAAGTTCACTTGGCGGGGGCTGGGATCGAACCCGGGACCCCAAGCACCAGAGGTGAACGCTCTACCACTGAGCCACCGCGGCCCCCAAAAAGAAAAAGAAAGAAAGAAAGAAAGAAAAGAAAAAGAGAAAAAGAAAATAGAAAAAAAACGAATTTCTCGAAAAGGCATATGAGGTTTTATTCTCACGAATTTAATATATGTCTCATCTTTGGATGTTTTTGTTTCGTGGGTCGCGGTGACTCAGTGATAGAGCGTGCAGGATCCCTGGTTCAATCCCAGCTTACATCAAGTGGACATTGTGGTGGACAAACGCCGTGTGAGTGGGTGTTCTTGGGATTCTCCCATTTCCTCCCACTTTCTCCATTCCACCATTTCATTCATTTCTTCGTTATCATCGTTTCCTTTGGGCCTAGCCGGCATAACCGTGGGACATAAAACTGAAAGATTTCATTTTCTTTTTGTCCCCACGGTAATAATACGGTAATGGAATTTTAAATAGTGATATAGGATTATTACCGTGAGATAAGTGAGACAGTATTTTTATTAGATGTATTAATATTCATTAGCCTTATTAAGTATTTGAGTTTTTATTCTCATGATCAATAACTAGAAATAATTTTTAATGTGTATGTTTTCTTTTTTTATTATTCTTCAGCTTTCAGAGCTTAATGTTGTTATTATTATTATTATTATTATTATTATTATTATTATTATTATTATTATTATTATTATTATTATTATTATTATTATTACTTTGACTCCACAAGTTTATTTTTTACCTTTTTAATGTTCTTAAAAATTCCTACTGTGGGAAAGCACAAAAGAATAATTTCACTATAATTCTGAGACGAACAACAATATCAAAAATCATTTGTTAAATTCCTATCTTCGCTCTTTCTTTTACTTTTGGCTGTGGAGGTATTCACGTGATATTGCATGAAATGTCAACAGATTGCAGGGCTCTCACGTAGACTCATATCTAACGCACACACTTTTGGTACTTCTGTAAACGCACTTCGCACTTCTTTAAACTAATAAGACTGATATAAAACATACCAAGTAATTTATGTTGATCTTTCACTTGGGGACCACAACTAAATTACGGAATCATGGGGGCAAGTTCCCCGTCTCTGCCCCAGACATGTTGTATTATAATATAGCTTAAGTAATATGAAACTATTGTTTTCGGTATACAAAAAAAAAGCTGTTCCCCAAAACCTGTGCCCCTCCGCTTGTCCCCCCCCCGCAAGAAATTAAAGCTGGTGTCGTCATTGCATTTGGGAAAGGCTTTCAGTTACCGGTATATATGTTTCATTATCATATATCCAAACAAAGATCCAAGTAAATATATCCAGATTCTAAGAGACCCAAACAAACTTTAAAGTGGGTACCTTTAGGGATGCGCACGAAACAAGATTTGTGGCTGTCTCGTCCCGAAAATGTGCTGTAAATATGATGTCTCGACTCGAATTTTGTAAGGAAAATCCTGTCTCGACTCGTCTCGTGCGCATCCCTAGGCACCTTGGACTTCCCAGGATCAGCCTTATTCTGAACTCCCTAGGATCAGCGTTCATGGATCTCTAACTCAAGATATTGTAGATTTTTTCAGTTCCTAGACGCGTTGTAAAAATAGGTTCTAGCCAGGGCCGTACTGCAACTCAGGAGTCCACCGGGAAAGTACTTTCTAGGGGGTCCACTTACATGTATGTACTGCCCCCTCCCCCGACAATAAAAGGAGTCCGGGAGTGTAAGTGTGTTGAAAAGACTTAAAATGCAGATTTAAAACTTTTTTAAAGCAGTCATTTCTCCCCTGACACTGACTGATTTTATGTAATGCCCAATCCTCCATTCTTCTGTTGCAACTCTACAATCATCTGCACAAGCTCAATTACCTCATATCTTCCCCTAAAATAACAATACCAAACTTCTGCCATAAAACTTTTATAGGCGCCCCTGGTGCATACACAAATACACAATATGAAGCATCAGAAGTAATTTATACTTTATACAAATGCAACACTTCTCCATTGTCTTGTATTAAGAGCAGAAGAGCTAGGGGGTGGGCAAGCGAGGCCGTTGTCCCTGGCGCTGATAGCAAGAGGGTGCCGAACGAGCAAGAAGAAAGAAAAAGTGTTGGAAATGGATAAACGACGCGTCGCACCGAAAAAGTATTGGCGCCCAATTAAATTAATATTGTTATGGGATTGCAAAGGAATAGATTTTTTTTTTAAGTCTTCTCTTCGCTAGCAACTCAAACGTTTCAACAAGTCACAACAAGCTTTTACTTATTACTTAAAGAAAGTTATTTATATGATTTGTTAATGACGATGTGATATAAAGGGCCGCAAGCTGATATTTGCGCGAGAGTATTAAAAATGAAGGTTAACAAGGGGAACAATAACATTTTCGAACGTTAATCAGCTGTAGAATAGGGGCTTAAGGGGTAAAACTTAACCTAACGAATTTCGTCTTTTTCAAAAACTGATCACTAGGGCCCAGATTTTGTTGACAAGTCAACTTTTTTCTGTTACGCATAGGACAAAGGAAGCTAAAATAAAAACGTTATCCATCAACTCTAGATTGTAAAAATATTTTTTTTAGGGTCAACTTTTGGTCACTTTTTGCCGTTTTGAAGTTTCAGGTAATTTTTTTAAATATTTTAAGGTAAGTTTTAGGTCACTTATGACCTTTCTATTCTTTTTCTTCTACATAAGGAAATCTTAAAATGAACAGTGTTTACGGGTGTGAAAAACACGAAGTTAAATGGTCTCTTTTCCTGTTTCTGACTGTAGCTAATGAAAACTAATGAAAACTAACCTGTAGTTGGTTGACAAAAGGTGCGGGTTGGTAGGTAACCAAACCGATAGTTTTGGGTAAGTTTTCATAACTAAAAATGGATTAGAAACCATTCAAAGATTTTAAACAGGGTTTTTACGTATTACTCTCATGTAGTGTACACTTCCGAACTTTTATTGTTTAAGAGTGCTTTTTAGTTTCAACTCGGGAGTGAATTGACGCTTTCAGTACAATGCCGTACAGTAGACTGATCACGACCCGCTCGGGAGAGTAATGCTCCAGGAATTACGTTTTTTCGCGCCCTACTCTAGCCAGCTGTTTTACGCGCTATCCTAGGCAGTTTTTTTAAGTTGGTCACAAAATTTATATCATGGAGTACAAGGGGAACAAAACAAGCCCTGCGTGGCTTCTAGCCCGTTCCTACTACTACTACTACTTATCTGCACAAAAGTAAGTAAATCACTTTTTTGAGTATTATTTTCATATTATTTTAATTTAAAAAGTGTTATAAAAATGTAAAAATACTTTCCTCGAGCCGGGTTTGAACTCACGCCAAAAGAGATTTTTTGTTAGTAGCATTAGCACTAGCCTACTTGGCCACGAAGACCGACAACAATAGTTCTTTGATTTCTGCTATTTGAAGGCAATGTGACAAGAAATGGATAACGCCAACCAATCAGAACTGTGTTTTTCGTTCCTACTTCCGGGAGCATTACTCTCCTGAGCTAGTCCTGACTGATCAATGGGCTGCATTTAACTGAAACCAAGCTTCTTGAATATGAGTGACAAATGTTAATTCAAATCCATTAGATATTTTTAAAAAATGTCAATGCTTAACGAAATAAACAATTTTTTAAAACGCAAGTTTTAAGATCAATTTTTGTTAATTTTATGGTCATTTTACCGGAAGTTTAGTGTCATTTTATAGGTCACTTTTTAGAAAAATTTAGGTCAAGATCCGGGCCCTACTGATCACTACTTGATCTTTTTTCATTCTTTTGGCATGTTTGTGTATGTGTTAGTGTATTTTCAATATGTCAATTAATAATAAGTAGTCTTAAATTCAGAACTTTCATTCATTAAGAAATTAAGTGATTATTATAATTTCAAACTATGTAGTAGCCAAACAACATTTGGATTTTAAAAAGAAACATTAAACATATTCTTCATCTCCATCAATCACTATTGAGAAATTCGCAAAGAAGGCTCCTTCTGAATTTCCGATGCATTTCACAATATATACAGAATAAAATTTGTAGGTCATATACAGAATAAAATTTGAAAAGTTTACAATTATTACTGGAAATTAATGCTGTCACATACACCCTCCATTCCAAAAGAAACCGAACGTTTTAAAAAAAACAAAAAAGCAATGTACATTTTGGAACAAATCATTTTTATTAATCAATGTATTACCCTTCTGCATCGATACACATATTTGCACGCTCCAACAAGTTGTCAAACGACTTCTCCATGTCCTTTATTGGAATGGTCTTTAGGACGGCGCTCGTCGCCTTCTCAATGGCATCAATCGATGCGTGCCACTTTCCTTTCATCGCCAAATACAGTTTCGGGAACAGATAGAAATCGCACGGAGCGAGATCTGGTGAATAGGGCGGATGATGCAACCGAATAATGTGATTTTTGACCAAAAATTCAGTTACAAGTCGCGAACGATGTGATGGTGCATTATCGTCCAAAAGAGTCCAACTGCCGATTTCGCGATATTCGGGCCGAATACGACGAATTCTTGCCAGCAAACGCTTCATGACGCCCAAGTAAAACTCTCCAGTGACTGCCTGGCCGGGCTGAACAAATTCTTTGTGGATAATTTCTTTTGAATCGTAAAAACAAATCAGCATCACCTTAACTTTTGACTTCACCAAGCGACTTTTTTTTTTTGGGTGTTCCTTCATCCGGCGCTCTCCATTCAGCACTTTGCCGCTTTGTTTCGGGCTCATATTCAAAACACCACGTCTCGTCACCAGTTACAATCGATTTCAAGAAGTTTCGATCCTGCCGAGCACTTTTAACGATGTCTTTGCATGCGCAATTCGATCAACTTTTTGGTCTTCGGTGAGTTTGTGTGGTACAAACCGCGAATTAACCTTCTTAAGGCCCAAAACTTCGGTCAAAATGCGGTATGCGGTTGTTTGAGGAATGCCTAATTCCATTTCAATAACTTTCACCGACGATTTTTTGTTATGTTTGATGAATTCACGCACTTTTTCGATGTTTTCTTCCGATAATCCGGTTCTGGGACGGCCTGATCTTTCATCATCATCCAGCGTCTCTCTACCCGATTTGAATCGCCTGAACCACTCGTAAACTTGCGTACGGGATAGACACTCATCACCATATGCATTTTGTAGGATTTGGTGCGTTTCACTAAAAGTTTTACCCAGTTTAACACAAAACTCAATTGCAGCTCGTTGTTTGAAACTCATTTTCCGACCGATGTACACAACACACTGACAGTTGAAACGCAGTAACTTTGTTGCCGTGCATCCAAATGTCATGACATTTATACCAGTTGTCAATGAGGGACTACGCCATCTACCGGTAAAATATTACAACAGATGGCACTAGTGGTACTATTTGTTTTCAAAAGTTCGGTTTCTTTTGGAATGGAGGGTGTATTTCGAACATTTTAAAAGTACAGAGTTTCTAATGCATTGATATTTAATTTATTAGTATGAAACGTTGTAATAGTTGTAAAATTCTATAACGTTTCTCCAATTGAATTTGTATAGAACAAAAGGTAGTTTTCTCGAGTTTATCAAAAGTAATATAAGCCCCTTAAGAGAAGCTCTTATTTATAAAAGAATACTAATGATCGCTTTTGGCTGTTGCAATGGTCTGTCCAAGCGCTTGATAAATATTTATCGTAGCATAATGACAAAAACTGCTTCTCTTATATGTAGGCCTATATATCTCAAAATACAAAAGCTTGGTGAGGTGAGTGTAGGGCAGGGGAGCGCTGAATCCTACTTCATCCCGGGCGCCGAAATCTCTAGCTACGGCTCTGATTGACAGTGACCAAGGGGTCCCCAAAATTTTTAAAATTACTGAAAATATTTTCACCTAACAACTAAAAAAAAAAAAAAAAAAAAAATGACATGAGTCACACCTATTTAATTCATGGACCCTTTTGAACATGTTAAGAGAGGACCCATCATAAAAGTTTTGGTTCGGCCCCCTGGTATTTCCCGCTCCAGGGCCCCTAACGTATATTTTCTATACGGAAACAAGGTGCTGTAAAATGTAAATTATTTTTGATTTCTAGTTATGGATTATTTGAGATTTCAATTTAGCTTAATACTTCAATATTAGCAAAAGTATAAAGCAGAGTGGGAAATCAGGAACCTTTCAAAGGTTGAATTACGAAAAATGTGAAAGGCTGTTTCCGCATCATGAACTGACTGCTGGTCTGGGATTAGTTGACTGTATTGCCGGTACTCGACGTGTAATCATCCTTCGTTTCCTTACTCCCGTATGCGAAGAGTGTGTGACGTGCGCCTTTTTGTTCATATACCGCTACTTATCTTACGAGGCGGAGGGCCCACTAAAAAATTAATCGTCCAGGGCCCACCGGGAAATTTCCCGATTTCCCCCATGACTAGTACGGCCCTGGTTCTAGCCAACGTGTTTTCTCCTCCTTTACTCGCACTACTATTTCTGGTTTCAATATTGATTTTCTTAGAGCAAAAATTGTTAGAGATATCGAGAAGATTTCTGGAATTCATATAGCGTCTCAAGAATAGGTTCTTTTTCTTCCATTAACCCTGTATTCAAACCAGAAGTGGTAGAAATCAACCGTTTTCGGTTTTAACATTGATCACTATAAAACTAAATTGGTAGTAGGTAGCGACAGTTTCCGAAAATCGATTGAGCATCTCAAGAAAATACCATTTTCACCTATCTCTCAACTGAAACCGGAAATGGTAAAACATTTTTACTCTTCCGGTTTCAATATTGAACTCCATAGCTTCATAGAACTCCCTTGGGGCTATGTGGATTGCGTGTGCGTCTTTGACGCGGGAGACCCGGGTTCGATTCCCGGCGGGAGCTCATGTGGTTCGGATTTTACGTTAAGTTGTAGGTCCACGTCTCATATAGCCTCGCTGCTGAACGAGACGCTAAACTGAAATCAAACCAAAACCAAATCCATAGCTCCATACAGCAAATCCATAAGTGATATCAAAGAGCTTTTTGAAATTAATGTTCTCCCGCGATTTTCTTCTGTCCCACCAGGCGAATATCACTAGGATGACGTACTCCCCATATATGCTCTGCCCGATTTCCACATTTCCCTGCCTTTGTTATTAATACTTCGGTATAAAATAGCCTTTCGGCTCCATCTGACATTTCATTTTCTCAAATAAATATTATTTAATATATTTAAACTTACTCGACAGTTAATTTGTGTGTCTAACACAGCAGCGGTCTATTTCTCAAAACTCTAGTCTTGTAATGTTTTTAACAATCCGTCAAATATCATGAAGTAGAATACTACAATAATAGTAAAATTCGTTTCTAAGTAGTATTGCTGACATCTTTAATTTGCCGTGCCGAAACTACTTTTATAAGATGAACACTTCCCTCATTGAAAACAACATAGACATATTTTCTGAAACTTTCGTACGTCGTTAGCTCCAATATGCCTCTACAGGTAACTATTCGCGGAAATGTTTACGCAGAATCAATGAAATCTTTACGATCAATGGAGAGAGAGAAAAACAGACTTTGCTCTTATCTGCTGTCAATTTGCATTCCATCGGTTTCTTTATCTCCGGGGACAACGCGAAGTTCACGCACGTGACCTAACGGGGGCAGAGAATGAAAGAAATATACCTGGTTAGCCTCCTATCTGCTGTTCTGGCCGGTTGCAAAATGCAACCAATATCTTACAACAGCTTTTAACCTCTACAGACCTGATTTTTTTTTACTGCACCAAAAAATTATTTCTGAATATTTTCTAGTTAAATGTATGTATTTCGGTGTATTAAAAGAAATTTCTTATTAAAAAGTGCCACAGGGGCACAGGGAGGGCATGTGCTCATTTGAGTACTTTTGAGGTGTACTACCTGTATTTATTCTAAATATAAAAATAAATAAAAGATGTTTTTGCTAGGAATGAGGCAAATATTAGCAGCTAATTATCAATAAAAATTTATTTGCTTTCGTTTTCAAGCAGAATTCTTTCTTTTAACATCATTCAAGATCCATTCAGTATGAGTATAATTACTCCTGAGAATTTGCTTGAATTCACTCCATACCATAAACGACTTTTTGCAAATGTTAAAAATGAAAAATCGAATGTTAATGACAAAAATATTGTTGTGGTGTTTACAACAAAGTTAGAACAAAGTAGGCTATTTTATTGTGATGCATCCTAACAAAATAAGAAACAAAGAAAAATGTATTAATTGTATATTTACCTTGAGTACCTTATAAGATAAGCTGCTATTATAATCATGTACCGTCAATGTTTCATTAGAACAATCATACATTTTACATCACGAGAATAACTTTAACGGGAACACTCTTATTGTCCTTAACTATCACATTGATCTAATTCATACATGCTGTGTTCTCATATCATGTCTCTTTTTAGTGCTTTATTTGGAAAACAAGAAATGGAATCTAATTCCATCTTAGTCTGCCGAGCATCATACTCTTATACGGAACTGGTGCTGGTTTCATTCAACGTGAAGTCACTATTGCTAGCCTCATTGTCGTCTGGTATTGAAATGTCAGTAGGACATTACCTAAATTTGTAGAATGTGACCAGGATCATGCAGTACTTTTCTTCTATAAGATCCTGAAATAAGAACAATTTCTTAAAATTTAAGTAGCTACTGCTGAACATTACTCCATAAAAGGAAGTTACTTGAATTTAATCGCAAGCAAAGAAAAATTGGTAAAATTAAAACAAAGAAAGAGCGCAATTTAATATAGAAATATTTTGAAATTATAGTAGCGATCACCTCTCATGATATTCGAGCAGTTAAAACTTTCATTAACACTACTTAATCGAAAAATAAGTTAAAAGCATAAACAGAGAAAGGATAAAATCAAATGTTATGGTCGGTAACCTCAATTACGGCTTACGCCCATAGCATAAATAGATGTAAAACTTCATAAAGAGAATATTACAATACAAGCCTATTTTATTACATTATTTATATCTCAACTGCTTTTAACATATCTTCTTACTCCAGCATCTAATGCATATTTATTTCTAAATGCAACTGAAACAAAACAAAACCTAAAATAGCTTTTGAGAGATAAAAATATCTAGCAATATGAAAAGTACTCAAATGAGCACAGGGGAATAATATGTATACGTAAGTACCAAATTACTCATTTGAGTACATGGTAGTTTTTACTGAGTTCTGAAATGTACAGAGCGTCCCTGCTACAAATAATACCTTTATATCAAGAAGTTGATATTAAAGTACAAGAAAATAATTTTTTGAATCATGCCGAAAGTTAAACAAAAGAATATACTCACGTTTTTTGGTCAAGACCTTCAATCTTTTCCTCTCCTGCTGCAGCCCTTCTTCTGAATCTCACACTATGTGCTGAATGCTGCCATCCAATAGACCCAGAGTGCACTAAATGTATCATCGAATAAGTACTTGAGTAGCAAAACGTGTAAGGATGCGATTGAAATGAAACAACATATATTTACATAGTATTAAAATGAATGTACTCAAATGAGCACTAGAGGACTGTAGAGGTTAAATGGAAGAAAATTATTTTTAATAGCATGCTTCAATATTACCCCAGCAAGAAAAAGTAAAACTGAACATACAATATTAAAACTAACAAACACTAGCAGCGTTCACCCCGCTTCGCTGCGGTCACCCCGGAACGCAATAAACTTTGTTACTTAGATAATTTTTACTTTTTCGCTTTCAAGTGATATGATAAAAACCATAGAAGATTGCAGTAAATCTTAACATTATATCGCCTGTCATTTATGTTAACCCGCCCCGCTTCGCTGCGGTCATCCCGGTGCTGGCATATTGTAAAAGTGTCTGTAAAAATAAGCAAATCAATTTAAAAATTTTAAACAGAAGATTCAAGCTATTTTCCGCTGTATATCGCCTGTCATTTATGTTAACCCGCCGAGTGACACGGTCATGCGGGTTGCATATAAATACGTTTATTTTTACCTATGATGAACTAATAACAAAGGATTTGTACGTTATGGACACTTGAATGGTCAATTATCTCAAGACACTGGTAATTAAAAATTAAAGTGATATGATAAAAAACATCTAGGGTCCAAATCCTAATAACCCCCCAAAAATGAAAGAAATTGGTTCAGCCGTATTAGCGTGATGAGCGGACAAAGGATTTTGTACGTTCTCTTTTATATATATAGATTTGGACGAATTTCGAAATGTATAAAATAAATAGTTTTCGTAATACTTTGGAAAGAAATTTGCCATGTTATTGTTATTATAGGGAAATCCCATAGCATTCCGAGTGTTGCACATAGCCTTAACCCTTCATAAAATTCCAGCAAACTAGTTATGTGTAATATTATTCAGCATTTACAGCTCTTTTCTATAGAACATTCATTAAAATCTATCTGCGGGTACAAATAAGAAGCATTAATAAAGATAGTAGATGTTTGATAACTTTTTAAAAATATCACTGAGCTCATGTCTAGCTACAGTATATCCAAGACACGAAATTTCATGCCTGGTCCCTATATAATTTCTGGAGGTTCCAGGGATATGCACTTGAAGTTGGAGGAACGAATTTTCTTGCTATCATTCTATTTTCTTTCGGGTGGTCTTGAAATTTTTTTATTGCGCTGCTACTCCTTTAGATTTAACTTTTGAGAGTT
Source organism: Thermobia domestica (assembly GCF_964235325.1). NCBI lineage: Eukaryota > Metazoa > Arthropoda > Insecta > Zygentoma > Lepismatidae > Thermobia > Thermobia domestica. The sequence goes on from NC_137464.1 coordinate 35,551,774, forward strand.
GTCCGAAGGCTTTGGACTGCGTTGCTTTACATTTTCTTATTTAGAATACTACGCTGCACTAGTTAAAATAAAACTATTTTTCGACACTGTGTGGTTACACGTTGTTGTCATGTTAGTTGCATTAGTCAGACTGATTTAGTTTTTCTTTCCGTCTACTCACGTTTCTACGCAACAGAGAGGTTTACGATACAAACTGTTGATGTCAGAGCTAAAAATAACTATGACAACCCATAGGCAGGAATTTTTGGAGACGAAGTTTGCTCTCTGTGCTGAATTTTAGCACCTTATTTGGAGAGACAAGAGGGTTTATCAAGATTTCCGTCGCAGATGCGACAGACACACATATATGCATATTTCTTTGTTTGTTGAGAGAAAAATTCTTAAGAGTGCTTTTATACGAGGTTCACTTAAAAAGTTAAAATTTTCTTCATTATTATTCAATAAGCTGAACCATATGATTACAATTGTCGTTGACTGCCGTCGCGGCATTGTTGTTATTTGCCGTTTACCGCTTGTCCGCTTTAGTGCTCCGCCATCTCTGGTATCGTTTCTTTCATTGGGCGTGTTTTCTGTACTGTACAGTGCAATTTTTAGGTTTACTGTTCGTTGGTCTTATGACAGTGTTCTTCTGTGTTCTGTAAATCCGTAGTATTTTCTGATAATCCGACCTTTTTTGCGTTCCGATCATACCCCAGTCCCAAAGCTGACGGATTAAAAGAGTTCTACTGTACTTCGATTTTGTTCATTTATTGATTGGAGTAGAACACCATAAGGCTAAAAATATGAGACCTACTAGTTAAACTGGGATCCGAACCACACTTGATTTAATTTATCCCTAGCAGATATCGAACTCGCAATCACACAGAGAAAGAGCGTTAGCAATTTGGACATGAATGGGCACAACACTTTCCTACTGTTTCATGTGACGTGTGGTGTCGTCGACAAAAGCTAATAGCATATTTCATCCATTTGTGCTAGTTTATATTTAAAATATTTGTTTCTTACAATGAACAAATATTTTTCTTATTACTCTAGCATGTCTTAGTGCACATTTTCAAGAAAAAAATACACATAAAGCACGTACTCTTTGCTTGAGTCGTAGTTGCAAACTTCAAGATAAGCCTTGGAGACCCTACTTATGTGTATTTTTTTTCTCTACACAAAAGAGAGAGAAAAACCAGGGATGGCCACAAAGTTCCGGTTCCGCGAGAAACCGGTTCTTGGAGACCCTTTCTTAGAACCGGTTCCAGACCTGGATTCGAAAACCCGCTTCCAGAACCGGATCTTAGGAACCGGTTCCAGATCTTGATCCGAAAACCTAGTTCCGGAACCGGATCTTAGGAACTGGTTCTAGACCTGGATTCGAAAATCCGGTTCCGGAACCGAATAAGTTCAGAGCCGAAAACCGGTTCCGGCCATCTCTAAGAAAAACATCTCCCTCCCTCTTTCTTTTCCTTTCCCTATTTTACTATTTCGTATTTAGACTTCTCAAAAGATGAACTTACTTTTGCATCTATATTTTCAGTACCGAAATATTGTAATAACTTCGATAATTTTCGATATTTCAATATATCGATCAAGTTTCGATAGTTTTCGATATTTCATTATACCAATCGTTTCGATATTTTGTCGATATAGATTTTTCGATATCCAAAACCGGATATCACACAGCCCTAGTGAGAAGTAATATAGAATGCAGTTCGTCCACTCCTGTTCTCAATCACGAGCCGGGTATAGACTTTGCAGGATATAGAAAGGAAGACCCAGAAAAAAAAAATTGTAAACTTATGCATTAAGGTATAATAAACATTTTTGTTGCCATGACCTTTTCCACTAAGAAATTGCACAGGAGAGAGAAAAAAAGAAAGCTGAATGAAAAAAATAAAAATGACAATAATTTTGAAGCTGTTTCCGAGGTCAAGGAATGGTTATATATAGTATAATAGCTCATGGCTAGTAGAAGGCAAATACTTATTATTGTCCTTAATGCGGTATTACAATCATTAAAAGCGTATTGCATAACAGTTATGAAATATTGTAATTGCTCATGCAGATCAAAATATAGCTATAGATTAGATGAAGCAGTACTTAACACTGATGAAGAAAGGAAGCAATGCTTAACATTAAGTTGAATCTCAATTTGTTTGAAGCTTGGCTGAAACGTAAATTTTGAGCTACAGCACTAGCATAGATGTCCGTGAACCTGGACCCACCCACATCGGAACTAATTTTAAAACATATGCCAAAAATTAGTGCCCAATTAGTGCTGACGACCTGTAATGTTAAAAAAAATTGTGCCGTTACACAGACTTCAAAAAACAAAAAAGATTCTGGGTGGAGCTAGGTTCACGCTAGCCCCACCCACTCAACCGATCGAGATGAAACATATATCCAAACTTAGGGTTAAATTAGTGCTGTCGATACCGCATAAAAGGAAAATTAGTGCTATTATCAGAAGGCCAAAATATATTTGAAAATGTTCAATGGCGGCATCATCAAAGAAAACAAAAGATCCCTCATTTTTATAAGATATATAGCACTAATCTTCTTTCTATGCAGTATTGTCAGCACTAATTTAGCACTAATTTTTGGCATAGTTTACAAAATTAGTGTTCCATTATTAAAAGTGGGTGGGGCTGTCTTCACGTGAACCTGGCCCCACCCACAGCGGCACTAATTTTAAAACATATGACAAAAGTTAGTGCCTAATTAGTGCTGACGACCTATAATGTTAAAAAAATTAGTGCTGTTACACAAACGTCAAAAAACCAAGAATATGTGGGTGGGGCTAAGTTCACGCTAGCCCCACTTACTCAACCGATTGAGATCAAACCTACACACAAAGCTAGTGCTAAATTAGTGTTGTCGATACCGCATAAAAAGAAAATTAGTGCCATTATCAGTAGGCCAAATATATTCGAAAATCTAATATGGCGGCATCATCAAAGAAAACAATCGATCCTCATTTTTATCATAATATACATAGCACTAATTTTCTTTCTATGCGGTATCGTCAGCACTAATTTAACCCTAAGTTTGGATATAGGTTTCATCTCGATCGGTTGAGTGGGTGGGGCTAGCGTGAACCTAGCCCCACCCAGAATCTTTTTTGTTTTTTGAAGTCTGTGTAACGGCACAATTTTTTTTAACATTACAGGTCGTCAGCACTAATTGGGCACTAATTTTTGGCATATGTTTTAAAATTAGTGCCGATGTGGATGGGGCCAGGTTCACGGACATCTAGCATAGTAATAATTTCTTAATATGATAAGGAAAAATCCTCACTATTACCGTATAACAAAAAGAAAAAGATACACTCATGTCCAAAATGATTGTCGCATATCTACAACTGTCTTCTTGTAAGAATATAATTTGATAATGATTTTGCAGGATACTTTTAATACAGATACTATGTGTATAATCGGGAAATGTATATTTGTGGTAAATTTCATAGGAAAAGAATTATGAATACGAAAATTAGAATGAGTAAAACAAAACGTTGCTAAATGGACAAGAAAATTTTATTTTCGTTTTATTGTTCTTATTTGCTGCTCTTTTGACATGATATTTGTCACATACATGACTTTGCCGATTATAAGGTAAAGGCACCAGTAGTTGACACTAAAGATTTTTTTGATTGTTTGTTTGTTTATTGTCTTATAAAATGCTTTTGAACTGTGATTGTTTTATGATTTATTTTTTATTCTATACTTTGAAGTTCTTTTTTTATAAACCAATATAATTTTAAATGGATAGTACAGTTTTTAGTATTTTTTTAAAAAGAAATTTGAAACTTTTACAAAAGTTTAGTAGGGCAGAGGGGTGACATTGGTACGATTCTTACTTACCCGAGATTTTAGAACATATCGTCTGCTTGAGAAACATGATTTTTTCTTACTTAAACTGTTATTCTTTAACTACATTTACAATGTACAATATTGTATCTACTAATGTCCTACCTGAAGTAAATTATATTTTACGAAAGGTCTGAGATCTGTACCAAACTTCCCCATGTGGGAGCAGATTGGTACTGGCTTGGGGCAGATTGGTACGAGCAAACTGAAATATCACACAGACTTTTTGATAATAGAAATAACGTATTTTTTTATTTTTCCATGAAATATTTTGAAATATAATATTCTATTAAACTTCCACAAACTCAAGTATTTTAACAATAGATTTAAGGACCTACAGCAGCAAAAATGCAAAATAGAAACATGTTTCATAAAAAGAATGTGAAAATTTGTCAGAATCTTTAGTAATTCAATAGATCTAGTTCAATCTGTTACAAAAATTAAAAAATAAAATAAAAAATCCAATGCTTGCTTGTGTTCTCATCAACATTTAAAAGTTCCGCAAGCTATTTACAAAGATAAAAACGTACTGTAAATGAGGTTCTGTCTCTTTAAGGAAAAATAGAAGTAAATAATCCAAGAGCTACCTACAGTTTACAAAATTTTGAAATTTTTCATACCTCAATTACTAACTGGGAAAGATGTTATAATTTTGGTTCGAGCGTTCCCTTGTCTCCAAAGGAGGTGGAGCTTTGTTATTATAAAGGTAACCAAGAAAGTTCTGTCGCTTTTTCACCCACAACCTTCGAACATTGATGTCACCTAAGACGTACCTGGAAGATCAAAAGTAGTCCCACCAGCATCGACGACCTTCTGCCAACGCTCTGGAAGGCCATGGATTTCATCGTGGTAGAGTATGTGGTAATCGGATGGTGCAATGTCCGAGGAGTATGGCAGATGCAGTAGTGTTTCCCATAAAAGGCATAGAATGGTGTCCCGGGTCATTCTAGCCACGTGGGGTATAGCGTTGTCTTGTAACAGGAGGACCCCTTTGCGATTCAGATGTGCTAGCTCTAGAGTTTTGAGTTGTTCTTGAATACAAACCAACTGCTCACAGTACATAGTTGCATTGATGCTCTGACAAGCTATTAGCAGTTCCCGATGCACAATGCCACGAGCACTCCACCAAACACACAGGAAGACCTTCTTTCAATGCAGTGCTGGTTTTGGCTGTTTTTGAACCGGTTCATGGGATGCTAACCAATGATGACAGCGCCGTAGAGCTTCGTACAGGACCCACTTATCATCTTGCATTATTGTCTCGAGACAATTCATGACTGTTTATTTTGTATTTACGTTCTCTGTCAGAGGGTTAGGAAATAAAGGACGATATTTTCAGTTTAAAGTAAGATTACTGTAATGTGTTCGATGGTATTTGCCAACTATACAGTCCACCAGATGTTCCCAGGCTTCAAAAGGTGCGAATATCCGCTCTAGAAGTCAAGATCATTTGCATTTCTAGAAAGATACCAAGCAAAATGTAGTACTTCACCAAAAAAGCAAGATTTCTCATTGTATTTAAAAAATGAGCATAAAATCTATAAAAAAAATGGAAGAGACTTCTGGTGAAAGTCCTTGATTCCAGATCGGTTAACCACCGGATGCAATAGCTCCCTTTGTATCGTAGTACCTACCTTCTTTAATTCTCTGCTTCGGTCGACAAACCAAGCATGACTCAAATCATTTCTTCATCAATGAATGAAGAGAATCCGTTTCCCGCTGCCCACAAATAAAGCAGAGAGGTAGCAAGAGAGATCTTACAATTAATCACAGACTCGTTACTTTTATTAACCTTATTTTAGTTCCGAGTTCTTGGCTGTTTCCGAGAAGGTGCAAAGAATTCATCAGTACAGATTCATCAATGAGTCATGGTGAAATCTTCTGCCACTAACAGATTCATTCGTACTCCAGTATTGTGGAGGAAGGAAACGCAACACAAGCCAGGCTATATTATTAATTACGTGAGTACGATGTCATTTCACTATACGCATTATTATTGTCACATAGGAGTAGTGATAAAAACAAACATTCACATACGGTAAATGTTTAGAGGTTTGGTCAAATGGTACTTTTTTTAATGTTAAATGCATTAACTTACACAGGCCGACATAAAATCTAGAATCAGTGAACAATGAATGAATAACATATGATAACATGTTCGCCTTTACCCTCAACACACCGTTCCTCAAACGTTCCCTCATATTTCCAGTGGCGATCCTAGAGGGAAGTCACATCAGTAGATTTTTAAATTTTATCACCTCAACATAAGGAAGAAAGCTTGTTTAATTATTGCACTAATTATTGCATACAGCTTTCGGAAGCTGTATTGAGCTTTCTTCCCTTAGCCCGTAGTAAAAAATAAAAAAAAAAAACCTTTGTTTGTTTCTGTAAGAGTGTTTCTTTAAATTGCTTTGAATGTGTGAATATTCAGAGTGGCTAATGCAATGTTTATCCTCTCCAGGAGATCATCGAGATCCCGGATTTTCATATGATACATTGCAGATTTCGAAATTGTTCATCAGAGTCTTATGGTTGAGGTCAGGATTTTTTTCTTTAACAAGAAATGAATAATGACAATTATTCTGATTGGTAGAAAATAGAATCTATCGACGGGACTTCGTTTGGATAGCGGTAAACAAACATTTTTCTTAAACCTGTTATAAGTTACATAGCAGTCATAAACAATCGTTAAGGCAAAAGCCGCGGTCACTCAAAGGTAGAGCGCTCACTTCTCGGGTGTAGAGTCCCTGGTTCGATCTCAGTTTGCGTTAAGTGGGTTTTGTTGTGGACAAACCCTGTGTGCATGAAGGACAAAGACTTCCCCACTTTGGGTCGCGGTGGCTCAGTGGTAGAGCGTTCACCTCTGGTGCATGGGATTCTTGGTTCGATCCCAGCTCGCGCCAAGAGAGCTTTGTGATGGACAAACACCGTGTGCGCGGGTTTTCTCAGGGTTCTCCCGTTTTGTCTCACTTTCTTCATTCCTCCATTTCTTTCATTTATCATCATCATCTCCTTTAGCCTAACCGGCATAACGTGGGACGTAAAACTTAAATACATTTAATTTCACTTCACTTTCCCACTTTCTGCATTCCACCATTTCATTCACAATCGTCATAACCGTCTTCCTTAGCCTCGGTACATAAACATGGAACTTTAAACTCAAAAGTAAATAAATGAATAAACAATCATTGTATCACCTGGGCAAATTTAGAGTTTTGCACCTTTGGATTGGTATCATTGAAAAGTACCGTATACTACACGTATACACAAAATAATACGTAAGAAAGCTTCTTGATTACTAAGATAAGAGCTCTGGTATTTTCAGTTACATTTACATCGTTTCTCTTACGTTGTCAGAAGTAAATAAGTAATAAAAATGTGTTGACTGATTGGTTCCAGACTTCATACAAACCGTGTAAATGAATTACGATTCCTCTCAGCAGTTCCATTACGAATCTCGCTCAAAAAAGGAAAAATATTCTTACGTGTCTAATAAAAATCGTCTTGTATCTTAATCTCTAAATTTAGCGATTCGAATTGACAAATTCAATTACTATAACAGTACAATTTGACACGATCATATGAGACATGATGTTGTATAAATGGATCTTCTAGGATTGTTTCTAATGAAATGAATAAAACCAGGAAATAGTGAATGTGTCCCGTAAGTGCATTATTCAGTCAAATAAATTGCTCATAAAGAAGTATCCACTAAAAATGTATAAAAGCGTTACTTAACACGATTTCAAATGGCACATGATCTTAATGTATTATCACGTATGTTACAAAGTGTTTCTGGTTCATGTACGTTCTTAATTTTAGTCAGAATCAACTGTCAAGAGTTGCAAGTATATTCTGTGTAAATCGAGAAAAGCACACACACATACACATACACTATATATATTACAGATCATTCTGCTAAACTACAGATCATTCTGCTTATACACTCATGTCCAAAATGATTGTCGCATATCTATAACTGTCTTCTTGTAAAAATATAATTTGATAACGATTTTGCAGGATACTTTTAATACTGATACTGTGTGTATAATCGGAAAATGTATATTTGTGGTAAATTTCATAGGAAAAGAATTATAAATACGAAAATTAGAATGAGTAAAACAAAATGTTGCTAAATGGACAAGAAAGTTTTGTTTTCGTTTTATTGTTCTTATTTACTGCTCTTATGCCAAGATTGCCACATACATGTCTTTGCCGATTATACACATACTAACATTATAAGAAATACCGGGTGAATTCATTATCAACTTATATTCCTACAATAACATATTTATAGACATGCGACAATAATTTTGGACATGAGTGTACATAGGAAGAAACCTATTAAAATGGTCACCTCCCTAGTTTGACTATCTCATTTTTGTTCTTTTTGCACAAACCATAAAATGAAATGAAAATGAAATGAAATTTTTCAGTGTAACCTCCCATGATTATGCCTTTCAGGTTAAGCAAGACGATGATTAAAGCAAGTGAATGATGATGGAAGAATTGGTGGAATGAGAACATGGAAGAAAACGGGAGTACTCCGAGAAAACCCACGGACACAATATTATTCACAACAATCTTACTTGGTCGGAGATCGAACCAAGAACTCCACACACCAGAGGTAAGGCCTCTACTAGTGAGCCACTGTGCCCTCTGCACGAACCATGTAGCCTCGTCTATTATTACTGTAAAACTTATTTTCTGTAAAACAGAAAGTGTCTGCTAACTTAGATAATTCACCACAGCTACAGTAACTATCCGAAGCTAAACTAAGGGCTATGATATAAATAAATGCTTTGACCTTATAAAACCATCGAAAAACTACATCGTAAGTGGAGTTTCTTTTATTTCTTCATTTATTTTTGAAGTTTTATGTTGCACATTTCTGATTTTCAGACATTTGAGGAGAGGATGAGGACGATAATGAATAGTGAAAGGACAATGCACTTATACTCACACCTTGAGTGGGATTCGAACCTGCAACATACGCAGGCTTGAGATTGTCAGCCTAGTCTAATACCGTAGAGAGACCGCTCGACTATGCCAGCCAGTAAAAAATAGTTTCTTGATTTATGATGTAATTTCTACAGAACGGGCATTCTTGGTTGTTTTGCAATAGGAAGGCCATAGATTCGAATTTGGAGGCCGAACATTTTGACTGATGTTTTTCCTTAATTATACAAGGGGAAATGCCGAGGTAGTATCTTTAAACATAGGCATTACCAATTTCCTTCCACTTCCTTTTCTATTAGGCTGATGTTCTTTCCTGTTGCCGTTTGGACCACGCTACTGGGTCTTATAAGATTATAATATTAGTACACGATATGTCTTCAAAGAAATGCATTTTTTGAATTTTGAAATTTGCAATAGACAGCTAGAACGATTATCATACCCAAATTCGTTAATGAAATCAATCTGTTAATATCTTGACGGGTAATGCTGTCGTTAATTGAATATATCTATTAATATCTTGACAAGCAAGGTCGTTCTTTAATGGAATCAATCTGTTAAGATCTTGACGGGTAAGGCCGTCCGTTCGTTAATGGAATCAATCTGTTACTATCTTGACGGATAACGCTGTTCGTTAATGGAACCAATCCGTTAACATCTTAACGGGTAACGCCATTCGTTATCTTACACGATACTTCTTGAAAGAAAGCAAATTTTTGAACTCTGTTATTTTTCAATAGATAATTACAGAGATTGTCTTGGCCCAGTACGTTACTAGAATAAATCCGTTACCATCTTCACAGGTAACGGTAGCATTAACGGTGGCTATCCGTATTCCATAATGTAATTGTAACGTGATCCTCTTTACTGTTTTTAAAATAGTTTATTGTTGATTGTTATTTTTTTAGTATAAACTGATATCAATGGATGTATCTGAAATCCTCCATTGATACCAGTTTATACTGGAAGAATGAACAAAGTGTTTTACATTAAAAGAAATATAATTGACGTGTGTAAGTGAATAATAAGAACTTCGTTTTCGTATAAGTGGTAGCATTCCTTTTGCAGCTACTTAATTTCCAGGTCTCTAGTACCTTTTCAAATGAACACCATACTAGGTTACTGATTCCGCTTACCATCGTTAAGGAAATGGATTTTTTTTAAAATAATAAAAACTACCATAAGCAGACTACTTAAACAAATTTCCCCGGAATTTTTTTAATATATTCGTTATGTTCAATATACTCATTATAATGTAAACTTGAAAACATTCACATTTTTCTGAATATTTTTGTTATTAAATGAAGTCGTGGCTAATTCTCTCACTATCTCTGGATCTGGTAATTAAACTTAGAGGAAACACCATCCTTAAGTCTTGTTATAGGTTGAAGGATTAGAGCTAAATAAGTTTGTATTAGAGGAATGATTTTGAATGATGATGATGAAACTAGCTTTCTCGTTCTTGACCTGTATATAAAACTCAAGAGATAAATGAAAATGATGTTTGCAAATCCTCTTGACGATGCACATATAACGCTGCAGTGTCCCTGCAATGAGTTCGCAAAACTGACGGACTCAATGCACATATTTACTTTTTTTTCTGTTTGTTTTTGAAAGATTTGCTTTAAAGTTCACTTTAGTGATAACTATGCAGTAAATTTAATATTTCTATTCAGAAAAATAAATCGCTAAGGCAGCGCCGTATTTACACATGAACAAACAGCTCCATGGCGTGGAGTGACAAATTTTATAGGTTCAGTTCTTTTATGTACTTCTCTTTAATAATGACCGTACATTGGTGAGTAATCAAATCAACCACAATTTTACTAACTGAAACTGAAAGTTTTATATTATTTTATTTATTGTTAATAATATAAAAAATGGAAAGTCACTATGTTTGTGATTTAATAACTTTTGAACCACCCGACCGATCTCGCTCAAATTTTCAGCAGACGTGGTTCGGGCCTGGAATGTTTTTTTTTTTTTTTTTTTTTTTTTTTTTTAATCATTTCACTTTGACAGTAACTTAGGGGAGAATATGGATATATATATGACCGATATTAGTGTCGAATCCATAGTTTTCGGGGTCGCTGAGATGAACAGTGACTCTTCCCATGTCGTTTAAATCCAAATTCAGCCCCGCAACTTGGGAGAGAACCTAACTTTACGTGGCAATGCCTCGAGTTGAAAATACCGAAAATTTATATGCTCTAGTTGAAGAATGCAAGACAAAACACATCGTCTATCAGAGAGCGCTTCAGTAATGACTGACTAACGGAATCATATTACTATTTTTTTTTTTAACCCAGCGAAGCGGATAATTGACGCTGGGTGTTTATACTTTATTGTTTATATTTTATTTTTTTCAACTTCCATTTAAATATTAATTATCCACTTCGCTGTCTCAAATTTTCTGCATCGGTATTTATTAATATTGAAGGGGCGATAAGACTGTTAAATATGACCTGCACAAGGTTGTAGTTTTTTTCTGGAATCTTTAAAAAAAAGAAAGAATTTGTTTCTAAGCTGATTCGTCATATTTTCCTGTATGAGTACCCACTTTAAGGATATCCATTAAACATTTCTTTGAGGCAGAGTTTCTTTTTTCCTTTTTCTTTTTTAATTGTGGTAACTTATTCTTCAGAACGTTCTACAGGCCACGTATTTTTTATGTAGCAAATATATCTTCTTTCTTTTTTAATGTTTTGAGTATAGGGCCTACGTTAATACCAATATACAGTACTTATATAAACTTCCTTAATTTTATATTGGTGTTAATAGAAGAAAAGATATTTAAAAAATACTACAAGGCTATGAAGAATATTTTATTATAATAAATCTACATAACAATATTATTATTAAATTTTATAATCTATTTGCATAATATATAAATGTTTCAGATTCTCAAACATAGCGTGTAGTACGCAATTCATTTGAATCTTCTTTTTTCTGTCACTTCTCTGTCTCTCTCTCTCTCTTTGAAACTAATGTTTAAATTAAGAGTATCAGAAGGTAATATCTCGAGAACCACAGGTTGAGAAACGTTGGTTTAAGGGTAGGGATGTTTTACCCCACATTTGGATCTTATGCCTTCTCTTGTATCTCAATATCCTACCTTAAGACAATTTCTAGTCCATTTACTTAACGTAGCTATGCAGAGCCACTACGTATCAGATTGTATCTAGGGATGCGTTCGAGTCGAGTCGAGTTGAGATTTAAGCCTGTCTCGACTCGACTCGAGAAAATGTTGTCTCGACTCGTGTCTCGACTCGAAAATATGTTTCTGTCTCGACTCGTGTCTCGACTCGACAGTCTCTGTCTCGACTCGACTCGAATTCGAGTCGAGACGTCTCGAAATTCGAGTCGAGACAAAATGTACGAGTTAAAATATACGCACACATCAGCCAGACCATCATGACTACCTACCTAATTGTCAGTATGTCGACTTTTGGCATGGATAAAAACGGCGACACGTCTTGGCATACACGCAATGATACTTGATAGGTCGCTGGAGAGAGCTGGCACCACATGTGCTCACTCAGCTCACCTAATTCCCGTAAATTCCGGGAAGGGGGGCGATGTGTTCTGACGTGACGTTCAATCACATCCCACAAGGGACATCACTCAAATGTCCGGCTCCAGTTTCAATGAAACTTTTTTTGCTGATAGAAGGCATGTATGCATCATTACTTGTGATGACAAATTTTTGCCATGGTGCATGTTTTCTATTTTTTTTTTTTTTAAATAACTTTTAAGAGTTGTGATGTGGTTATTAGAGATTACTACAGAAGTCCCTTACTACCCTTTGTAAACGGAGCGTTAATGAAGAAAAGTGAAGAAAAACCATGTTGATACATATAAGTCCTGGGGGGAAGTCGTATGGTAGATATGACCTTGATGGCAGCCATCTTGAAATCCGAAATTTTGAATTAAGGTCAAGTTTTAAAAATGGGAATAGGGTAATATGATACATAATTTCGGGCTAGAATTTAATTAGAAAAATAATGGTGAGGTTAGTTTTAAGATACACCCATTTGGGGGAAAGTTACAGGCATATTAATTGTTTTTACTTACTGTGTGCGTGAGACCCTTCTTACTTTCGTCTCAAGACCTGTAAATCGATCGCAACGGCAGAGCCCGGTTTCGCACTAGTGTTTAGAAATCTTTAAACTCACTTGAGGCAAAATTTGTGGATTATTGTATTGTATTTTGCCTTTAATTAAATTTAAACCCACTTCATGATCTTGTGTAAAGTATCACTAAAAGAGAATTTCTGTTTTTATGGAGAACGTAAGCATAGCAATTATAAAAGGTGAGTAAGGTGCGTATGTATTTATAAGAAAGTTTATTTTACGAGTCTTTTGTGGTTCCGCCAACCTATTCTTTAGTTGTTGTTGTTGTTGTTTTTTTTTTTTTTCAAAATACTCATATCTCATAAATAAAAGAGCTATTATAAAATCTCTTACCACTATTCTTTAATACTTATAAAATTGTATTTATTGTAAAAGCACTGGCGAGATATTTCTTATCGCCCACTAAAATTATGGTGGAGCTCCTTCGTGGCTAACGGTTAGCATACTTGCCTTTGGCGTGGGAAACCTGGGCTTGATTCCCGGTGGGAGTTCATATGGTTCGGATTCCACGTTAATCAGTAGGTCCACGTCTCACATAGCCTAGCTGCTGAACGGGACGTTAAACTCAGAATCAATTCAACTCAAAATTATGGTTTTGACTTTATTATGATGTCATTAGTTTAAACGCCCAACTGCCCAGTAATTATAAACATTGACTACATTATAAAATTGTAATTTGTGACGACTAAAATATCAGAAATTAAAGATTATTCTTTGGGTTTTGGAACATTTTGAAAAACGTGAAAAACTGGTACTGCACCGATACCTTTTGGATTTGTCATTGTGTAAAGTGATACAAACTAAAGAAGAATTACAACTTTATGAAGTTGTATTAGGACTTATTATTTAGAAATAAACACCAAATAAGTGTAATAGTTCATATCCGTATCAAATACCAAGTTTATGATGAATCAACTACACAAAGTAGGATCCAAAAACGCTCATTGCAATTTGTTCCATCCTTCAGTCGAACCAGGAACTGAAACATAAAGAGTAACATTTTCTTTTTAAAGATACTTTGTCCAGCTAAGTATTGTGAAGGTTTATGTCAGTAGAAGGAATTGCATTCCATTATACAAGCGCAATTTCACAACTTTATGTACACATTACTAAATATCGAACACCCTTGTCCATATGATTAGCGTACGCGTCTTTGGTGCGGGAGACCTAGGTTCGATTTCCGATGGGAACTCCTGTGGTTCTGAACCCACGTTAATTTGTAAGTTCACGTCTCATATAGCCTTGATGCTGAAAGGGACACTAAACTCTAATCTAATACTAAATACAAATATTTAAAGAAAAATGATGACGCACCAAGATGACATGAATTTGGCTATCAAATCCATTTTGTGTTTTCAGTTATTTTCTAGTAATATTTTTTTAAGGCATCCTTTCAAAAGACAGTGATGCAAATTCCGTAACTGCGAATTCCTGTTAGAAGACATGAAATTATCCGATTAGATGCAAAAATTTCTCGTCCGCTAAAATAGATACCGTAAATTTACAATATCTAACAATAAATAATTTTGAAACATATCGCTTTCGAGGGAAAAAATGAAGTGAAATCTTTGAGTTTTACGTCCCACGATTATGCCGGTTAGGCTAAAGGAGAGGGGTGATGATGAGAAATTAGTGAAATCGTGGAATGAAGAAAGTGGGAGGAACGGAAGAACCCCGAGGAAACCCACGCACACGGTGTTTGTCCACCACAAAGTTCACTTGGTGCGAGCTAGGATCGAACCAGGGTCCCCAAGCACCAGAGGTGAACGATCTACCACTGAGCCACCGCGGCCCCGCTTTAGAGGGGCCATGACGTATAGTTGAACTCATTCTCGTAGTATGAAAGGCATTATTTATAATTATGCATGATAGGATCACAAACAAAATTTAAAAATATTATGTGCACTTTCTTTTAACAAACATTATATTGTCTTTTATGGTGTGGAAGGGAATGTTATGTTCGAAAAAAAAGTCCTTAACACGATTCTTGTTGCTACACACTGCATGTTCCTAGCCACAGAAAAGATGCAGCGATAGGTAGGCTATTTTTCAATTGCTTTACATTAGCTTGATGTTTCAAGTCTTTTGTGTGTTTCTGAAGTTCACTTTTACCACAAAAGTGCTCAATATTAACATGTCTTACATAGCTTTGGTTCGATTCTCAACGCGGACTTCAACTATCCGTTAAATTGTGCATCCGAAAGGCACTCTTTGTTAAACCTAGCTCATCACCGCTCATCTTAATAATATATATAACTTCACCGCGAAGCAAATGTTGCATTTCTCTCTTTAATCTTAACACAAAACAAAACTAACCACAGCTGTGACACGAAGGGGCTATTTCGAAAAGAAACAAGCTGTGTTTCATAGAGATGTGTACCGAATGATAGAAGTATAAAGTATTGTTTTCTTTCCTGTTTATTGATATCAGTTGGTGTTCTTAATGAGTTTACTCATTAGTTTAAAAAGAGGATATATGGAATTTGGACATATGTTGTACGTATTCTCCTGAGAAATTGATGAGACCAGAAAAATTATAAGGACAGATGGAATAGGTTTAAGCGCATCTACGTGACTTTATCAAATATTTATTCTCCATAATGGTACCACGCGGAAAACTTGGTATACTATAATATTTGCCTCCCTCTGTTAGCTGATTTGTATCATATATATATCAGATGGTTTTGATATTTCTTCTGATCATTAAAACAACAATGGTACCTGTGTGCGTGCAGAAATGCAAAAGCACAAGGTAACTTCCTATTTGTTTTGGAAACAACAAACCCATTTCACGTGTGCGAGAGAAATTGAGCACAGCGAGATCGGGTGTTTACTCACGGTCAGTTCGCAGGAGGAGTCCATGGTAAAAGATTTGACTATCTCGAAAACATTCGCAAAACCTTACAAATACAAAAGACTGCGCTTCAAAGAAAGTTTAGACACAGATGTTTCAATTTTCTTTTAGCATCTTTCTTCAGCAAAAGAGTCGGTTCATTGTATTCGAAAAAGAGAAGGGAGAAAGGGTGAATTTATATTTTATGTGGGGGGTAACGTTGTAAGTAGTATAAACAATACATACCGCTTCCGACTCTGTACTGAAGCACTTCCTTTAGCGGTATATCACTAGATCTATCTTGACCCTCATCCCACCTCAAGTTGTAAAGTAGAAAGGGACAGAAGTATTCAACATGACTGCGCACTTGAGTTTCAGTTCACAATACTAAAACCAGTGAGCAAGTAAACAGTCTTTTGTAGGATCGTGTTTTACTTCTTGAATTTATTTTTGAACATTTCTGTGAATTCAACAACAGAACGCAGTAGAAATACGGACTAGTTTTTACTCCAACCATTACTTTCGCTCCAACCCAGGGATGCCACATTTATGATTTCGTACTAGATTTAGTGATTTTACTATTGAACTAGTGATCTAGTACGTACTTTGGGTAAATAGGCACATTCTAGTGATTTTTTTGCATTTTTTTCTGATGCAGACAAATGAGAAGGAAATGGTTCTTAAAATAAAAGGAAGAAGTATATTGCACTTCAAAACAAATGTAGAAACCTTAAATTATTTTTTCTTTTCCCTCTGACTGAATGAAACCCCTGCTGTGTAACGACCTTAGGTAAACAACGGCTATCTTTGGTCCGCTACCTCCTTTTGTTAGCCGACATGAGATGGGTTACTTTTTTTCTGGAAGAAAGTGAAGAAATAATTATCCAGTACATTCACGTTTTGTCAGGCACACAGGCGCAGTCTGTACTTGTTTCCTAACGAATTTTTTTTTGCAACATAACATAAATGAAACATATGTACCAGAAAATAGAGGCAGTACAAACGGAAATTTTCATCTGTGACACATTTGATGAGAAATATAGTTAGATGTCATGTGCAAGCACTCTAAACATGTCCTATCCTGTAATTCTATTCGTATGTTTATGTAGGTGAGACTGAGAAATCAAGAAACAATAATAACTGGTTTTCTTCCAGGGGAAAAATCTAAATGTGAAGGGGTGTTACACTGGGACTTTAATTGCGTCCTTTGTACAAGATTAACAAGTAATAGCAATTTTTAAATTTATTTTAGTTCTTGGGGAGAGGAAGATGGAAGCGAACCCTCGTAAGGACCTCTGCAAGGAAACATGAATACTATCCGCCACTGTTTGTTACATTACACAAAATAGTTTATATATATATATATATATATATATATATATATATATATATATATATATATATATATATATATATATTGAGTTTTAGTCAGGGTTTTCATTCTGCAGGAGAGGGGGGGATAGTAATACCTGACGAACATTTTCTATTCTCAGAGTGTTGCAATGATAGCATTTCCTCCATTATAACTTGGCCAACCTAGTTGCATTATATGTAAGGATTAAGTTAGCCTAAAGAGCTTAAATTTCTATGGCTGTTTTACTCTGTAGCCATGTTTCTCATTTTCGGTCTACGGGACTCTGTGTCCGGAAATTTTCGATGGCTTCCAAGTCGGAAAATAAGTGTATCAAAGGCATATATATTATATCTATGGTTATATGAGGCATGGATCTACAGTTTAACGTGGGATACCGGTAACAACTTCATGAGCTTCCACCGTAAATCGAACCAGAGTCTCCCGCGATCAAGGCGTATGTGTTAACCATACAGCCACGAGGAAATTCACATAAGCACACACACATATATATTGTTGAGTTGATTTTGACTTTACCGTCTCTTTCAGCAGCGAGGATATATGAAATGTAGACCTACTGATTAACGTGGAATCCGAACTACATGAGCTCGCGCCGGGAATTGAACCCGAGTCTTCCACGGCAAAGACACGTACACTAGCCGCGGAGTTCACACACACACACACAGAATCAGAGTCCTCACACACCAAGGGTGAGAGCTGTGCCACTGAGTCACAGCGGCCACGGGGCTAGGTCGAGTCCACTTTACGTTCATAGTTTCTTAGTACATAAATGTTACGATTATGAAATAGATTTTCCTTAATGAACTGCATAAAAACAAAAGCTTTCGAAATGCATTAAACAATTAGCTCGATTTGAGTGTGAACTTAAAGTTATATCAGAGTGTAAATACGGATACGCACCAAAGCTCGAAAACTTAATACACTATTTCTCCTATATAGTCAGCATGTATCAAGCAATCGTTCAGCTTTCATTTGAGAGGATGGAAATCGAAGGCCCCTGAACAACTATGTTACTAATGTGCGGAATGTATTTATCTTACAGTGAACTGCTTTGATGCCAAGTGGCCTAACTCCAAAATTGAAATTTTCCAGGAGTGAAAGTTGAAGTTCAATATCTCATGAACAATCCATGTTTCTTTTATGTTGGGAACCAAAACCATAACGACTGTATGTAGTTCATTGTTTTATAACTTAGTGTTTACAAAAATCCTTTAAAAAAATACCTATTCATAGAAGTGAATGGTACTTATCTGCACTAGTTCTTGGCATCCAAGCAGTCCATTTATTGTAATACTAGCTTAATATACCCATTCTTCGCATGGGGGCTGTATTTGGAAGTCAACACCTGTGGAAGTATCACCATTCATTTCAGTGACCGCGAAAACTATGGATTTGACACTAGTATAATCAATATGGGCTATTTATACATGTCTCGGTATTCCTCACCCGCTGACACCCGGCCCGCATACAGTAGTAGCTGAATTTGCAAGTCATCACTGATGGAAGTGTCACCATTGATCTCAGCGACCGTGAAAAGTATGGATTTGACACTAATGTCGATCAATTTGGATTACTTTTACTACATGTCTCGCTAAACGCCACCCTGAGACCCCCTGGTTCCAATTTTGACAAAAACGCTTCGCCTTAGACTGGGACCTGGACCAAGGTATCCGTGACCAAAATTTGGTAACTCGCGGTCAACTTGTCTGGTCCCCATGTTGGTCCCAGTAAACGTCCCCCCCGAGACCCTCTGGTTCGAAATTTAAAAAAACGCTTCGTCTTGATCTGGGGCCTGGACTAAGGTACCCGTGACCAAATTTTGGGAACTCTCGGTCCACTCGTCTGGTCCCCACGTCGCACACAGACAGACAGACAAACACACAAACAAACTCTTTATTTTATTTATATTAGGTAAGATATACTATGTAAAATAGTCTCGTATCATAATATGTGATGTACAACAAATGTTACATTATATATTATCCGTAGCTCGTGATATGCTGCAACATATTAAAGCCTCAGAATAGTTGGGCAAGCGAATAATCCAGAAGTTACGTAACCCTATTGCGTTCATGGGAACGAAAACACAATAATTATAACTATGCTAAATTACTATAGACTACCAACTGCTCATTCAGAGAATTTATGAAGTTCACTTTATCGCAATAGTTTTATACAAACTAGATTTAGACTACGGATAATAGTTTTATACAAACTAGATAATCAATTATTATTATTATTATTATTATATTTGCAGTACAACCAAATACAACGACATTAACTATTAGTTCTAATTAACTGAATTGAGCTGAAAATTAAATCTTGATCTTTAAAGATTAACTATTAATTTTATGCGTTCTGTACCTTTCTGAAGGAATAAATGCTGGAATTGGTTTCAAGGCTGTTTCTCAGTGAATATTTTCTTCAAAATAATATTAAAAATTATAGAAAGATTTTCGAGACATTCGAGTCGAGTCGAGATTTTTAAGAGCCGTCTCGACTCGACTCGTGTCTCGACTCGAATATTCGAGTCGAGAAATACGTTTGTCTCGACTCGTCTCGAATTTTACAAAGTGTGTCTCGACTCGAATTCGAGTCGAGTCGAGTCGAGATTCGAGACATGTCTCGACTCGAGCGCATCCCTAATTGTATCTATCATCCTCGAATTGATCCAAAAAAGGAATGGCTTCGTTATAGAGATATTCGCATGTCAATAAATTTTTCCGATAATTTCGTGTAGCTGATGTCCTTGAGAGGACAGCAGTATTTAAAAATGGATATTTCTACAATTAATTTACAAGTAATGCATGACTGTGATCATTAGAATTGACATCGGCATTGGCTCTTCTCTGATAACTATGGCATTTCTGCGGATGGCCACAAATATGCACATACTACTATTTGTTGCTTATACCAATCAATAAATCTCAATGAGCTAAACAAAACGTTATAAATCATTAAGTTTTACATCCCACGCTTTTGACGGCTAGGGTAAAGGAGACGGTGATGAAAAATGAATGACATGGTGGAATGAAGAAAGTGAGAAAAAACAGGAGAACCCCCCAGAAAACCCATGCACACGGTGTTTGTTTACCATAAAGCTCACTTGGCGCGAGCTGGGACTCGAACGAGGAACCCCATGCACCAGAAGTGAACGCTCTACCACTGATCCACTTACTGATTTTATTATTCATGTGCTTGTCTTTATACAAATAGGTGTACAAGAAACAGACTTACTCCGGGTTTAGTACAATACAATAGCTCTTACATACAAGAATAAACACCTAAATTTACAACAATGATGGCCAAAATTAAAGTAAAAATGAAAAGTTAAACATACATAAATGGTAGCTGATCTAAATTTTTTCTTCATAATTACGAGAAAGAACGAGCTTGTTGCAACACCACTTCTGAAAACCGACTAAAATACTGCCTGTCCAACTCGGGAGAAAATAGCTTTCGGCGAGTATGTTTTAAAAAATCCAAGTAAGTGCGAGCATTCAGCAAAGACACTGACATGGCGATGGAAATAGGCAAATATACACACCACAAGAAAAAGCACAGCTTAGTGTTTAGTCTGTGGGAAATGACGAAAATCTGGAAACAAAAAACATGACACTGTGAACTGGTGTGGAGGTCGTCGACAAATTCGTTCTAAGAAAGACGTGAGACAGTTCCAGTTCGCCAGGGGCGAATCCAGGACCGACTTCTGGGGGGGGGGGGCGGTGGGTTGTCATACTGCTACTTTTAAGGGCTCCATACTTTGGGATAGGTTTTATTTATATATAAAATAAGAAAGTTTCCTCTGCTGAGGGGGGCGATCGCCCCGATCGCCCCCCCCTTGGATCCGCCCCTGCAGATCGCGGAAGCACCCGCACGCTGAGTGTACCGATGGGCCAGTGTATCCTCTTTGGAGCACCGAGGAATCCACCGAGGCTCACACAAAATGTTATAAGTGAGTTTTCATGCGTAGTTTAAAGAGAAAAGTGAAACTCTTTGGTAAACCTAAAATTGATCGTGTACAATAACCACATCCGTATTAAAATCAAGCTAATAGGGACGTATAACCTTATAAAGCTTTCACATTGTAACACCAGCAAGATGACAGAACACACTATATGTGATTAATGACATAGGGCCTACATCTACTCAAAATTTTAAGATAACTGAAAAATTTAATATTTGTTTAATTATAATGTTGTTGAGAGATATATTTACTCAATAGATCAGATCGACCTGAACAAAATGTCATGGTTGACAGTAAATTCTCATGAGAAAATGAATTTTTCTGGTGTTAAAATATGTGTCGTTCATTGCCAAATCTGATGCAGTTTATAGTGTATATTGTGCAGGAGTAGATTATTTATTTATTTATTAATATACTGTATAGGTTATGAAAAATCACTATTAAGGGTCTTCACTACAGCGAAATTAAACTACCGCTAATTTTAGTTTTTTTCCCTGTAATATCTTGAAAACAAATAAAAATATTCGAAATGTAGAAACGTAGTGAACTAGACAATACGATTTTGCATCTGATACCTTTACCGCAATTAACCTATCTGCTTTTGGTGTGCCGCTATTTACAGAACCCGCAAAAAATGCTAAATCTATCTACAGTTGCAAATCGATAGCAGATAGATGAGTTGTGATAACGGTATCACATGCAAAATCGTATTGTCTAGTTCACTACGTTTCTGCTTTTGGAATATTTTTTTTATTTTTGTTCGTTTTGAAGATAATACAGAAAAACTCTAAAATTAGCGGTAGTTTAATTTCACTGTAGTGAAGACCCTTAAGTAGGAGATTGTATCTATCATCCTCGAATTTCTCTGAACTGTGATATACATAATCTTATTGAACAACGAGGCACATACGAGCTCTCTCTTGGTTGTACTGTTAGTGTGGGTACCAATACGCGAAAGACCCTAGTTCATTTCCCGGTTGCAGCTCATAAATGGTTCTAGTCTTCATATGGTACGTTAAGCTGTAGGCCCACGTCTCATTTAGCCTCGCTGCTGAAAGAGACGCTAAGCTAAATTCCAACCAACTAATTGACGTTCCAATTCATGGTTATTTCAAAGTTAAGACTATCGAGTTAATTATATGGAGTTGGACCTACAAATTGCTGATTGAGATGGCGAAATCTTCTGTCGTGTCCATTTTTGGCGAATAAAAGTTCCTTGAAAATGGTTGTTAAAAAAAAAAAAACGCTGTGGAAGAGTAAACTCAAATGAAGCAATAAGTTTATCGGATACTGTAATTTTGTCGATAATGTTCAAGCATAATCGTTGTTCTTTTTTTCTTCACCGCCCGACACCGTTTCTTTCAGTAAGAGTAGAGTGAAGAAATACGTTTTCATAACTGGAATCACGTGACTGGGAGAATTAGCCTAGGTCGGGAGCTGCCTCAGAGGAAAAGCTAAAGAAGCATGGTAGGAAAAAAAAAAAAAAGCTCCTTTCTGATTATATACGTCCGAGATATATCTACCTGCATACATTCATGAATCACAACTTCACTCATACAATCACAACTTTACTCATACAACTGAAGCTCATAACGGAGCTAGTGTCGTGGTGAGTAGAACTATTTTATTTTTGTATCAAGGTACAGACATGGTTCCCACTTAACTATGTGGTTTACGTACTCATCTTCAGGTCGTTGAAACTCGGGTTTGATTCCAGTTGGAGTTCATTTGGTTTGGATTACATGTCAAGTCGTAGATCCACGTCCCACGTAACCTTGCGGCCAAATTTTCTAAGATAAAATAATTTTCTAATTATGGATTTTGAACATCTCACAAGATGGCTTCTTTTGAGGTCTTTAACGTGCTTAAGGTATCTCACGATACTCTGTCAGTGTTATAAGGAATTAAATATTTCGTTTAACGTCATACACTTAAACAAAACACGGTAGACGAAAGTGGGTGATGAAAGGGTGGAAAAGAGACGTGCAACTTCCAAAAAAAAAAAAAAAAATCAATGGGTACAGTTATGTCCATAACAGATCTGTAGCTAGGGGGTGATCAGAAGGCGTCCTTTCCCTCTCCGACCACCTTCATAGCTCCCTGAAAGTTTATTTTTCTTGTTAGTATGAATACAATATAAATGTAAGATGAACTCAAGTTAGCCCCTAAAAATGGATTTCGTCCATCCGTATTTAGAGCTCTGGCTTTGTAGCTGGTTCACAACAAACTCTCATTACCTGAGATTGAATCACCACATGAAATAAATGATGTGTTAAGTGGCCCCGTGTAGCGTAGTCCATAATGCTCTCGCCTTCGGTGCGGTGGGGTCATTCGGTCGAAAAAATGTAACATGCTTTTTCAGGCCAGCCACCCTGAATGAGGTTTCCCTGGGTGAGGAACAAATAGTTTTCCTTATTCACACCAGGCAAATGCCAGGGTGGCACCTAACTTATAGGTCCCAGGCTGCTTCCTTCCTTCTTCAACCCTTTCTTCCTTCCCTTTCCCCGGATTGTGTGCTCGCCGAAGAACGCCATCCCTCAAATCGTGAAGGGCTAAATGGTCTTCGATGCCGAAAGAACAGAAATCTAAATCCTAAATCCTAAATGATGTGTTACCTAAGCTGCCAAAGCTTGATGATACTAGAATTCAGTAATGATTACAGAAGATTTTCTTGTGACGTGGATTGCGATAAATTGAAGATGAAAAATAGTAATACAAAAAATTCTGGGAATCCATATTGAGTACGATAGGATTTGTGGTTCCGCGGAGCAGAATTTCGTGGCTTTGGGGAAAAGTTTCCCTGGGCTACTTCTTGAAATCATTACTGCTTGAATTTAATTGGCCACCATTAAAAATCGAGCGGGTAGAATTCCTGATCATAAGGCGGGTGGGGGAGAGTAGTTTTCTATTCTCATCTGAAGAAACGATGAACTGTGGTATACCAAAATTACGTTGGAGATTCTTTTATATTTAATTCGAGATATAAAGTAAGATACAGTTCCCGCTCCCTCTCTTTTTCTCTTTTTTCGTTTAAGTATAAATTTAAGTTCTGTTAATCAAACATTGGGACCAATTAAATATCAATTTAAGACAAACAATGAGGCCGATTACATATCGTTCTTCTGAACTTTTGGGATCATAATGTCTCGCAAAATTTTTCTCTTCGTTTACAACGTGTTTGCGACTTTATTTTGCGTGGAAATAACATACATATGTTGGTCAAATCCCAAATGAAAGCTTGTGATTTTGTACAATTTTGGTTGCTCTCTGAAAAAAAAAAAAAAAATCACCAAACAGATAGCATGTTTATTCAGAAATTTTGTTCTAAAATTCGGACTCAAGACTTTCATGTGATAAATTTAGTTTCATGATGGCAAAATCTTACAATTGACGTCATTACACAAATTAAAAAAGAAAAATACGTTGTTTGTCGGAAATTGATCGCAAAGATACGTTGCAATCATGCAAGTCAATATTTAATCGACCCCATTATTTGTGTACGCCATTACCGTTTAATATATAATTAAAAACGAAATCATTAATTCCTCCTAAAACTCTTGGTACGCTAATGGACCCTGGCCTAACTTAGGTTTTTAGGACATTTTCGACAACGGGGAGGGGGAGGAGGAGAAGAAATGACGAGGTGATTTGAAAAAGAGCGATATTAGTGTCTAATCCATTTTTAATGCTTCACGAATCCACAGTTTTGTTGAATTAAAAAAAGTTGAATCGATTTGAATCAGACCTCCACTAATATCTTTGTTAACCTCATGATAATTATAGTCCCTACCAGGCGCGACTTTGCTGCGCGGGATCACGGGTTCGATTCCAATTTTTGAGACCATTGAGGTTTAAACGGATCACAGTAGTTAGGATTTCCACTTTAAACTGCTGCTGTAATATTAAAAAAAAAAAAAAAAAAGTCGTAGCATGTGGAGTCACAAATAGAAGATACTGCATGCAACCAGAATTTATTTTATTTTATTTTATTTTATTTTTTTGTGAAGTGATGTACTAAGAGGGGGAGTTGAGAGACGTACCGTCCCCGTTGTATAAGCCACTAGGTCCTACGTGAAAAGTAAATCTTTACTATTATCCAGTTCTTGTGGTATCATGACAACTTCTCAAGTGAATGCTACACATGATTTCAAAATGCAAGTGATGAACATCCTTCTCCTTAGTTCTGCATGTATACACTTACATTCTTTTCGTGCAAAGAATCCTCTTAAAGTAAAAAGCAAATATTTATAATATTACAACTGCACTTCTTACACAAAGAAATTGCATGTTTCGTTAAGTGAAAACTATGTCATGGAGGAAAGAAGGAATCTTTTCTTTGTTTGATTTCTGTTTGCATTAGATTACGAAGTCACGTATTGTAAATTTTTAGCATATATTTGCTGTTTAAGTGAGAATAATTCATTTTCTGGTTCCAGGAAAATGCTTTTCTAATTTTCATTCTTTATAGACTGACTAAAATATCCCTGTTATTTTCTTAATTGTGTTATTCTTTTTATGTTATTTTTCGTATTATATTAGAGAAACTATATGTTGCTTTCTTTATGTCACGAGAAGGAACTAAATTACAAACTAGTTGTATTAAAGTTTGAATAATTACATATTGGAATATTCAAGCGAAATATTATTCTAACTATGCTTAGATTAGCAGATTAACAAATTACTAGTCAAATGATATTAAGAACAGACGCTATATTGTTGACGCCAACAGCGTCATGTACAGAATGTCATTAAGAGGAAGTTTTAAGCACCTTAGCTCATATCGCTTTCGAACAGTTTTGGATTAATAGTATCGTAAGATGGTACATATTCAATTACCCATTAATACCTTTTAAGAGTGGGGAGAAATTAAATCTCCGTAACGTCCCGTTGAGTACAGCACTGGGCTCCCAGCCCAGATCAGTGGTCGACAGACAGACTTGATGAATGTGATTCGCAAGAAGTAAGGAAGAAATACTTCTATTTTTTTTAATGCTTACATTAAAACAAATTCTAACTCCAACCTTTAAAACAATCCTCTTATTTGTCAACTTCTCGTATAGCCGAATCTTTAGGTGGATCCCACATAGTCTCAGGTTCGATTTCTGATTGGTGTACAAAATCTTTCAGAGTGCTGACTTAGCATCGTAAGACAATTAAGGAACTACTTTAATTAAGGAGTAGCAAACTCCTGTCAAGGAAACCACAAATATAGGCGATAGTAACCAGCTCAGATATAATAATACATCGTCTAACTGAACATACAGTAAGTCATCTGGCCGACCCTAGCCCTTGTTAGCTATGACTTAGTTTTTGGTAAATACATTTTACTACTTAAATAAAAGCTCATTCGCGAATAAATAGTTTGAGATTTAATTGTTTTTCAGTTATGATTTGAAATTAGGATAAAACTTATTTAACTCAAATGTCAAACTCGATCAAAACATATTACCGGTCTATAATCACCTTCGATCAAAACATATTACCGGTCTATAATCACCTCTTTTTCTTCTGGCATCATTCTTTAATCTTCCTGTCTTTATTTAGCTAAATCTTATTCAATTTGCTTTGTTGAATTGGAATTTAGCATCTCTTTCAGCAGCGAGGCTAAATAGACATGGACTTACAGCTTAATGTGCGATCCGAACCATATGAACCTTTACCGGGAATCAAACCCGGGTTTCCCGCGTCAAAGCTGAGTACACTAACCATATAATCATGAGAAGGCTCGAATTTTATTTAGCATAAGAATTATATCCCTAAACTCATCTTAGAAATGTAATCTTTGATCTTTACGTCCATGGTTATGGTAAAGGAGACAGTGATGGTGAGAAATGAGTGAGATGGTGGAATGAAGAAAGTGAGACGAAACGGGAGAACCCGGAGGAAACTCACCCGCACGGTGTTTGTCCACCACAAATTTCACTTGGCACGAGCTAGGATCGAACCAGGGACCGCATGCACCAGATGTGAACACTCTACCACCGACCCACTGCGGCCACAAACTCATCTTGGAAACGAGAACCATTTAAATAATGTATCATTTTATCTCTGTGAGGGAAGGAAGGAACTGCTCAAGCCAACCTTTTACATACAAAGTATGATGCTAGTTATATTCCATAAGTGCCTTACTGATTACAGTGCTGTAAAGAAAACATTTAACGGCACATAGAAACATACATTGTTTAACAAATAATAATAATAATAATAATAGAAAGCTAGAAAGGTGAAGATAATGATTTCGTGCAAGAAAGCAAGAAGAGAACGAGGTTATGAAGAAATTTTGGGCGCATTGCCATCAGCATACAATTTTAGGACGCTTCACATGTTACATAACTTAACAGCGTTGATGCTCATTCTGTTAGAATGTTTTATGTCAGGCTCCATAATTGCAGGACTTAATCCACTTTTTTTCCGTTCGAGGGGACACAAGCGTGTACCACGAAAAAAAGATGCTGTAAAAAGTAGCATGAAAGTATGACTATTTCTTAAAATTGAGCCATATACCTCAATTTCGTAATATGAAAGTAAATATGAATGGTAATTCTTTATAATGTTCAACTGAAAATACCTGACACATTTTATTTTATTTTGTTTTATTAAATCATTAGCCTCTGCAACAACAGTTCAGTCACCCAGTTAATGTAAATATGAACACATTAAAATATTTGTAAGAACCAGTTTCGTATTCATTCACAAATTACAAAACTGGTTTTGTTTGTTGTTCGTAGTTATCAGGGTTACGTGATTTAATAATTTCTTAGTGGCCAGCGGCTTACGCAAAAGTGCGTTAAGAGGAGGTTCAAGCTCCCAAATTCTATAATTTCAGGTGTTTGTATAGGGGTATATATCTTAATATTAAATGCTTTTTTTTTTTTTTTTTTTTTTTTGCATATCTTGCTAAAGAACGGTGTTAGAAACGCTGAAACCCTCCTTGTGTACGCCACTGTTTACCACTATTTTAATAAAAATATTTGCAAAATTTTTAAATTTTTGAAATGATTTTTTTTATTAACGACCCATCTTTAGGCTACTGTTACTTAATAATATATTTGTCTTTTATGTACAGTGCAATATAAATAACCAATCTCTTTCAGCAGAATATTTGTGGTGGACAAACACCATGTGTGTGAGTTCTCTCGGGATTGTCCCGTTTCCTCCCACCTTCTTCATTCCACCATTTCATTCATTTCTCATTATCACCGTCTCCTTTAACGTAGCCGGCATAACCGTTGGACGTAAAACTTAAAGATTTCATGTCATTTCTCCAGCAGAATAAAAATTTTCATTACTATTGTCAATGAACGACATTCCTTTTAGCGTCACAAAAATTGGTTTCCCTCGATTTCTCGAAAAGTACACATAAGAATTCACATTCAAGGATGTAATTTTGTTCAGTTCGACTAAAACAATCCTATGATACATGTCTTATCTTTGGATAAAGTTGTGGTTAAGCAATAATCACAATATTTTTTATACTTTTGGGCCATATCTAAAATGAAAATGAAATCTGTCAGTTTTACGTCCTACTGTTATGCTGGCTAGGCTAAAGGCAGGCCCGTATTTAGATAAGTGCTATTCTGTGCTTGAGCATAGTGCGGCGGAATTTAGGGGGCGGCAAAATTTTGGGTATTTTAAAAATGAAATTAAATCTTTAAGTTTCAGGTCCCACGGTTATGCCAGCTAGGCTAAAGGAGATGGTAATGTTGAGAAATGAATGGAATGGTGGAATGAATAAAGTGGGCCGAAAAGGGAGAACCCAAGAAAACCCACACGATGTTTGTCCAACATAAAGCTCACTTTTGGCGCGAGATGGGATCGAAGTAAGGACCCCATGCATCAGAGGTGAACGCTCTACCACTGAGCCACCGCAGCCTTCAGAATATTTTTAGAGATTCACAATAAAGTTATATTTAAAACTAGCAACCCGCAGAGTCCCGCGCAAGTGCGAGAAAATATTTTAATGTGTTTAATTCGCTCTAATTATAGTAGTTACTAGTTAGCTAGCTTATATGTTTATTTTTAAAAAGTCATCCTCTCCCACCCCAATCGGTGGAAATGAACTCGAGCATCATGAAAACTGATACCGTTAAACTCAGCGACCTCAAAAACTACGAATTCAACACTAACATCTGTCGTTTTCGATTACTTTTAAAATCTCGACTCTCCCTGGGGAATGGAGTATGACCTTGAGGTTGAATTGGATTAAAACTGTCACTATTCATCTCAGCGACCCCAAAAACTATGAATTCAACTTTAATATTGGTCGTTTACCGGGAGGAGGCTGAAAATTTTGTGCGGGGGTGACAAATTATTTAGAGCACAGAGGCGCATTATATATAAATACGGGCCTGGCTGAAGGAGACGGTGATTATAAGAAATGAATAAAATGGTGGAATGAAGAAAGTGGGAGGAAACATGAGGACCCCGAGAAACCCCACAAACACGGTGTTTGTCCACCACAGAATCCACTTGGCGCGAGCTGGGATCGTACCAGGGACCCCACGCAATAGAGATGAACGCTCTGCGACTGAGCCACCGCGCCTGGCTTGTGCGATATCTAATTAAGCGTACTGTATATTGTCATCTTTCTGCTGTTATAATAAACAGCTTGATAAGGGCTTCAATATCAGTTTCATCTTTTATGATATTATTGTACAGTATTTTTTTTAAAATTCGTTTTTCATATTTATCGAATACTACGCATGAGAATTTATACCCACTTGTACCATTTTGTTCAACTTATTGACACATATCGATTGGTTTATGTCTCATTTTTGTCATTTTTCTTTTTAGTTCAATGCTAATAATATTGCAAATTGTCTTGTTGAACGAAGTGGATTAAAACCAGGGAACACTCCCTTGTGTACGTCTGTTTGTCGGAATTCGAATTGATGTTGTTTGGGTACGATGAAAAAAACTCAGATGTCTTAGGGACTCATTAATTACACTGCAGCCACTTGTGCTAATGTTTTTAAAAGATCATTTAGAAAGTTGCAAGCGTCTCTAGAAGTATGTTTCATGAAAGACGTTTAAGATAAATTTCTGTATGTGATTTTGTCTGTCTGTAGAAACCATCATGTATCTGAAATGAAATTTTTGAGTTATGCCGGCTAGGCTAAAGGAGACGGTGATGATGAGTAATGAATGAAATGGTGGAATGAAGAAAGTTTGAGGAAACGGGAGAACCCCGAGAAAATCCATGCATACGGTGTTTGTCCACCACAAAGTTCACTGGGCGAGAGCAGAGTTTGAACCTAGGACCCCATGCACCAGAGGTGAACGCTCTATCACTGAGCCACCGCGGCCCCATCATGTATCTGAAATCGGTGACATTATTTATTTATTTATTTACTAGCAGCGTTCACCCCGCTTCGCTGCGGTCACCCCGGAACGCAATAAACTTTGTTACTTAGATAATTTTTACTTTTTCGCTTTCAAGTGATATGATAAAAACCATAGAAGATTGCAGTAAATCTTAACATTATATCGCCTGTCATTTATGTTAACCCGCCCCGCTTCGCTGCGGTCATCCCGGTGCTGGCATATTGTAAAAGTGTCTGTAAAAATAAGCAAATCAATTTAAAAATTTTAAACAGAAGATTCAAGCTATTTTCCGCTGTATATCGCCTGTCATTTATGTTAACCCGCCGAGTGACACGGTCATGCGGGTTGCATATAAATACGTTTATTTTTACCTATGATGAACTAATAACAAAGGATTTGTACGTTATGGACACTTGAATGGTCAATTATCTCAAGACACTGGTAATTAAAAATTAAAGTGATATGATAAAAACCATCTAGGGTCCAAATCCTAATAACCCCCCAAAAATGAAAGAAATTGGTTCAGCCGTATTAGCGTGATGAGCGGACAAAGGATTTTGTACGTTCTCTTTTATATATATAGACTAGCAGCGTTCACCCCGCTTCGCTGCGGTCACCCCGGAACGCAATAAACTTTGTTACTTAGATAATTTTTACTTTTTCGCTTTCAAGTGATATGATAAAAACCATAGAAGATTGCAGTAAATCTTAACATTATATCGCCTGTCATTTATGTTAACCCGCCCCGCTTCGCTGCGGTCATCCCGGTGCTGGCATATTGTAAAAGTGTCTGTAAAAATAAGCAAATCAATTAAAAAATTTTAAACAGAAGATTCAAGCTATTTTCCGCTGTATATCGCCTGTCATTTATGTTAACCCGCCGAGTGACACGGTCATGCGGGTTGCATATAAATACGTTTATTTTTACCTATGATGAACTAATAACAAAGGATTTGTACGTTATGGACACTTGAATGGTCAATTATCTCAAGACACTGGTAATTAAAAATTAAAGTGATATGATAAAAACCATCTAGGGTCCAAATCCTAATAACCCCCCAAAAATGAAAGAAATTGGTTCAGCCGTATTAGCGTGATGAGCGGACAAAGGATTTTGTACGTTCTCTTTTATATATATAGATTTTACTCCTTCGGGTTAATGAAGAAACAAATAGTAGATTATACAAACTCAGTTATCATTAATTTTGAGGTATCAAATCGAGGGAAAAATATTTTAAAGATTTTGGAGTTCTTAAAGTGTCTGACCGAACTGTTAGTGGCCAAGCAGCAACAGTTCAAGAGCAGCCAAATGAAATGGGAGAAAATTCTCCCGAGAAACCTCGTATCTCACGCACGATGGATCTTCAGTCATGAGCGGCAACAAACGGAAGCTTGGGATGCAGTGCTTTTCAAAAATAAGAATCTTAGTCAGTTGTAAAAGTGGATCTGAAAAGGTAGGGGGACGCATGACGTAACGCCGTCTCCCGTGCCTACCTTAACCCATTGTAATTTTTAGGAAGTGGTGGGACGTCATAGATATTTTTGGAAGTTGGGAAACGGCGTCTTCCCGGTTTCCCCTCACTTTTACCCCTGATCCCAATACAAATTATCTGCGTTGCTATGCAAGTCAATAAACTTTATTCTTCAATGCTCGGCATCGTCTTCTTCTCACATCATTTTTTTTTTCAGTGTGTACAAGGTAAAGGAATATATATATATTTAAAAATCTCCGAAAAGAATGAATTATTTGATAAATATGCTCAAAAGAAGCTAGATAGTATCTCACCAACAAGGTAATATTTTCAGCATTGTTTATTTAATATTGTTCTTGAGCAAAACAATAAATTACTGGACTAATTTAAGCAAGACAAAAATATCAAAATAAATTACAAAAATAAAAAAATCCAGTGTTGAAGCAACAGGATTTCTGCGCAAATTGCAAGATCGCAATTTATTTATTGGCTAAGTTCTATTACAGAATCTTGTCTTAATACCACTCATTCTAGCTTTGGAACTTCTTGTATAAATTAAAAGAAGAATTCTGACCAAAGCATATAACTAACAAATAATAGCGTTTTAGTTATTAGTTAATATTATTAGTTAATATATGCTTTGGTCAGAATTTGTCTTTTAATCTTGTCTTATGTTAGTATTCCCTTTGGTTCTACCCAAAAGAGACAGATATTGTTCAAGTCACTGAATCTGTTTACAATTGTATCAATGCTGTATATAGTGTTTAGTGAACAAAATAAACCAGTTACAAACTTTAGTAAACGTATGGTACCGGTAATGGATTTACGGCCAAACATAGAATATTACTTATGTACTTATAAATAAATAAATAAATAAATAAATAAATAAAATTAGAGATAACATTTGCTTAAGTATGGCTTCTACCATTATCCTAAAATGGAAATATTTTAGATCTGTCCTATCCCTTTTTAAAATCCATTAGCCGTCCCTGAAGACATAAAATAAAGATGCATTAAAATGATCATGACAAATGACAATGTGTCAAAACTTCTTGAATGTTATTTTGTGCTGCAGCAGTATTCCATTGTGGAGAACTGAACAAGAAGATTTTTACTAGAACCTCTTCACTATACGGAACGGTCTTTTTTTTTTTTTTTTTTTTTTTTTTTAATAAGAAAGATAGGAGTAGACATGTTAAACTTAATAAAAGACTTCAATTTATTGTATATCTAACTTGATTTTACAATTCTATGCATTTGTAGTTGTAGTGTTATAACTGGTACCCTTGTTACACACGAGGAATTTCTCCATTAAAAGAAAAAAAAATTCTGTATACTATAGTTAATTCGACCTATTACAAACTATTTTTCTATACCAAAATACACACTAAATAAAATAATGCATAGTGATGCTTAAACATTTTTGCACTAAAAAAGATTATGAGTCACGATGTCATTAACTATTCATTATTTCATTAGTTTCATCACCCAACCTTTATTTGATTGGTTAATGGCATTATATATATCACTAACTAGTAAGATACGAAATAGTAAATGCATACATAGATAATCGATTAACTTACAGCTCTTTGTACGTTCAACGTGTGAGATTTTCAGCGTCTATTTCTTGCAAAACGTAGTCAAAATATAACTACAGGGAACTTGTGTAACGCACACCCACAATGCTGTACAATTGTGATCCATTCAATTACATCTACTAGATTTTCGAAATACTAGTAGATTGTTTGATTGTTTATTTCTTATGATAGAAGAAATTAATTGCCATTGATAATTTGGCTATTTTTCGTTGACATAATCGCCATGAACCTCCAAACATTTCTGGCAGAGTGGCTCAATCTTCCCCGTACTTTTGTATGAAAATCTTAAACCTGAGAGTGCAGCCAGTCCAGGACTGATGTCGAGTATTTCACTATTGTTGAAACGCTTCGGTGCAAGCCACATTTTCAATTGAAGAAAAAAGAAAGAAATTGCTGGAGGCAATTGGGCTCTAGGTTTCCATAGAAATATTTGAATTGTCTCAACAATATGAGCAGCTATGTGTAGGGGGCGTCGTCATGGATAAGAGGAAGTACAGAGTATAGTATTTCTCTGCGGCGATTTTGGATGACACGTCATACATTATTCAGTGTTTGCCAATACAGATCTGCTGTAATTATTGGTCCTGGTTCCAAGAATTACACAAGAATCATACCCTTTTGGTCCCAAAACATGGCTGTCATGATTTTTTGAACTGATACTGGTTAAACTGAAAGCAAGAATTGGAAACAGGGAATTCGTGTTATTATTCAGTTCAAGATCTTTCGTCGTCGCGAATTCTGTCGAGGAATTTGTAGCTTAAAATATATAAAACGATAATCATGGCCGTATGGTTGCGAAACGTGTTCGCTTACTCCGAGGGAAGCGTCTACACTGAAAGTATTTCAGAATAAAATCGTGAGACGAATATTCCGACCCAAGAGGAACGGGAGCGGGAATGGCGGAAAGTTCATAACGAGGAACTGCATTATTTATATCGTTTACCAAACGTTGTTAGTGTCACTAACAAGGAGAAAGCAGACTTTTGTAAATCAACTTCGGGGCCATTTTTTGCAAGGTGATAGCGCACATTTAAAGTGTTCATATTACAAACTGGGAGAACTCAATGGCCTAATATAGCGGAGAAAAGGCATCTTAAAGTTTTCGACTCGTCGCATGTATCGTACGATGCGCAAAGTGATCAAGTGACGGCGTGGTAGAGTCAATAGTGCAGGTGGCAATAGCCGAGTGGTCTCGGGCGTTCAGCTTCGTATCATGAGGCGCAATCCACTGGGGGTTCGAATCCCTCTGAAGAGCAAGGTCGGAATTTTAACTGTCCTGGATATGTATGTATTCGTGTCCCTGTCGAATATGGTAAAGGTCAAAGAGGCCTTGTATACGAGGAAACTCGGGTTGCTCAGGAAACTGAGGTATGATCGGTTGATCTTTTTTTTAAAAAGCGTCTGTGACTCCCGTACAAAGGTTCACACGCTCGATCCCTGCTGGAGTCAACTTTTTTTTATTTGTTTTTTGCTTCAACCAATAAAGTAGCCATTTGTAGCTACAAGTAAAATGTCAATTCACCATATGTTTATAATGAATTAAAATAATAGAAATATTCAAATCAGTTGTAAAATCTTTCAATGTTCCCTGTTAACGAGCAATAAAATGTAATTATTTCGTAAATATATTGATATCACGAATTATATTGTGGTTACCACAATCGTGTAAAAGCGTTCTTGACGCTTCGTATCTACATCTGTTGACAGTATGCCAATTACTGGTGCAAATGGCACGGGGGATGAGGGGGACGTGTCCCCTGAAATCTTGGAACTGGGGGACTGTACTCCGGAATAATGTGATTTGAAATGTATTTTGGGAAGAAATGTGATGATTTGTGCCCGATTGCCACAAAGGAAAGTGAGATGAAATTATTAATCCCCCCAGAATAAGCCTCAAATATGCCCGCCTTCCAATGTTGAAGACAACTCTGCTCCCCTGATCTTCCGCAGCATTGTTTTTCAACTTCATAAATATTTTGAACATTACTTAAAAAAATATGAGAACAGTCTTACCCGTCCCCCCAATGTTGAAGACAGATTTGCGCCGCTGATTACAAGGGAAATAAGGGGGAAATCTTTGGTTAAAGCCACATCCAGTGTTACCAAAGGAGATTTCCTTTTCATCCCCCTTGTAATTCTCACACTGTCAACAGACATGGACACGAAGCGTCAAGAATATTTTTTATATAGCGACTGTGGTAACCATAATATAACTCGTAATAGATACTTATAATTCAAGAAATATGCAATACAGTAGGTATTTATAATTCAAGAAATAAGAAAAAAGATCTCCAGTTCCTTACCAGAGGGTAGCGTTCCCAAAACTAATGCAACGTTCCCTCTTTGTACTGCCATACTGATACGTTGCATTAGAAAAGAGGTTGCTCTAGCGTCTCCTGACGGTAAATAAATGCGATATCCGACTTCTTTTATAAAGTTAGGACCTTCGGGACCCCAGGAACCACCTGATTCGATAGCTATAGTGACAAAATGATATTTGTCAAGTAAACTGCTGTACTTCTTGCGTTTTTCTGTTTCACGGCGAGCAGCCACGTCACCAGCTTGTGCTGAAGAAAAATTTAGATTTGATTGGGCGAAGGTATCGGAACAAGTAAAATCCCATAGATGTGCTTTTCCTTTCTTCCACGGTATTAGGGTCATACCATTTGGCCTCTTACCGTCTGCACGACTGCATCCCAACGGTTCGCATATAGAAGGAACGCTTGCTGAAATTAGTGCCCTCATGATAATGTTGACGCTGGAGTGGTGTGAATGTCTGCCCGCACTATTGGCACAGGCAGTGTTGGGAAGTAACGTAACGCAAGTAACGCGTTACTTTTTAAGTAACGTTTCCTAGTAACGCGTTACATTTTTTCCAAAGTAACTGTAACGGTAACGCGTTACAAATTTTTAAGTAACGTACCTAGTTTGCGTTACTTTTTTCGCGTTACATTTCGGATGAGTAACTACAATATATGTACATTTTTTTTCGGAAACAAATGTTTCTTTCCTGTAAGTGAATTTCTCAGAATGAAACAATCGAGCGTGAACTACGTATGTCAGTGACCGACAGTCACAGACACACAGAGAAACAGATAAGTTCGTAGTGCCACTTGCAGTTTTTTGAAGATGAGGACAGCCTTAGGGAAATCACGTGTACTGATTGCAAGCACCTGGAAGATTTTGTCGTAGATTTTGCCAGCTCCAAATCAATACATTCAGTGAGTGAACTAGGAGTGAAGTGGTGTCGGTAGTCTATTTTACTTTGATTGGTATTGTTTTTATAAAGATGGAGAACGAAAATATTTTACCGTTCGCACATTTGAAAGAATACTTTTTTCTTAAGAACTGAGGATGATGGTGGACAGAATTTAAGAGTAAAGTGTCTGAAGTGTCACGGCAGAAAATATTTATCAACAACTAGGGTGCCATAATTAACGATTTACAATAAGGGTTTAATATGAATAAACTGTGTTCTGATGAGCAGGACTACTTTATTAGTAGAAAATAGTTTGCTGATGGTATGTGATGTTGGAATTCTTTCAGATCAGTTTGCTTATCCTACAGTCCAGTTGATTATAGAGTAGGGTAATGTTTCTCTATATTCTTTATTTTTAATTTTACATAACAACATTGTTATTATTATATAATTAGTTTAGCAGAATAATAATAAGCAACCATTTTTCTAACGCATAGGGATGAGCACGAGTCAAGCTAAAACTCGACTCGACTCGCATTCAAGTCTAGTTTCGAGTCAAGTCAAGGGTAATATCCTCGAGTCGAGTTCCGAGCCGATTCAGTTTTTCACGTCGAGTTTCGAGTCCAGTCGAGTTTGATACATGGTTCGTTCGTTTTAAGTCGTCTTGAAATCATGGCCTACACTGGAAAACGAAAGCCATGAGAATTGTAAGCTAAACAGTAATATGGAATACTTTTATTGTTGCTCACGAGAAGGGACACTGCTCGCATCTCGTCTCGTCTCGATAGCGAGACCACAAGAGATTTTTTATAACAAGCTCAGCTCGGCTCGGCTCAACTGAGAAGATGGCTCGAGCCGGCTCACTTCGGGTGAACCATCGGCTCGAGCTGGCTTGGTAGGGATGAGCCATTTGCTCGGTTCGGCTCAACTGAGCCGAGGGCTGTAGCCGAGTCGGTTGGGTGAGCTGTTGGCTCGGCTCACTTCTCGGTTCGGGTCGATGGTGAATGAGGTGTGAGCCGAGCTGCTCGAGTCCTTGAAAATTCTAAACCCGGGTCGAGCAGTTTTGAAGATATTTGGCCAGTGACCTATAACTTTTAACATTGTTTGGCTCGAGCCCGAATACTCAACCTAGACCCTCAACCTAAATTCAGAAGCTCGTGAACAATGTCCTTGAATCCTAGACTTCACGACTACCGAGGATGGCAATCAATTAGTTTTTTTTAGTATTCAAATACAAACCGCCTATCTTTCATTTTTATATAAAATGTTGTTATAATAATAATAATAATAATAATAATAATAATAATAATAATAATAATAATAATAATAATAATAATAATAAGTTGTAGTAGTAGTAGTCTCATTGATAATAATTATACTGTCTATGTAATATACTTGAAGAATGTACTCGAAACTACACACCGGATTTGGCTCGAGTCGACTCGAAACTTGACCCCAATTCGAGTTGAGTTGGAGAAAATTTTTCGAGTCGAGTTCTCGGGTCGAGCTCAAAGATGTCTGTTTCTAGTCGAATCGAGTGTGAAAGAAAACTCGATAGAACTCACTCGTGTCCATCCCTACGAGTAACGCAGTATGGCATTTTATCAATGTTACATTATATGAAAATGTTCATATATCAAGTAAAAATTTGTCCTTGCATTTACATAAAACGATTCAGAACGTGCAATAATAATAATAATAATAATAATAATAATAATAATAATAATAATAATAATAATAATAATAATAATTATTATTATTATTATTATTATTATTATTATTATTATTATTATTATTATTATTATTTATTATTATTATTATTATTATTATAGTGGTAGTAATAGCAGTACGGAAAATTGAAGTTAAATTTTTTTTTTCACATTTTTAAAGTTTCGGACCTAAAAGTAACGCGTTAGTAACGCGTTACTTTCGAAGTAAAGTAACAGTTACTTTTTGGGGACAAGTAACGCGTTACATTTTAAGAAAAAGTAAAGTAACTTGTAACGCGTTACATTTTTACAAGTAACTTACCCAACACTGGGCACAGGAGAGTCCGTGAAGGCCCTTCTTGTTTACGAAGTGAACTTTGTGGTGGACAAACACCGTGTGCGTGGGTTTTCTCGGAGTTCTCCCGTTTCCTCCCACTTTCTTCATTCTACCATTTTATTCATTACTCATCGTCACCGTCTCCTTTAGCCTAACCGGCATAACCATGGGACGTAAAATTCAGATTTCATTTCATTTCATTTCTTGTTTACGACACTTCTACAGGCAGAACATCTGTGTTGCTCGCAAACATCTGCTCCCAAACGCAGTGTACTGGCAATTCGAAAACTGTCATTAGGAAGATGCAATCCTAAAGAAGGTGATGGGATAGCATGGAGCCAAGTGCCTGCTTCAGAAGATGATGTGGCTAGGAGTCTGGCCTTGTCTTCTGGGTTATCGGATGACTGAAGTAGAGAAGAAAAGTGATGATTTATAAGGGAATCGTCCCAAGAGGATTGTAATCCTCTCTTATCAAGATCAGGGGGATCTGATCCCACGATAAATACCCACTTAGAGATGCTGTCGTTGACATCCAAATCCGTTACAAGGCTAAGATCTTGTTGGAGAATGGTCTCGATCAATGGCTTAGCGCCATAGAATGAAGACAGAAAGAGTGAAATAGTTAGGTCCATGGCGTGGCGAATGCCGAGACTCCGTGGTTAACAGGGAGGGACGCCTGCAACCAAGAGTTATTGTTGAGTGAACAATTCAGGATAGATTCTAGACCGATTTTTAAGGTGTTGTCATAGCATTCCAGAAGATCAGCATCCCGCCAAGATGGAGCACAGCGAAGAAAGTATAACAGCCTTGACATGGACAATGAGGCGCGTAGTAGGTAAAAGGCAGTGTGTGCTGAAATCAAGAAAAGACATGTAAAGAAGAATTCTAATTTAGAAATGTTGTCTTTTACGGTAATATTCTAGGTCTTGCCTCATTAGATAATGCTGCTCCTAGTAAGCTGGCGTTATCTGACGAAATTCTTTGAATCCCAGGCGCGGCTTCGTCAAACAGCTTGAAGAGGTTATTAGCCTGCTCGTTGGAGACTCCGAGAAAGCTGACCTCACATTTGGAGAAATTCATTTGCAATCCGATCTCCTTAGCCTGTCTACGCATAATTTCTAATGTCTCTAGTACTGTATCCTTGTCTCCAGCTACATTCCCGCCATCCAAATACCATATGTTGTTCCGTATTGATACTGTTAACGATAGATTGTAAAGTTAGTACTAACAAACCAGGGCCAAGAGGGTCGCCTTGTTGTACGCCACGCTGAGAGAGGATTATTTCGTCTCCTAAGTATAAGTTGCTCGGTTGCGAGTAACACTGATGGACGTATCGATAAATTGACAGAAAACTTTTTTTTTTTACCTGTATGAGCATAGAATCACGATTCAACTCGTTAAATGCGTTTCTAAAGTCTATCTTCAGAAACACTTTCTCCTGATGGTGTGGAAAAGAGTAGTACATACGAGCAGCGTGGACTGCTGCTTCTGCTCCATGTGGGACGCAAACTTCCAGTTGGTGTGGCGATAGAAATTGTGTTAGAGGTTCTCTAATTCTATGCAAATGATTTTGGCTGACTCGTGATATCAATATATTTACGAAATAGATTACATTTTGTTGCTAGTTAACATGGAACATTGAAAGATTTTACAACTGATTTGAATATTTCTATTGTTTTAATTCATTATAAACATGGTGAATTGACATTCTACTTGTAGCTACAAATGGCTACTTTATTGGCTGAAGCAAAAAAAAAAAGCCAACTCCACCGGGAATCGAACCCGGGACCCTTTCTACGTGGGTTACATACGTTACTGCCTTTGCCACGCCGGCACTTGATAACTGTGCGCATCGTATGATATATGCGGAGAGTCGAAAACTTTAAGACGCTTTTTCTCTGCTATATTAGGCCATTGCACTCTTCCAGTTTGTAATATGAACACTTTAAATGTGCACTATCACCTTGCAAAAAAATGGACCTAAAGTTCTTTACCAAAGTCTGCTTTCTTCTTGTAAGTCTAGGCTCAGGTAGGCAGGTCAAGTAGCCAGAATGGAAGAAAGTAGGGACGCTTTCAAAGTTTTAACTGTAAATCCAATGAGAAAACGACCATTAGAAAGAACCTAGGTGCAGATAGGGAGACAATATTAAGATGGATCTCGCAGAAATAGAAATCCAAAGTAGAAACTGGATCCAATTGGCGAAGGGCAGAAGTCAATGGAGAGCATCTGTGGGCACAGCATTGAACTCCGGGTTCTATAAACCATAGGATCAGTTTATGGTGTTTGAATTTCTTCGCTTTCGGAGAATCAGAGTGCTGCCATTGCTTGACTGCTCTTCGACTTCCCAGTGACGTGCAATATCCAGGTTTCATATTCCGTCACTATGTGAGAAAAGAGGTCATCCTTCCCCAGCAAGACAAAAAAAAAAAAAAAAAAAATCACATGCAGTTATCATTCTTTGCTCTTTGTGGACGTCTGTCAGCATTTTAGCATCGATCTCACACAGATTGTGATAATCCAGCTTGTCAGTTGCAATTCGATCGAAAACTCTTTGGCAAGTTCAGTTATTGTGAATCGGTGATTGGATGGCACTTTCTCGGTAACGCGTTCCAATAGATCGTCTGTCTGAATACTAGGCCTTGCACTGCGCTCATTGTCATGAATATATAAATATCCTTCCCGAAACTCTCTGCACTATTACCTGACCTTCCTTCGCTCGTTACTGCCGGTCCGTAAATGGCATACAATTCGCGATGGATGTCAGCCTTATACTGTTCTTTGGCATTCAGAAATCGCATAACAGATCTCACTTCATATTTGGCTGGATATTGTATTACGGTAACAATTTCACCTTACTGCTATTCGCATATACGCAATTCCATTCCCACGATTCTATTTTTGTAGCAAGCACAGAATATTAGGACATGCTCCTGTGCATACTAATATTTATCAGTGTTGCCATCCCAACGTAAAAGTTATCTTTTTTTAAACATACGACTCGTATTATAACATTTTATAGAATTAGTTTCTGACCTGTTCTGGATTGTTGTCATTCAGTTGATAAACAAGTTAAACTTTTACCTCTTATTATCTTCGTCATTCAAGTTACTATTTGTATCAAATTAAAGCAAACACCAAAAATATAGGCGGGTTGCGCGCGCACCTTACAGCTCGCTGTTGTCAACTCTCCCTTGTGATGTGCCAGCTCCTTCCCCTCCTATTGCAGGAGTAAGCAGACGACAGCCGTTTACCCAGCCACAGCTCAAAGCCTGTTCTGCTGTAACCAATCTTCGCGCGAAA
This sequence comes from Thermobia domestica, assembly GCF_964235325.1. Taxonomy (NCBI): domain Eukaryota; kingdom Metazoa; phylum Arthropoda; class Insecta; order Zygentoma; family Lepismatidae; genus Thermobia; species Thermobia domestica. The sequence goes on from NC_137464.1 coordinate 35,593,829, forward strand.
CATGAAACCTTGACAGTGACTGAGCAAGACAAATGTAAATGTGGCAAGTGCGTACGTCGCTAGTTGGCTGTTGCTCTCTCCACCCGCTTTTTGTTGCGCGCGCAACCCGCCTATATTTTTGGCGTCTGCTTTAGTATTGTATAGTTCCTAGTTTACTTACATTAACTATTGATAAGTCATTTGTATATTTCGTTTCACGTATCAAATATATATGTATATATTTTTCATTTCAGAACCTAACCTGCTACCAAGATGGAGGATGATCGGGAGGATGTACAACTTGCAGATGGACTGAAGGATTGGGAAGTGCTACCAATGAGGATAGAAGAACAGAATGACGAAGACACTGTTAAAAAGTTGTTGAAGGGACTTCATGTGGATGGTGACATGGGAGAAGCACGAGATCAAGTACCCGAATGGTTAGATATGGATTTGTTTCGTCACGCCCAAGAATTCTTCAAGAAAAATATGTTTTCAATCGTGTTGGGTCATGTCCTTTCGTTAATGCTAACTTTTTCTTTCCCTCGAATATTGTCTCCTCTCATTTATACAGGGAAGTCAGACACTACAGAATCATCGATGAAACGCTATCTATCCACACTTCTTCACATAAGACTGTGGTATGAAGACGACATATGGGATAAAAACTCCAAAGCTTCACAAAGCATATCCCAAGTTCGTTCATTCCATCGCTCCGTTGCGAAAGAACTGAACAATAATCAGACACGTGTAGAATCACGGATGGTTCTGGCGAATCCAGAATGTCCGATGATTAACGCAGTTCGAAAAGACATGCAACAAAACTGCCCAATAGCAAGACGAGAAGATACAGTTTCAAATGACATTGGTACAGTTTATATAAATCAAATGGACATGGCCTTAACACAATTTGCATTTGTAGGTTTGTTGCTCTTATACCCAGAACGATTTGGGTTGCATAGAATGTCTAAACGGGATTTAGAGTCAATGGCACATTTTTGGAGAGCTATCGGCTGGCGCCTTGGTATGCAAGATAAATTCAATATATGTACAGATAATTTAGAAGAAACACTGCAAGCGTGTAGGGATATTTTGGATCGTATTGTCAAACCACAACTACGTACAGTTACAGGTGATTATGAACACATGTCCAGAGCCTTATTTAACGGTCTCCGCGTATATGTTCCAACAGTATATTACGAATCAATGCTAATGCTCATAGCTTCTATCATACAAATACCATTGCACAACTTCTATTCCGCTGTATCATGGTATTATCATCTATGTTACTGGAACATGAGGTTTGTGTTGGAATTCGTAATGCAGCTCCCTGGAGCCATGCAAGTGTTAAATTATCTTCTAGAATTGGCAATTTTCTTATTATTGGACCCCCCAAAGTTTCTCCAAGTCTTTTGGCGTCCAATCAAGATTTCACGTCCTTCATGAATATATGTAGGCTATACTTGTAGTATATGAATTAAACGGGTATATACGTATGTGTGAGAGAGGAAGATATGTGTAAAAATGTATATTAGGGAGAAATAAACAGAGTGAGAGTGTTTTAAGTACATCACTTCACGGGAAGCTATTCACCAAAGCTAACTTTAAATCGGAAGACCAAATCAATTGGTAAGAAATGATTGCATACTATATACTTACACAAACAAGAGTACTTCTTTCTTTGATGGTTACGTACAGAACAGAGCAGAAAAATGTAGGAAAAATCGCCAGCAAAAGAATGCAAATACGTTACACCTTTTTATTTCATATCCACAATTGAAGTTTTATACCTTTAAGTACAGACCTAGTTCCCAATTGCCTATATCAGTGGTGCTCCATGTGAACGTTAAGGTCCCCCATGGTATGTACTCGTTTTCAAAGGAGGCGCTGGAACAAATATGGACAATTGGGTAGTAACAGACTATTTTGGGGACATTTGAAATGTCATGATATCTTCAGTTATTATTATTATTATTATTATTATTATTATTATTATTATTATTATTATTATTATTATTATTATTATTATTATTGAATGAATGCCGTTATGCATTTTAGAAATTATCAACAGTTCAGAGTTATTTTTACAAATAACAATAACAATAGGCATTTTGGCTCCTTTTAAAAAAATCGTCCAAAGAAACACTTGCTTTTCCATTTCTTTTGAAAAGTGAGGAAGGCATGTGCACATTAAAAAAAAAAATAAATAAATAAAAAGGAATTACGTTCAGCCTTGGGCATGAATGGATTTAATTAAGATAACGGAAGGCTCTCAAAACAAACACATTCACACAAGGGGGAGTTTCTCACACAACTACTCGACATTCACACAACTACTCGAAAAATTTGAGTAGTTCATATAAAAAATGGAGATTCATCGGGATGGAAATTGTATTCATATAGCCATATTCATATAAAAAATGGAGATTCATCCACCATCTTTTATCTCTAAAAATCATTTCCTTCAGTTTCTGCATTGATTTTACTAATATAAAATAATTATTATAACTTTATTAAGTGCCTATATCATCAAATAAAGTTATAATATTTTTTTTTCTATTAGTAAAATCAATGTAGAAATTGAAGGAAATTATTTTTAGTGATGAAAGATGGTGGATGAATCTCCATTTTTTATATGAATATGGCTATATGAATACAAACTGAGTACGATTTTTAAAAAATGAATTCCATTCTTTCTATATACAGCAAAGAAAATTACATAAATAGGCTAATTCGTTCCAAAGTTATCGTCAAAATATCAAGTAATGAGTGTATTCGCTAGTACTGTTATTTCGAGTAATCCAATATTCTAACATTCTTCGACTTTCAAACAAATATTCTTTAATTTTCATTCGAATATTCAACAAAATAATTTTTCGAACAACGTATTAGTCCAGTAAACAAAAATTAACTTCTACAAGCAACCTTTTTTGTAGTGAAATGGTTATCGCTTAAGCCTTTGACGCCGAAGACTTTGGTTTGATTTTCGGTGGGAGCTTATGAAATTCGGATTCCATGCTAATCTGTAAATTAACGTGTTACATAGACTCAATGTTGAAAAAGGAATGCTAAACTCAAAATAATATTATTTAAGCAAAGAATATTCAAATAATGAAAGGAAAATTGAGGAGATGCCAAGCAAAAGGGTGTACGTTCATAATCACTGAACAGGTTAATACACTGAATTTCGTCATGGAATATTGCTTATACATATTATTTGCACTAGTCATGCAAGGGAATAACACACTGAAATGCATCAGAGCGAAATAATTTCCTCTTATACTTTTTTTTTTATTAATCAAACGCAGTAACATATTGAAATCCTCAAAGTGAAATATTCCTTTCATACTTTGCTTCAATTAATCAATCATGAAAGCAGTACACTGGAATGCATCAAAATGAAATACTGCTTATCATTTACCTTAATCAATCAAGGAAGGAATATCATATTCATTTCCTTTCTGGATTAAAGACCTTTGCTGCAATCACATTAAAAAAAAAATAATAGTGAATGAATAACAGATAATGTTAAAACAAATGGCATCCCATTCAAATAATATCTGCAAAACGCTAGTACCGTCTTCCTCGTAAATAAACCCTAATCATAGCAGCCACTGATATAGAAGTATAGTCTTGTTAAAATAAACTGGTGACCCACCTCTCTCTTTGAAAAGCCCTCTATTCTCACCTAGTGTTGGAATTAAATCAAATAAATGTGGATTTTCTTTGGTCACTTGAGACTTTGGTTAGAGCCAAAACAATCAAAGCCCTTCTAAAGCAAAGGGGTGGCAAAGTTTTTGTTGTCGTTGTTGTTGTTTTAAATAGAAATCTGTACATGCATTGTATTCGTCAAATTTGAGACTTTTTCCCGGTAAATTTTAGTGTGATTTTAACAATTTCTTGTGAAATTCCAGGAAAACCATGTAACTTATGGATTAGTTATGTCATTATTTCAGAGATGTGTATAGAATATTAATGTCTCTCATGTAATGATTTATACAAAGTATTGGCTGTTGCATTATATATATATGACTTGTTGGACACCAAATCATAAAGTTATCCATATTGCTTCTACTCTTAATCAGTTTAATGTCTTATTGAAGTAAATATATGTTTTGTGTGTACCCAGAATCGAGAGTCTGCTTATCAGGGATCCAACTTGAGTCCATATACCTCAAAGCTGAACGTAGCTACTTCAACTGCAATGAGAAGTCCAGCGACCTAGAGTGGTTTTCTATTTATAAGGGAAGCTGCTATTTTTAATGCATTATATATTCAATATCTAATGCATTATTGTTAAACGATTATTGCACGCATTATTCTATTTCTTAAAAGAAGTGGCGCTTCCACAACTTCCATGAACGCTGTTCTTCTGGAAAAGTCACAGAAATAACACGTGTTCTGTGTGAAGTACTTACTAAAGTAAAAAAGACCTAATTAGTTGTAGTTGATTCTTTTTGATTCATCAAAAAAAACTTGTATGAGTAAGTATAATTGATGTCTATAACATTACATTTTTCTCAGCGCGTTTTATATGAAAATTATATATAACAAGTAACATTTTGAGAATTACAATTTGATTTATTATTAGTTCATTAACTTCTTCTTGTGAATACCACGGGAAATCATATATGTACAGAACTATATTGTGAATTTATCAACAGTTTTGTGTGTGTATAATGCGATTGTAGTTATTGGAAGCTGTTGTTGTAAATATATATTTTATTTTCTAAATTTTAATCTTGTCTCTTTTTAGCCACTTTATGTAGTAGCTAAGTAGCCTAATGCGACCCAAGCTGTATTTTCATGGTTTTGATTGATTGGGGAGATTAATCGGGACGTCGGCAGCGAAAATATTTGACCACGATAAGCTAACTGCCGACATATGCTGCTCATGAATATACAGGGTGGCCCAAAAATAGGTATACAGTACCGCACTGATCAGCTCATTGAATTTTATATATTTTCTTATTGTTATTCATCAGGTAGACTTAGTTTCTTTATTATTTGTTCTTAATGTCTTTTTACTTATATCTTAAGCTCGGAATAGCCATGCGAATAAACTCATAAACTAGAATGTTATACTTCATCAACGCAGGGGTGTATACGTACTTTTGGGCCACCCTGTATATTAATTTTCTCATATATATACACTAGGAGTATTCAACAATTATGTCCCTGATATAGAAGAACATTTATAATTTCAGAAAGCCATTCATTACAGAAATGTAACAGAATTCACATGACAGTCTCTTTTTGTATCTTGCCAGAAGGGGACACTATCACCCAACGCACAAACCATATTAGCGTCCATCTAAGTCAGTATCAGGCTTTTCCGCTTTTCTATCAAGGCATACATCAATGTTCTCTGTTATCACAATCCGGTAGCACTTTGTATGCGTCGTCATTCTTAATCTGTGGATTACTGATTTCTTTAAATAATTTGTTCTTTTACGCACTTGCAGTTTTTTTTATTATTATTTCAAGTTAATTCATTCTATTCATTTTATTGATTATTATGTCTATCTGAAAATTTTAAGATAACCGTGTTTTCTGGCCCGTAATGTATTCTAGTTTGCCATTACTGTAAATTTAAAAACCTAGAATCAACCTGACTATCAAACTCTAACTTAATTTTACTAATTTTTATTTCTATTTGGAGAAATGAAAATGAACACAGCAGAAACGTACATTTCAGGGCCTAACCGAACAGAAATAAGAAATCGCTGTAAAGAAATTAAACAGAAATCTCCGGGTGTAACCGAAATTCCAGCTAAATTAATTTTAGCTGGAGGGAAAAAAATTGTGGAACAAGATACACAAACTCATTCTTCTCATCTGGAAAAGAAGGAATTGTCACAAGGGTAGAAGGAGTCAATCACTTTTCCAATTCACAAGAAAGGCTACAAAATGATGAAAATGAAGTGAATACGTTCCAAAAGAAATTGAAATAAATACAGTTCAAAAAGAGAAAAGTGAAAAGAGGGTGAAAGAAAAAGAAAAGTCAAAGATGAAAAGAAGAAAATCTAACACAGAAGAAAAATAAACGAAAAGAAATAGGACTGATGATGACAAAGTGAAAAGAGGAAGAAGAAGAACTACAGATGACTGAATCTACAGTCATGCCAGAAGAAACCTGCCAGAATGAGGAGGAAAGAAAAGAGGGAATTGTAGGGAATGAAGACACTGTGAATGAGAATTTGAAAAAAAAAAATAGAAGAAAATGACACCTGAGATAGTTAAAAGGATCCATCCCAGAAACCACTTTAGACAAAAGAAGTGTCGTGCAATTTTCTATTGGAAAATAATGAAGTCAAACATGATCTACTATGTACGTACATAATTACCTGAAGTGTGTTGCAACGAAATACACCAATCGGAACATAGCATCTCACTACTAATTACGTCCCAAGTAGCACAACATTTGAGGCCCAACCTTGTGTTTTCGGCTACGTCAACCATTTTTCCAACTATGTCCGATTTATCATCCACTTTTCAACCATCGATTTTCGAGCGTTCGGCCAATGATACAAATAATAATAATGATTTGTCCCAACCTACTTCTTGAGCGGTTGGGTCACCAGGTATCAACGTCTTTCTGAGAAAAAAAAAAAAAAACTATTCAATGAAATATCAACATTACATTCAGACTATTTACGCAACCAATATCCAACCATCGTACAGTGAGATATTTTCCATTTATTTCGGTGAAAAATAGGCCGAAATTCGATACAGAATATTCTGACCGTAAATTAACTACTGTTAGGTTTTTAGTTCAATAGTAGTAATATCACATGAGAGTTATCCCTTTCAACTTTTATCAGCAGGGAAGCTATAATGATAGTGATAACTCAGTGTAGACCAGTGGTGGTTCTTGAGGGAAGTCACACCGGTGAAAGTTAAAATGTTATTGCTGTAAGCAAACAAAAGAAAACACAATTTCAGAAAATGGTAAGAATTGATACATTTGATTCGATTTCTGCTTTTTGCTTGTAGCTTTTCTTTCTGGTATGACTTCCTCCAAAAGCAACTGTTGACAACTGAATAGTCATTACTAATGTAAGTTGAAAAGACTCTCAAAGATTGGATAGTGAACTTAAAATTTCAAGTAATAACTATAATAATTTGAAATAACTATTAACGCTTAATTTCTTGTCAAACTTTTTCCTTTCGAATATTGGCCAACTTTCGACCGAAATATCCCACTGAACGATGGTTGACTTGGTTGTATTTAAGTTTTACGTCTCACAATTATGCCGGCTAGGCTAAAGAAGACGATGATGATGAGAAATAAATGAAATGGTGGGACGAAGAAAGTGGGAGGAAATGAGAGAACCCCGAGAGAACGCACGCACACGGTGTTTGTCTACTACAAAGCTTACATGGCGAGAGCTGGGATCGAACCAAGGACCTCATGTACCAGATATGAACGCTCTACCACTGGGCCACCACAACTAAGTTTTGTCGCTAAAAAAATATGTTTATAAATATCACTAATGGTCTAAATAATTTGTTTTTAAAGATTTAAACTTGTATTCAATAAAGAAAACAAAACAAAATAAAAGCATGGAAGTTGTTTTGAAAACAAAATAAAAGCATTTTTTCTCTGAACTGTGATCTACCTTTATTTATAAAATTTGTTTGAAAATTTCATTAACTTTGAAGGCAATGCGCGACCGGAAGATGTTGATGGATTTAAATAATACTTACATGGCATGGGAGACACAGATTCAAGTCCCGGCGAGAGCTCATGTGGTTCGGATCCCGCCTTAAACAGTAAGTCTCAATATAGCCTCGCTGCTGAACGGAACGTTAAACTCAAAAATCAATCAATCAATTAAATAATACTTAAACATTATTTTCTGCAGTTCTAATAATCAAGCATTTGACCTATTACATTTGAGAAGAGGCTAATTTAAAAATGTTAAAAATTATCTTTAAAATGTGTATTTTTTCATATTTCGGCAAAGTAGAGAACACATGTGCGTTCGGAAGATATAAACTTTTTTTATTACTCCTTTTCAGTCTCTTCAATGTGTAACTTTATCTGAGATATTACGACTTGAGGAAAACTATATATATATATATATATATATATATATATATATATATATATATATATATATATATATATATATATATATATATATATATATATATATATATATATATATATATATATATATATATATATATATATATATATATATATATATATACTACTTGGCGTAACAGCCGAAATTTCTGGGCCTGAGCCGCTCCACGCCATCTGTTAGTGATTGGTGGAACTACGTCCAGCGTAGCGACGAACGCTTCGCCCTATCGCTAACCGGCTAGACCAGTGGTGTCCAATTATAATGAGCCTGAGGGCCATAACCGTCTTTGCTAGCAAGGTGGAGGGCCGCAGCTAATAATAATAATAATAATAATAATAATAATAATAATAATAATAATAATAATAATAATAATAATAATAATAATAATAATAATAATAATAATAATAATAATAATAATAATAATAATAATAATATTATTATTATTATTATTATTATTATTATTATTATTATTATTATACAAAAGAAAAATATAAAGATGTTTTTGAAATATTACATTCAATGTGATAAATGAGGGTGACTAGCAGCGTTTACAAGGGCTGGGATATCTACATCCAATCCTGTTATTGCGAGCCGCAGATGTAAAAGAGAAGAATCTCCAAGGCAGCTTCTGAAGAGATTCTTCATAATTTTCATGCTGAATTCGTATGGTTTCTTTGGTTTGGTTAATTGAAGTAATCGTTCCTTTCAGCAACGATGCCTTGCCTATTAATCACAATACCGACTCCAGTGTTGCCTTGGATGTCCGGGTCTTTTTGTTGTACAGAAGCGCTAAATGAATACCTCATTTCGAAAGAAGAGTGGAAACATTAAAAGAATGAACATGAATGAAAATATTATAAGTAATAACAATTGTATGTCGTGAGAGCTTTGTGGGTCGAAGAAAATAGTTTGGCGGGCCGCCGTTTGGACAGCTCTGGGCTAGACCATGGTAGAAATAAGACAAGGTAAGTCCATCACCGAACGCGTTTGCGTCCTACTCGCGCAATGACGTCACCTTCGACACACACTCGGGAAAGGAGTCGCTCTGTCGTCTGCTTGTTCCCGTATATTCTCTTTGGAATCTCAATGTGAAATTACTGTTTTCTCCTAACTTCAAGATATCTATTTGCTATTTCAGATTTAGATGCCTATTATATTACTGGAATTTTATTCTGGCATGGGAATATATATATATATATATATATATATATATATATATATATATATATATATATATATATATTGTTTTTTAAATGCACATAGAAAGAAAAGTAGGGTAAATCAAGTATTTCAATATACTCTTATTACATCCAAAACAATCAAGCTTTCATCTATATATACGGTATAGACAAGTTTCCCCACAACCTTAGAAGTAGGGCTGTGCGATATCCGGTTTTGAATATCGAACTTCGATATCGACCAAATATCGAAAGTCGATCGATATATCGAATATCGAAATATCGAAGGTTTGATAATATATCGGTCGATAATATCGAAAAATATCGAAGTATCGAAATATCGAAAAATATCGAAGTATCGAAATATCGAAAAATATCGAAGTATCGAAAAATATCGAAGTATCATAAAATATCGAAGTATCGAAATATCGAAAAATATCGAAGTATCGAAAAATATCAAAGAAAATATGCTATGGATATTAGAAAGTAGGGCATGACAGTACTTGCTTCTAAGCTTTCCAGCCACTTTCAGGGCCAGTTTTAATAAAATGTCTCGCTATCTCTTACCGTCAGATAAGGCAACGGGATGATACAACCGATCACAGTACTAATGTGTTATTTTGGGTAAAGTGAGCGCTCAGCGCTACTGCCGCGACATCTTTCTAACTTATCTGACGGATTGTAGGACGGGATCGTGGTAATAGAAAGGCTGTTAGATTTATCTTCCCTCCCTTCACAAACACACTTTAAAGGGCAAAAGAGAAGCAAAATATCACAGGAGTGGAGAACTGCATTTGTTAAACCTTTTATTCTTTAGAGGGAGATTGTTTACTGATAACGAGAATCGATTCTTTTAAACCTACAGCAGTACTACTAAAAAGAGACTCGTTTGTTTCTTGTTTTTTTTATTATTTTCTCTCGACCATGATGAAAGAATATGTAATAAAAACACTGGGTATTTAAAGTCCAAGTTGTTTCTTGGCTCTTTTTTCTTGTTCTTACACAAAAAAGTCATGAAACAAACTCTCTTTTACCTCCCTCTACGTGATAAAATCTTTCGCTTTTCTTCCACATAAATATATGAAAAAAGCCTCTCTACCTTCCTTAACAAATGCAATACCGCATCTGATTGACTTTTATAGTTGTTAAATTCACGACGAAAAAAAGTGCCGGGGTCCTTCATGGTTTTCAGCATTTCGAGGCACCCGCTGTATTTAAGCACTGCTTGTATTTAGCCTTATGGAGGGGAGAGACAAGTTTAACATTTGCAGCAAAGGTGAAAACCTCTCTCTATGAAGCAAACCAATATCATTACTATTCTTTGTCACATAGGGCATTTTGCTTCTGTGTGGGAAATTTCAAAGGTCAGAGATAAGGGTTATACAACTAAGATGTGGATTACAATACAACTTCAGAATCTGGTTTAACATTTTGGCTTCAACTCTATTGTTGTATGATTTAATTTGTCTCTGCCAACTTGATTAAAGGCTACCTAATGCAAAACAGTGATTTTTTAATGTATATACAAATTGTTTGTTGGCGCCTACACCTTTGTTTCTTCATTTTAAAGAAGAAAGTACTATCTGTTTTTCTTTTTTGTGCAAGATTGTTTTCTGTCTGGTAACTTAAATTCACAAATAAGTAAATGCTTTCATATCTAGTTTATTTCCAGTTTGTTATACCCAAATAAATTTCATCATTTCTTCTTAATAACGTTTTTAAAATGGCCCGATTCATTGTCACACCCTATAAGTAAAATTATACACTTTATGGATATACTGACATTCAAGTCTATTTGCCTATATTACATCACTAATTTCTTTAAGCAAACTGATTGAATTATTTAGTATATAGTAAAATGTAGCTATCATTTTTATAAATATTAAAATATTTGTTTTTTGAAGTTGTGAACACGTCATAACATATTTTGAATGACAATTATGATAATTGTATGATGCTTTACAAAATAAAAATTGGTAAGGTTTTATTACCTACTCGTAAAAAAGAATTGAAATATTGTCAGGTTTACAAAAACATGTTAGATTTCAGAAGAGTACTGTGTAATTTTTAAAGATAGCACTGTAACACTTAAGTAAGATTTCGCTTATTCAGTCCGGTGGCATAACATTATTGTTTTTTTTTTAAATGAGATTTGTGTAAGGAAGAGAAAGTTAATCTTAATTCCTATTTAGTGCAACTTTTGAGCATTTACTTAAATTCTTATTACTATCACGATGGTGAGAATTATTTTTACGAAAAATCTCATTTTCTCTTGTATATTCACTTCAATAAGTTTCCTGTTCACCAGTTATACTCATTTGTAAGAAACAAAGATTCGTAGTATGTATACTATAAAAGTTTGTGTGCAAGTTTAGTTGTAGTTCACGTAATTTTTGCGTTTCCGACGACATAAGAGTAGTAGTATGTAGAAATTGTACAAATATATCTGGAATATTGTATACCAGAGATTATAAACCATTGTGTATCCAATTATACCAGAGATTATAAACACAGCAGGTACTCATTATTCAGCTCTTTTCCTGTTACACAATGTCGTGTTTGAACGGCTCAGCGCCACAGATAACTGACTAACATCAAGGAAGTTTCGAGAAAACTAATAATAAGGCTTGCAGATTATATGCGCCCTTATGGATCGCCACATTTTCTCGATTCTGGCATCATGTTGACTATATTGTTTGGGCTTTGATCATGTTTGGCACACAGAATAGGTTACAGCCATTTCAGTATAGAACTCAAAATATGCCTTGATATCAGTTATTGATCTGCGGCGCTCAGCCATCTATTTACGGGCAAACTGCACGCAACATTTTTATGTTTATTTTTTGTAATTAAAACATGTTTTCTAGTAATTATGGAGACCACCTCCATTATCAAAATATCGAATGGTATCGAAGTATCGAAATATCGAAATATAGAAAAATATCGAAATATTTAAGTATAGAAAAATATCGAAGTATCGAAATATCGAAATATAGAAAAATATCGAAATATTTAAGTATCGAAAAATATCGAAGTATCGAAATGTCGAAGAATATCGAAATATCGAAGAATATCGAATTATCGAAGAATATCGAAATATCGAAAAATATCAAAATATCGAAAATATCGAAGTATCGAAATATCGAAAATATCGAAGTATCGAAATATCGAAGTATCGATATATCGATTTTGATATTTACAAAATATCGAAATTTCGATATTCACAAAATATCGATCGATCGATCGATATATCGAAGTATTGCACATCCCTACTTAGAAGTATTGCCCGTCGTGTTTTTATTATTATTATTATTATTATTATTATTATTATTATTATTATTATTATTATTATTATTATTATTATTAAATGGTGTCCCCAATACACCTAATCCACTTACATTTACCAGATTTTTTTTTTTTTTTTTTTTTTTTTTTTTTTTTTTTTTTTTTTTTTACTGAACTCAATTCTCTCACTTCACCACTTTCTTTATTTTCTTTAAAATATTCTTTTACGGGAAGAGTTTTTCAGTTGCTTGTTTAGTTCATTTATTCTTATACATGTTCTAAGTCGGGTAAAATATGTTAAATCTTTCGATTCACACTTATTATCAAATTCATTTTTCATTATACTTGTTAATTTTCTAATGATGCTCTATTTCTTTCCAGATAAATTCTCGTTCTTTTTTTGTGATATGCAAGAAAATATTTGTTAGCTACTTTGATTGTGTCCAGACATTTCCTTTGATAGAAATGTCAGTCCTCTTTTTGAGATTAATTTTGTCCAGTTGTATTGCAGCAGGTTCTTCGACAGGGAACTGTGAATATTTGATTTTAAATTTGAAACCTACCCGCCCAGCTATAAATTCAAGACCATGGTCATGCTTATTTAATGAACATATTTAATCTTCATTTTCATTTATATTTTCTGGTAAAATATACATCAACAGATGCACTGTTGTACATAATTCATCATACAGTACGGAATTTTTCAAGTATATATATATCTTCAATTAAAATAAAGCAGCAGAATGCTTACTCATTATATATCCTCTTAGTCTGTACTTAAATCCTAGAGAATCTGGACGGTCGTTGCTTGAACCCACGCCTCTGATATGAAAAAAAAGTGAATTTAAATATAAATTTTCATTCCAAAATACTCTCTTATAAACCACTGCTGAATATTAGAAAATAACCGCACATAGATTAAAGTCACGGGATTAACTTGGAGCTTCAAAAACAAATACCAAGAAACCGGCATGTAAAATCTAGCTCATGCAGATTTTTTTTATTGAATAACTGCCTCCGGTTAGCCGGGGACTTCGCCCTCAGACCCCTACATTTGCTTTTCCCACGACCTCCCACTTCTCATATCCCTAAGAACTCTAATCTTAAGGGATTTTCAGATATATTATCTTATTATAACAATTGAAGCGCTTAGGATGAAAGTGTTATATTTTTCCAAACGTTAAATTTTGGCAGTTCATGCACGTGGAAAGTCATGTTACATAACAGATCATTTAATGAGTCCTCGTCCCAGTGAAGAGATTTGAAAACGATGAGGGATGTATGTTAACGGATATAGTGTACATTTTCCCAAAATGTACAATTTGTTACAAACCATCTTTATCCTCTAACCGTTTCAATTGCAACTCGCAACTATTTTCTTCCCGTCTTTTTTCCTTTTAACGGTAATATCAAAATCGCTAAAATACATAATTAATTAAGATGTTTATACTCTTAAGGGATTTCGGGAAATGGTCATTTTATTTTACCAATTACAACCCCAACCCCTTTTTCTATTTTCTAAGGAAACATTAAAAAACGCGGAAACATGTCTTTAATTGTTTCAAATTTAATTATTTTAAATTAAAAACCTAAACACCAATTTTCATGCCAATAACGTTAAGGGATTTCATGATATGGCTGTCCAATCATAACCGCCCTGGTTTCTTTTCCTTCTAGAGCAAATATCAAAAAACGCTTACATACATATCTAATAATTTTTAATGAGATGTCCAAATAGCGAATTTCATGTGTTTAAGCTTAAGAGATTCCGAGATATGGACATCTTATTATATTAATTGTAATTCCCACCCCTTTCTCATTCCCACTTCTTTTCCTTCTCGTCTAGGCAAAATATCACAAAACGCTATAAAAAAAAAAAAAAAAAAAAAGTGTATAATTGTTTTAAATGAGAAGTTCAAATACCAAACTTCATGTCTTTAACATTCAAAGATTCCAAGGTATAGAGATTTTAAGATAATAATTTCCACTCATCTTTCTCTCCTTCCCCTTTGGATTTCCAAATATATATATATATATATATATATATATATATATATATATATATATATATATATATATATATATATATATATATATATATATATATATATATATATATATGTGTATATATATATATATATATATATATATATATATATATATATATATATATATATATATGTGTGTATATATATATATATATATATATATATATATATATATATATATATATATATATATATATGCCCTGTTAGGCGTTGATCAGTCAGTCAGTCAGGACTTGTTCTTTTATATAGAGAGATACATAATAAGCAAATTAATGCCAAAAGCAGTATTTAAAGTGGTAGTAGCAAAGAACATATATGTTGTGTTACTGTATACAGTATATTCATTCATTTGGTAAAATTCTAACAATTGCTTAAATCCCCCTGCTTTGTAAATGAATGGAACTTGGCATTCTCTTCAACTCTTCTCTTGTGTTCATTTTACAGCCATATACAGCGCAAGAGGGTATTTTTAAAAGCTTTTAGAGTCAATGTAACAAATACAGATGAGTTGTACAGTACAAAATACAATATTTATACATAGAAAATGTCATACACAACAGCGTATAATAAGTTAACCAAATGTTAAAATCAAAGAAAACGTAGAAAATCTTCAATTGAAATGCAGCTAGCAACCTGTCAACTGAGAGGGCGCGACAATAGTATCATCTTGTTCGGAGGGTCAGTGATTTGGTGTCGCAGTTGACGTCACACGAACGGGCAGGCTGCGCGTGGGTTTACCTTATCTTATTTCTACCATGGGCTAGACGTAGTGGCCGTCACGTCTTTTACTCACATGACTTCCGAGTTTGCCTCACGACGCTGGGTAGACGCCGAAAATTGGCAAAGCACCGTCCGGGTATCGAACCGCGTGGACATGAATCCAGCACTCTAACCACTAGACTAGCGAGGGACATGAATCCCCGCTTGAGGAAAACATTTTTCATTAATTCTACCCGCTCTAATAACCATATAAATACATCTCAATTCATGCGCGCCAAATACATGGGTGCACCGGGGTTTCAGCACCCATAACCGTGATAGAAGCCTGACTGATGATGACACATCTCCTAATTTTGAAATTGCCGGCTGATCAGCGTATGGTACCACTGATTTAGTTTTAAGTGTACAAGGATTTTTTTTTTTTTTTTTTTAAAGTGACCTATATAACAATTTTCAAAGAAAATCTAAATGGTAATTATTTTGAACATTACAGTTCATTTAAAAGGCTTATTTGTGGTTCTTATCATCAACAGAGAATGTCCAGACTTTAAAAGCCTTTTTTCTTGTCTCTCAAAAATTCATATAGCCTGTAATTGACTTTATGATTCTGTGAATTTGAAGAAAGTGCTGTGGGGAATACACTGTGCGATTTCATCACAATATATTGGAAGTACTATATTCCTTTCTACACTGACAACATTTGAACAATTTAAAAACGTATTTACAGTAATGAGGTTAACAAGAATTTCATCACAATCAGCTAACCGCAATTATAATAATTAAAGTGGGTCATTTTTACTGGTCACTCGAGAGAGAGGGAAAAAAATTGAACAAAAGTCATTTTCTCATTTGGATTTCCTGTGTTTGTTCTCTTCACTGTTGCGGAAAAAAAAAAAAAATACAATGACTTTAGTACAAAGTGTGCACAGGTAGCTAGACGTATCTGTCATTCTGAACACTTTCTAGAAGGTGTGAAATGAATACGGTACAATTTATGCGAATACCATCTTATTGTAATGTGGAGAAATGAAATTTCCTATAATGATAGGCATGTTTCCTCAACAGAAAATTAACAAAAGATACAGGAATTATGCTCACTTATTTACTTGCACACAGTGATGCTAACTCGTGGGAAAAATCCCACTTTGTGAGAATTTTAAACATTAATTTCTCCAGAAAGGGATAAAGGTAATTTTCGTCCCAATCGGCACCAAATATGGGACTTTTCATCGACAGTAACATTTTCTATGGACAGAAAGTAGACAATGACTCCTTAATAACCTTGAAATTAATATATTTCGTTACGGAAAAAATGTATGCTAGTGCAGAAGTAAGTGTGGTTCTCAAAAAACAAGCAGTGTTGCCAACAATTTTGCCTCTTTCATATATATATATATATATATGTGTGTGTGTGTGTGCTACAAGAACGTATATGAAAGATTCAAAGACATATATAACTAACAATAATTTCACTTTTATATATTTTTAACTTTATGATCAATTTTGCTTCAACAAAATCAAAAATGAATTTAGAAAAACGAGCAAAATTAAAGGTCTAGAAAAAATCTTGGTCTAAAAGGTCTACTCACGCTTCTACAGATAATCTGCTATCGGTAATGTATTATTTGTGCCTCTAAACAGAAGCTCTGTAAACTAAAGAACATTAAAAGCTGGAGTTCGTCCCCATTAGAAGGTAAGAGATAACAGCAATCAAAGCGAGAATATAGAGATAAATGTTATGTACTTTCCCAGCTCGCCAACACCTGCACTGATTCAAATAGGCAAAAGGAAAATAAAGATATATCAGAACTGATTCGAGTTAATAGTACTTATTTTAGGACAAGTTGTTCGCAGCACAAAAGTCGCTAGATTTGTAAGTAATGTAATGAAACCATGACCCCCACATCATCTACCATTTCATTCAGTCTTCATTCCGATTTCTGTGAAGTGACTAGGGACATTCTTCGTTTATCGATGGCCACGATAAGGACAATTAGAACACCCCGTTTTTCATCTCCCAGTGTTCCAAGTGAGACCACAATCATTCAAGTGGACATTATGTTCACCCTCCAGTGTTTTTCACAGTGTTTAGTGTTTGCCAATTTATTCCATGTTTATTCGAACTAAGAATTTAAAAACTAATGACATACGCTAAAGGTACTGTTCAGGAATTTTTCTTCCAGTTGGTGGGGTAATGTAATGAAACCATGAACTGAGAATTTAAAAAATCATTTTTTCATAAAAATTATAATGGCAATTTGGTAGGTGAAGATGAAACTAAGTTTTCTGTAATATTTTAACTTTTGGATACGTGCATCACATTATTTTTAAAACTCACAAGGACAATACTTATAATCAAGAAATCGTTGGAAGCAGAAGCAAAATAGTCAAGAATCACCTGTAGTCAAATAACATTGCTTGTCAGTAGTAATTAACAATTCGGATAAAATCACGAAAAAGATTAAAGCAAACCTCAGGAAAAATTAAAATTCAAAAATACTTATTTTTACATCATTAGATAACAATAATATTTTGTCAGAAAATGTAATTAGAACTTTCCTAAGATTTTGTAAATTTTTATATTGGCTTTTGGCGAAGTTAAAAGGAAAAATAATTAAAGTAAACATGGACAATAGTCCATATAAAATAACCAAGTTTGCAACTAAAAGATCATTCTGCATTCGATCATTCTGCATTCTGCATTCTGGTTCCTGTATCCAGAATCGCAATGGAATGGTCTATACGAAATTACAAATGCCGCAAGAAAGACCATTGTCCGGCCAAGACCAAGCGAAATATGCAATAAGGTAATGTATGACTACAGAGAACTTTAACTGTCTATTTTGCATGTGACATGAAATTAGGAGGTCTCTGAAAGTGACAGGCAGATTTGAATGTTTAAATATTTAGCTTATTTCCGTTTGGTTAAGCATTGAGTAAAATTATAATGATCTGTTATACAATTAATCTGACATACTATGTCTGGATGTTCACTGTTAAATAATTTATATTGTTACAAAAATATCCACTATACTACCATTGTAAGTCAGTTGTTTCATTAATAAAATATTGTCATTTTTGACAATAAGAAATTGCAACCACTAGTTTAATTGCACTCTTAATTTGATTTAAGAACTTACTGTTCCTTTAGTTATTGATTTGATACAATTTATTTTAATTTTTTTATTTCTTTAATATTAAATTTTTTTGACTTATGGTACAGTAAGTCGCCAAATCGTCATTCCAAAATCACCAAAAAAGTCGCTAATCGGAAAAATTATTTTTTGTTGCTATCCTGGAAGGCGAATCCCCAAGATTTAGCGACTTTCCCCCCAAATTGGCAACACTGAAAACAAGCTCCAAGAAAGGTAAATTGTGCTCTAGTACTTTTTAAATACAAAAAATATAATTAACGGCAAAAAGTAATTTGAAAATGAGAAACAACCAACTTTGAAAATGTTCCACACTAAACGACTGGAAAATAAAGCTATTCTATACTACAGTTGATACTATTTGTCCCTTCTGACAGCTTACTGAACGCACGTGGTGCTCAATGCTGTGTTGCCAGCTTTTGTGTCGGGTATTGAAACACGAAATTATTCACTGCAAGTAAATCTCAATTTTATAAAATTAAATGACACAAAAAAGAATTAAAAAGAATGTTCTCAACAACCAGCATGTCCACTACTCCAGTTGACATTCGACTAAAATAATGTGCATTTGTTTATATTCAAATTGGCAACGTGCGGAAAGGGTAGAATGTTTACCATTGTAGAGCGAAAGAAAGAACCATTATAATTGGCTGAACGTGCTGTTGCCGTAATAACAGTTCTTGGTTGATTGTAATGGCCACGTGCAGGAAGGAAAAAAAAAAACAAAGGAAAGCAACTGTGGGAAGGGGTAAGTTGTATCAAGTAGACTTTAGTATCCTTACGTTCATTACAATATGAATTATGACACAAAGGAATTATGTAAATATTAAATCCTGTCTACAAAATAGTTTTCGCCAACATTTCCAACTGTCTCTTTCAATTAAAAAAAAAAATACCTAGGTACTTATTCATCAACTACTTGATAAACGTAGAAGAATGAAATTTATGGGTAGTTTACTTATACAGGGTGTCCGGAGTGGGACTGATTGTTTTTAAGTGTTTAGTTTTAATATGGTCCAAGATACAGAAGAAGAAAAAATAACATGCCTTTTAAAGGAAAACTCAAAAAGTTTATTTGGTCTTACTTACAAGTCATTTTAACTCAGCGTAACTCCAGTGAGCTTCATTTGTAACTCTTACAATATCTAGCCTGAACTCAATCTCTCTCCACGTATTCTGTAATATCTGAGGTGTTACTGAAGTAATCGCATTCCTAATACGGTTCTTCAGTTCATCAAGGTTACGCACCTTTTCACCAGAATATACAAGGTTTTTCACATACCCCCACAGGAAGAAGTCCAGAGGGGTAACATCGGGAGAGCGTGGAGGCCACCTAATTGGCCATCACGGCCTATCCAACGGCCAGGAAATTCAGTATCAAGGTACTCCCTCACTTGTAGGCTCCAATGTGGAGGGGTACCATCCAATTGGAATATCACGTGAGGTTGCAAAGTGTTGAAGCATGTCTAAAAACACGAGGATCCTTTTGGTAAACATGTCGAAAGTTTCGTTGAACTAGAGCAACACTTGTCTCTGCAAACCACCACACACATTGCGCCTTTTCAACTGCCGACACAATTTCTGTTTATCGGCGATATTAGCGCCGTCATCGGTAGTTGTTCAAGTATGAAAATTTGCTGAGCAAAACTTTTTGAGTTTTCCTTCAATATGAATTTTTTCTTCTGCATCTCTGACCATATTAAAACTATACACTTTTAAAAATCGTCAGTTCCATTCCGGAGACCCCGTATATTGAATAAAAAGTGTGACATTTCATTTTTCACATATATATATATATATATATATATATATATATATATATATATATATATATATATATATATATATATATATATTATAGTAGCTGAAATATCCGTTTTTCGCACGGGAAGGATAAGGTTTATGCAATATATATATATCAAGGTGAAGAAATGAATAAAGCAAATAAAAAAGAAGAGCAACGCCTTTGGCGTTGTCCCTTGTCCACATCAGGGAAATAAATAAATAAAAATGAGTAAAGTCTTCAGTATTGCCCCTGTCAATGTGAGTGTGGTAAATACATAAATAAATAACAGACATGTCAGATCCCGGATCAGATGCCACTTCTTTTCTTGCATAAACTTGGTCTCAAATGCTATCGGAACTTTCACTAACCTTCACGAACCTCATCTATGTTAAAAATTTGATCGAGATCAGTCGTGGTTCAAGAGTTATTAAGTTTTATTTATTTTTATAGATCTCTCCTCTCCCCTCCCCCTTCCCTTAGGTCTACCGTAAAAGTTATACGATAAAAAACACCCAGGTCTGAACCTCATCTATGTTGAAAATGTGGTTAAGATCGGTCAGGTGGTTTAACCGTGATGAAGTCACAATGACAGTCACTTTTATTTACATTTTTTAAACATATATCTCCACTTTCCCCTTCCCCTGTTGCACGGTCAAAGTTAAATGACGAAAACATCCCAGGCCCGAACCTTAGCTATGTTGTAAGTTTGATCGAGATCGGTCAGGTAGTTCAAGAGTTATTAATTTTCATTCATTTTCATATATTTCCCCTACTCCCCACCCCCTCCCCTAAGATCTACCGTGAAAGTGAAAATAATAAGAAACTTCCCAGGTCCGAACTTCATCAATATTGGAAATTTGATTGAGATCTATGAGTGCTTTAGTGTTCTAAAAAAACGGTTTTTTTTCTGTGAAGTTTTTTAAAATAAAAAACATCGTTCTTTTCATGTTTTTTTTCCAAATGTCTGTTTTTTTTTCTGGCAACGATTATTTATTGATTTATGTTGCAGATTATTGGAATAATCAACAGAACTTGAGTCTAAACCCTAGTAACTTACAAATCGTTTGTTTCTTTGTACCTATACGAGCAAAATTATGTGATTATTCCTTTCGGCCCCAGGTCATTTTTTGGCGTTTTCCTACATTTCCAGTTATAGATATACCATATTGTGTTGATACCTAGTCTTCCGTTCTGAGCGCTGCCGTCGACTGAAGGAATTCCACTCCCTTTCGCTAATTCTCTACCGCTTAGCAACACCTGAGCCCTTATTGGCTCAACGTGTGGGTGTGTCGAGGGTGAGCTTTAGTTCTCATTTTTGCCACGGCTCAAGACATTTTGGCAGCACTATAGTGACTTATTGCTCAAAAACTATTCATTCGAATGATATGGTTAAGGCCTTGTTTTTTTTAGAAAATAGGAGTGACTATTTTTTGGTGTAAGTTGCATTGCATTGTTGCCAACGGGTGGGAAAATACTGAAGGAAATGTAGGGGTGAAAATTTACAAAAAATTCCCTAACCGAATTTCAAAATTTTTTGAATCTAGCACCACTGCTGCTATATGGGTTCAAGTCACCTAAACAAATCTTTGGTGTGTTGACAAGGTACAGTGAAATCCTGAAGTCCCTGGCTTCCATTCAAAGAGGGAAAGAAAAAAATCTGTCATACACATTAAATTTTGACACTTTTTACGCCTCAGAAGCAAAAATCAAATATGCCGGGGCTACAGCTTCTCTAATTATCCTATTGAAACTTTTTATGGTGCGTTCTGTAGGGCAAAGAGGAAGCTTTTAAGTAGTGATACGTTTGTTTCAATGTAGCCAGTAAGAGGGTAATAATAGAGGGGAAAAGGGAAATTTTCCGAATTTTTTACCTAATAGCGGGAATTAATTGTTTTGGCTGGAAACGCTGTCATCAGACAGACGGAAACTATCTGAAAATAAACCGTAGTACTCCAAGAATATATCCTATAAATATCATGGCGATATATAACAAAGTAAGCATGAAATTTTAAAAAAATCTCATTCTACCTCAGAAATTCACCATTTTCTTACCATTTCCAGAAAATGGTTTATTATAAACCTCAACTGTACTTCCCCTAATTATTCTAGTGAAACTTTTTGTGGTGCGCTGTGTAGGCTAAGGATGAGGCTGTTAGACACTGGTATGTTTGTTCGAATGTAGCCAACAAGAAGGAAATAATAGAAATAAAAAGGGATTTTTTTTCCAAAATTTGCCCCTAAAATCTGGAATTAAAATTTTCTGTAGCTGGCAACACTACTATCATACACACACAAACTGTCTTAAAATAAGCTTTGGTATCCCTCTAATATACCCTACAAGTATTGTGACGGTATCTAATAAAGTAAGCATGTCAATAAAAAATATCTCATTCTATCTTCAAAAAATTCACAGTTATCTTTCCAATTAGAGAACAAGGTCTACTGTAAACCTCAACTGTACTTCCCCTAATTATCGTATTGAAACTTTCTATAGTGCGTTGTGTAGAGCAAAGACGAGACTTCCAGATACTGGTACGTTTGTTCCGATATAGACAAAAAGAGGGAAATAATAGAGACAAAACATATAATTTTCCAAAATTTCCCCCTAAAATCTGGACTTAAAATTTTCTGTAGCTGGCAACACTGCTACCAGACAGGCGGAAACTATCTTAAATTAAACATTGGTACACCACTAATATATCCTACAAGCATTATGGCGATATTTAAGGAATAAAGTTTCTAATTACCAAAAATGTATTACGGTAAACAGAGGGAAAGTAGGGAAAAACTAGAAAAATCAAGGGTTAGAACCCAAATAGGAATTTTACGTGCGCCCCCTAATTGCCCCATTGTAACGATCTGTTCTTGTGTTTGTTAAATAAGGACAAATGTTCGATTGGCGTAAGTTGACTTGCACTCGGACGTATAGGTACGGATTTATAAACAAAAATTTCTATTTTTTGCCCAAATATAGGAGAATTTTAATTTTCCTAATTGACAACACTGCGCGCAGGCCCATCCAATTGATGTCAACAGTTAGGTATCCATCCGAGTTATCTACCTGGCAAGTCTTAAGGATGTCTTTCTACAACGAAGGAAGCTACAGGGAAAAAAGAAGTAAAGGAAATTAGAAATTAGAAAATTCTCGAATTTTTGACTGGGGTGAAATTTGAGAAGGAAATTCGACACCAGAAGAAAAAGGAATTAATATGATAAACTATAGTCCAGCCATATTTTGCAAGAATAATATCCCGATATCTTAATTAGTGTCCACACAGGAACGGATTAAACAAGTGACACACCCGTGTGTGCCACTTTGGCCACCTGGGCCACTGAGTATACATTTGATTACATTTTTTGACTACTAACTCGTGTTTTTGTAGTCTCGACTAATAGCAATATCTTTGTAAACAATAACTTTATAAGGAAAATTTTCTCTCCTTTTTACATCTTAGTTCCAACACTGTTGGTGAGAAATGCAGGGTGTTTCAAAATAAATTTTGGAGTTTTAAGTCTTCGTAGTACTTATTACATTTTACGTACAGTTATAAGCAATGCATCAAGTAAAAGAGCACCTCAAACAGTCTTTGCTACAAGTGTTCAATGTGAGATTCATTCGTCACACGGCACACATCTAGTCGATAGGCGAGAAAGGCCCATAAACTTTCCGCCATATGGCACAAAACACATTCAATTTAGGGGAGTCTCGTTTCAACTGTACCATCTCCTGAGGATTTGTTGACGGCCAGATGCAAACATTATGAGTGCTCACATTAGCTCTTAGCTGAAAGGTCGATTTATCACTGAAGACGACACGATCCAGAAAATTTTCATTGTTATGCAGCAATATTTCACTTGCGAAATTGGCACGTAAACTTTAGTCTGTAGGCTTTAGACCTGTAGCAACTGCAAACGATAAGGACGTAGTTGCAAGCGTCTCCTTAATATTCTTCACACAGACCGTTGCACTGTACAGATTCAGTCTTTATTAAAACAAAAAACTTTTTGCTCTCTAGTCTCCATCTTTGCTGCTTGCTCTTTCTAATGGCAGACAGAAGAAACAATGCATGTACATGCGTGCGTACAAAACTGTTTGAGTTGCTCTTTCATTTGACATAATATTTATAATTGTAAGTTAATTGTAATAGATACTACAAAGTTTCAAAACCCTAATATTAATTTCGAAACACCCTGCATTACTTCAAATTGAGTCATCCTATATTCATGTCTTTTATATACATATCATCAGGGCCGGTCCTAGTCAATTTGTCGCCTCGTGCAATGGCACAATTTGCCGCCTCTCCCTTTCTCCAGAAAGAACAAATCTTAAAAGTCATGATTTTAAGTATGCTACTCCAGCATGAACAACAAAGGTGAGGGTAAGTACAGTCGCACTCAGAAAGGCTTAAATACTTACTAAAAATGCAATCCCTTTGTGTCTTTTTTTTTTTTTTTAATATTAATCTATTATGTTAGTGAAAGATAAAGCAAACACACCTGCAGAGGAAAGATGGTAATCCTTTTTATAGAATTCACTATCGAGCTTCAATCTCAATGTATCAGCTTGCAATTCCAGTGCAACTAGCTCTTTTATCTTTATTTCTTGATTTTTCTTCTACATCTTCTAACATTTTTTTTTAAACTTGTTTCTATCTTCAATGATAAGGAACTTGTTTCTGACAAAAACAAGACTAGTTTCATATCAAAACTGATATAACTTACTAAATGGAACAGATATTCACTACTATTCGAGAATTGAATTCTTGCATTTGACAACAATCAAGCAATTTGTGCTCGGATTTAGTCGACCATTTGCTTTGGTATTGTCCATGTGGCCTTAAACTAATGCAACTTAAACATAATTTATGAATGTAGTATTCAAATAGGTCAGCTTAGTAAATGTAACTACCATCATCATGAAGTCTGTTTGCAACAAGAAATATTTAATTTAAATAATATACTTATGACAGATTTTGCCGGTTCATCCAAGCTTGCCGCTCCACGCAAATGCACTTGTTGCATATATGGTAGAGCCGGCTCTGCATATCATATATATCTAGTCGACAAATTATTTATATATGACATTTAGAAAAATACTATTAGGCAAATCAGTATTAGTTTTTACCTTTAGACAAGTTATTGGATACTGTTCGTGACATTATTTTTGTATTTATTAAAGGCCTGCTTTCACGAAAAAACAAAATTTCATTTCTACTTTTATTTCTTAGTTGATATTGATGAAAACTGCTGAAACCCGAATTATTAATAGGTATGGTATTCATGTAAATTGTAAAATATTTGTAGCGTATCAGTATCTAGCGTATAATTTAATTTGCATTTATTTCATACTTAAATAGACGTAAGATGAATTACAAATGACTATTTGAAAAGAAACGAAATTTAGAAAAAAAAAAACGAGAGGCAATGTTTTTTTTTCTAAAAAAGACGTAAATTTCTGAAAAAATACGAACAGTTTTTTTTTCTATTTACAACACTATTTAGGAGTTAATTACTCACGAACATAATCACTTTTATTTTTATATATGTTGATTTTAGTATATTTCTCCCTCCTCCTTTTCCCCGACGTTGCTGTATCAAAGTGAAATGATAAAAAACAAAAACAAAAACAAAAAAAAACATTCTAGGCCCGAATATTAGCTATGTTGAAAGTTTGATCGAGATCGGTCGTTTGATTCAAGAGTTATTAAGTTTTATTTATTAAGAGTTATTAAGTTCTATAATTCCCTCTCCTCCTCCTCCTCCTCCTCTAAGATCTAAAGTCAAAGTGAATAGCTAAAAACACTCCCAGGCCAGAACCGCATCTACGTCGAAAATTTGAGAGAGATTGGTCGGGTGGCTCAAGATATTAAAAGAGTCACAAGCATAGTCACTTTCAATTTTAATATATAGGTTAATGAAGTTGGTTATGTTTTTGAAAAGTGTCTCATTTTTCCATTCCAGTGTTCTTTTGGTTAAATTTAATATACGTAATTTAATGGCATGATTTATTATATTTGTGTTAATGAAAAAAATATATAACATGTTAGTTTTCAATAGTATTTTAAGTACTGCAGTAAATAATTGTGTGAACCGAAGAAGGTGATTTTTAGGTAAGAAATTTCAAAATATTTGTTTTGTGTTTAGGCATCATATCTTTGAAAGGCCATCATTTTAAGGTCTGTCTGTATTTTGGATCAAAAAATTATGGCAACCCTACTTAAATATCCATTGTGAAGCTTCATTTGTGTTAACTGTGTATAGAATGAAGTGGAAAAATGTGAGTAATAACCTGGAAATGACAAGTTATTAATTGATTCTGACCAAATGAGTAGGAGTCCTAATCTTATATAAAGCCTGAGATTGGTGTCCCGGTTTTTCGTTTACAAAATCTGGCAATCCTTCGTTTTCCGCAACAATGGAAAGCAGACATATTTTATTCCTAGAGTCGTAGCCAGGATGTTACAAACCTAAGCAACACGCTCTTGTTTTTGTTCCTCAGTCAATAAGTGTGACACAAACCGCGATGCGATCTTCTTGCCCAGATCATCCACAAACATCTTACCAAGGGCGCCGATTTCTCTGTAAATGGGGGGGGGGGGCATTCAGATGCAGAAAGCATATATGAGGAATTTAAAACAAATTGCATTCAAATTATGCCAAATATTGTAAATGTACAAATGCAGTAAGGGGGCCCATATGAGCTTTGGGGGTTCCGGACCCCCCTCGTCCCCCCAGGATCGGCGCCCTTTGCATCTTACAGATTACGAATTATCTTCCTGTAAACACCAAACTCGTCTGTTATCATTCTCACAGTCACGTAACGATCTTCTTGCACACGTTCACGGACTTTTACAATGAATTCTTCATTACGAATAGACATTGGACGATCCGGCCTAGATTCATCTTATATTGATTCCACACCATGTAAAACGTTCACACCATCCAAAGATCTATGCACGAGACATACACGTATTCCCATACACTCTCCGCCATCAAATCAACAGTCTATGTGGCACTTTTACCCAGTTTAACATAGAATATCATACGTATTCGCTCTCTGTTCCATGCCGTTAGCTCCTTTCATTTTGTTGAACTTAACGATTGTTATTTTCTGGATGCTTCTCGTACTTCCTAAAGAAATAAAAAACTAAACATCGTAATGCGAGTCATAGACGCACACACTTACATGACCAACTTACATGAAAGATTTGTTTCATCATCCATGTTGGAAGAATTTTTTGCCCACACACGTACCAACTTGCTGCCCAACATACTAGAAGAATGAATCGGAGGAAAGTCACGTGATTTCTTCCGCTGTCTTGATTGGCGGAGCTAAATATAAAACAACGAAGTTGCATGAACGAGCACATGTTCGGTAAACATGCATGAAGAAAGGCAAAACTATCATGCATGTTTACAGATGATTTTGTAAACTTTCAACATGCATGAACGAGACCATATATACACGATCAACTTGCCTGTGGTTTTCTCATTTTTCATGCATGTTGGAATTTTTTCTTCATGCACGTGTTTGCGTGCATGGGTCTCTTAAGGGTCTTCACTAGAGCGAAATTAAACTACCGCAATTTTAGAGTTTTTTCTGTAATATCTTCAAAACAAATAGAAATATTCGAAAAGCAGAAACGTAGTGAACTATTTAGACAATACGATTGTGCATACGATTTTGCTTCACCACAATTCACTTATCTGCTTTTGGTATGCCGCTATTTACAGAACCCGCAAAAAATACTAAAAATAGCTACAGTTGTAAATCGTAAGGAGACAGATGAGTTGTGATAACGGTATCACATGCAAAATCGTTTTTCAGCTTTTCGAATATTTGTATTTGTTTTGAAGATGTTACAGAAAATCTCTAAAATTAGCGGTAGTTTAATTTCGCTGTAGTGAAGACCCTTAAGACATTGTGAAGAACATATTGCAATACTATTTGTGTTATTTTGTACTCAATAATACACAGACATATCCGTATTTGAAGGGAGAATGGATAAAATAGAGAATTGTTGCACCGACACAATGGAATAGTGCTTTCTCTTGTTTCCTTTTTCGTACAGTCAGTGTAAAAACGCAGGATTATATGTGGCTTAGAAATTCATTTTTTTAAAAGATAATTATACTATATTACATATTTTTATTGGTTCGAAATGATCGTTAGCAAGTGGTATTCCATTAGCCCCTCAAAATACTCTCAGATTTTATTATATTTTTTTTCTTATTCTATTCTTATTCTAATTCTTATTCTTATGGTTTCGATTGACGTCAACCGAATCTTGGATGGCTCTGCAAAGTCGAAAATAAAACACAACTTCTAAAACAAATCAATAAATAAATAAACAAGAAAATTCTACTTCCAATGTTGTATCTCATAAATTGACTAAATCTAATAAGAAAATGACTTGCTGAAAGAAACAAACCTGTTTTAAACAAAGTTTAGCTGCTGTGTTTCAACTTATTATTATTATTATTATTATTATTATTATTATTATTATTATTATTATTATTATTATTATTATTATTATTATTATTTGTGCAACTAAAGACTAAACGTTTTAAAATGTCAATATCCTCTTATATTTTTCGCAGTATTTTAAATGTGATGATAAATGTTTCGTTCAAAGAACAAGGTTCATTTCATAGTTGTTCTTACACTAATTAAACTGTACAGGCATCTTTCGGGAATTTGTCGAGCCTGAGAAGATGCCCATTAATTGTCTATAGGCTCTCAGCGCCCATGGCCTGCAAATTACAAAGGGGAAAGGAACCTGAGGAAGATACCATTAAGGTAAACAACCATCGAAGCTTCCTTTTCATAGAGGGATTTCTTCCAGGGCGCTGTTCCCCTTCCCTCTGTTGCCCCTAAGTAATCTTAACAGCCAAGTTCTAAGCTAGCACATTTATATAATTGAGTGCTAGTACTAATTTAGGAACCTGAGTTCATTGCTAGTGACGTTTTTATCCTCAACGCCACTAGAAAAAAAAAAAAAAATGGGGAATCACCATACTTACCTGTATTGATTGAATGCTAACCTCAATAACAAGAGTAACTTAATTCTTAGCAACGGTTTAAGTGTCGAAATGTTAAACTGAATTTTATAAGTTAACAATTATGCTTTTAAATTGTTAACAATTGTGAATAATGAAAATTTAAATATATTTAATTGTTAACCCATTCGAATCATATGACAAACTGTGGTCAAGTGAAATATTTAAACGTTTAAATCGTATGACGACCAGAACTCTGGAACTGTAGCTGGTCAATGTAAGCAAAAATATTATATTTCCAAGAGAATTGATGTTTATTGTATAGTTTTTATCGTTTTTTGAACATGTTAATGTAGTGGTGGATACTTCAAAAGGATTAAATCAGATTTCCATGCTTAAAGCAAGGATTTAAATATGACTCATGAGTTACTGTTCAGTACCGGTATAGTGTGTTAATCAGTTTTCCTAAGTAGCTAAACCATTAACGTAATTATTGCTGACAAGTATAACATTTTATCTCAATTTTGGTCAAAATTAGTGTATCACAAGTACTCGTATAAATGGTAAAAAACAGGGTCGATTTAAAAGTAGTAGAACTGACTTTAAAAAAAAATATATTGAACATTTTGGTACATCGACTTAATACTCTTCAAAATAGGCCCCTTGGACATTCACACACTTCTGGTAGCGAGCCTTCCTGGTCGCGAAGGCCTTCTGGAAGTCGTCCTCCGGGATGCCGTTCAGTACCCTTGTCGTCGCCGCTTGGACCGCTTCCACCGAGTCGAAACGATGCCCCTTGAGCTGCCTCTTGATACGGGGGAACAAGAAGAAGTCCGGCGGTGCCACATCAGGGGTGTAGGGGGGTGAGGCAACGTGGAAACGCCAAATTTGGTCAGGAGATCCCTCACAATCCACGCGCCGTGGCACGGCGCGTTGTCATGGTGGAGCTTCCATTTCCCCACCAGGTCTGGTCGCACGCGTGTGATCCGATTTCGGAGCCGTGTGAGCACTTCCACGTAAAATCTTGTATTTACACTCTGTCCAGGAGGTACAAACTCCTTATGGACAATGCCACGACTGTCAAAAAATGCAATCAACATCGATTTCACTTTCGATTTCGACATCTTGGTCTTCTTTTTACGGGGTGATTGTGCGGCTCATGGTATCCTCCTTGTAGGCCTGCATAAGCATGGCCTTGATTTCGGTCGCTGATTTTCCCAGTTTGACGCAAAACTTGATGGCGTACCGGTGCTCCAAATTTCGCTCCATCGCAACTGACGACGAGGCGTCACAACAAGAGGTCACTAACAGTGGTCCACACTCAACTAACGCACGCAGGAGACAGGCGACTGCCGCCGGTTGACACCTGTTCCCAAGGCTCCCCTCCATAACATCTGGCCCTGTAGCCCCCCTAATATTGCTCCGCGCGGGCGGGAAAAAATCAGTCCTACTACTTCTGGATACACAACCCTGTACTAAGTTAAATGAAAAAAATATATTAAAATGTGAAGTTTGTTTCATGATAGGTACAAGGATATATATCAAGCCTGAGGGTCATCTGCGTTTAAACTAAAAGAAAAAGCGAAAAAATCCTAATCATGGCATGATTAATAGGTATAAATTAGCTGATGCTCGGAAAGATTACAATGTACGCTAGGGGTGACTGGATTCGGAAAATAAAATATCTGGACATTTTCCAAACTGGCATCATTGGACAACCATTTAGGAACAGTCAAAGCTTCTAAGCAACATTTCACACGTTGTTGCCCCTATAATATTTTAAGGTTTGTACCTAATATAAAGTATTTCTATATCTAAGTAATATAAAGTATTTCTTTAAATAAATCGTAAATACATGTGTATAATAATAATTATTTTGTAAACGTAAATTTATCTTCCTTATAGACATCAGTGACGGATCTAGAAAGCAAAAACTGGGGGATGGGTTAATCGGAACCCAGACTATGATAGGTATATCACTAGGGTTGCCATATGTCCGTATTTTGTACGGACTGTTTGTATTTTTGGGTTGGTGTCCATGTCCGTATCGTACAAAGCATGAAATAGAAAAATGTCCGTATTTGACAGCTTTTGAAGTTGCCCGAAAATTTCCGAGTTGGGAATCACTAAACTCTCCGGCGAAAAGAATTGTGTTTTCATCATATAACATATTTTAGTTACTATTAATAAAGTAGGTTATGTTTTTAATAAATGTCTCATTTTTTCATTCCAGGGTTTTTTTGGTTAGATTTAATATACGTAATTTAATGGCAAGATTCAATACATTTGTGTTAATGAAAGAAAATTATAAAACATGTTAGTTTCCAACAGTGTTTTAAATATTACAGTAAACAATTGTGTGATAATTTTTAGGTAAAAATTTCAACATATTCATTATGTGTTTCTTTGATGGGTCTTCATTTTAAGACCTGTCTGCATTTTGGATCGAAAAATTATGGCAAACTTACACATGAGGATCGGGACTAAGTTCAACTTCAACAGCGTCCGGAGTAGTTTTTCATCTCAGCGACCCTAAAAACTATGTATATGACACTAATATCGGTAATTTGGACACGTTATTTTTCACACTCACCAATCCTCCATTACGATTGGGACTAAGTTGAACTTAAACGCCGTCGAAAGCGTTACTATTCGTCTCAGCCACCCAGAAAACTATAAATTTGACACTAATATCAGTCATTTTGGATATTATATTTTCATGCCCCCATCCCAAACCCTCCATGACGATGGAAGCTAAAGTCAGACTTGAACGGAATCGGAAATGTTACTATTCATCTCAGCAACCCCCAAAACTATAGATTCCACAGTAATATAATTCATTACCCCTCTCTACCTCCCTAGAGGTGTCTTACCTAACAGTGTTGTTAATAATATGTGTATGTTAACTTGTTTTTAGAAATGAGGTTAGACGCTGAGTTTCATCTCCCTAGTATGGAAAATTCCTGGTGAGATATCCTATTTTCTACATAAATTTTAAACCATTTCTTCCTCTTTGACGCCCTTTCCTCCCCCTTTATGATCCGAATGAATAAATTCTATATAGTCCACGGTGAGCTGGACTTATTGTTAAAAGAAATTGTGATCGACGGACAGAAACAGTTCTTGACTCGATGTTACGAAACAAAAACCTAACGAAACATCATAACATAGCGATTCAACGCAAATTTAGAAGCACTGTCTGATGGCATGAAAGAGAATTGGCCAAGATATATTAGTACCGATACACGCAAAAAAAAGAAAGGTTACTAGTAAACAAGAAAAAGGTGGACAGTAACCAAGTTAGTTTGTCAATATATAGACAACAGAGTCGTGTGTCCCAGCAGCCAAGCCAAAAAGGTTAACGAGAGAAGGTGATCGTAACCTTGCGTTACAGGTTAACATTGCTAGGTTACAGTGTAATAACTCACAGGGGTACGCTAACCGATCACGTAGTTACCACTATCAATCATAGCCTGTAACCGGTAACCTTGTTAGTATGTTGGAATAACCGACTGCTCGGTTAACGAAACAGGGTGCGACAACTTTCTAACCGTGTATTTTGATTAGTATAACTTATTTAATAAATAACAGTAACAGATATTCACTCAGCCACGAGCACATCAAAAAATACCATACTAAAATAGATAATAACTAACTAAATTTATTTTCATTTGTAGTATGTACTTTTTTTTATTTTTTTCGTCATCCCGTTTAAAGGGTAACGCCCTACTGAATACTGAATAATTGTAGTGCAGGGTGCAGTGGGCAGAGAAGTAGATGAAGATGGACTGCAGTGCTCTGGACGCCACATCACAGGGTTTTGTTAGTACTGACGAATGCAAGTTATCTTCTGTTCCTGGGGCGATTCAGGAACTGATGAAGACAGAGGAAGCCCATGTTAATAGGTAGTTACGGTGCATATGATGGGTAGATGAATGATGAAAGTTCACGTGGTTCATAGATGTGAAAGATTTCGGGATCCACTACAGCATCATCTAGTTGTAAATGATAGAAGGTCATGAAGTGCTGGAGAGGAGTATCGACGTAAGTTGAAGGTGCGTCGTGATCCCGATCGTACCGTAGGATATCAAGTAACATGGGATGCTGCTGGGCAATTCGCTTGCAAACGTACCGAGTACGAAGCTGTTCGAGATGATGCAATAAAGGTGGAAAATCAATCAGCTCGTAAAGTAACCGTGTCGGATGCGGTAAGCTGATTCGATGTGCTAGACGTAGAGCATGACGCTCTAGGATAGCCAATTTCTGATAGAATTTTGGCGGTGCGGATGTCCAGGCAGTGTGTCCATATGTTAATGTACTGCGCATAAAGGCTTTGTAGGTATTAAGTACTGTTAATGGTTTTAGCCCCCAGGTTGTACCGACTAAGCGCTTGAGTAGGTTGAGCCGATTTTGTGCTTGGCGTACGATCTTGGTGAGGTGTGGATTCCAGGTAAGTTTGGAGTCAAATATGACACCAAGATAAGTCAGTGTATTTGACGCAACGACAGGTGTATGATCTACTTGAATGATTAATCGACTTGGATTTCGGTATATTCGTGAACGGCGTCTACGTGGCAGGAAAACAATAGCCTGAGTTTTCGTAGAATTAATACTTAATCGCCATATATTACACCAGTGAACAAATGCGTCAATTGCCGTCTGCATGTTTTTACTGATTGATTGCACTGTGCGGGCCGTCGTGAAAAAGGCGGTGTCATCAGCAAACTGGAATATGCTTATGTTCTGTGGGACAACAAGGTCGGCAACATACAGTAAGTATAAGAGAGGAGACAGTGACGAACCTTGAGGAACGCCAGATTGTAGGAAAATCGGATGAGAAAGTGTTCCGTTAATAGAGATATATGCTAGCCTCCCTAATAAGAAGGAATGTATGAACCTGATATATGAAGATGGTAGTAGATAGTTATGGAGTTTGTAAAGTAAACCAGGATGCCAAACTTTGTCGAAAGCTTTCTCTAGATCAAAGGCTACCAGACAAGAAGGAAAACCTGTGTTGTATTGATTATAAATAGCCGTGGATAGTCTTAATAGTTGATCCAGGGTACTAAAATGAGGTCGAAAACCGGCTTGGTGAATAGGAAGTAGGTTATAAGTTGCAAGGTGAGCGTGCATGCGGCGGACTAGAATTCGTTCCAAAATTTTACAGAGGCAACTGGTGAGGTGAATAGGGCGATAAGACTGGACGTCTGACGGAGGTTTCTTAGGTTTCGGAAACAGAAGAACTTTTGAGTATTTCCAGTCGATTGGAAAAAATCCAGTTCGGAGGATGAAGGTATATATGGTGCTGAGAAGCAGAAGAAAAGAAGGTGAAGCTTGCCTGATGAGAACATACGTAACAGAATCAAATCCTGGGGCGGTGTTGCGTTTACGGAATAATGTTTGGCGAATATCGTCTGGTTGAATCGGAGTGGTAAGTGGATTATTGGGTTCCAAAGAGTGGTTGATAGATGGGCGCAGAAAAGCAGAAGATGGATCTCTAAGTCGGTTTATTGACTTTTGTAGGCGTAACGCCCTACCCTTATAAGCCCCCAATATCACAAGTATTTAACAACTAACAGTGAGAATTTGTTTGGGTGATACTCTTCCCTATAAGCAAAGACGTAAAAGGATTTTGCTATTTGTACCGTAAAGCAACGTAAAACGCATTATGTTTCCTGAACACATTACAAAATTATTGTTACGAGTGTGTGAATTATTTGACGACAATTACATAACTAGTAGTGCTACCATCTAGTGTGGATATTTGTACTAGAAACATGTCTCATAACATTTTATTCATTTAAATCTCAGAATATGCATAAACCTCCGTAAATAAACTTTCCTTCACATTTCTCTATTAATTTATGTAGAATCCATATTTTAATAACTGTTTTCCTATTCCTTCGGATGTATTCATAATTCTTAAAACTTTTCGTTCTTAAAATTGCAAATGGCGACCTTGCTGTTTGTACTTCTAGTAATGCAGTGTTACCAGTAAACAAGTTTCGGAGGGTTAAATTTGCCTTGTGTGAAAATCGGTTGATAACAACACAGTGTTTTAAATTAAATTAACCTTCTTGGATTGGTTACCTTCTTCTAACCTATTTTATAGGTTAATAGCAACCAAACACTGGATTGTTTCTACACATTTTCTAGTAACCTTTCGTGATTGATTACCGGCGACCTCGTAAAATTAACCTTTTTTGTCTCAGAAGGGTTGTTACAAATTATTAACTGGTTCTAGCAGCTAAATTGTCCATTAACCCCCACTAGGTTACCACTTATTTTTTTCAGTGTATCGACTGTCTCCTTTTCTAATTACTCCTTGCCAAATTCTACAACTGACACAATTCGATGAGTTCCAATCAATATTGTTTTCATCTGTTAGAAACACTTGAATCACTCTTAGGAGTATCTTTGTCACTATTAGGAATATTTGTGTCACTCTTAGGATTATCTCTGTCACTGTTAAAAATATTTGTGTCATTCTTAGGAGCATCTTTGTCACTGTTAGAAATATTTGTGTCACTCTTAGTAGTATCTTTGTCACTATTAAGAATATTTGTCTCACTATTAGGATTATCATTGTTAGAAATATTTGTCACTCTTAGTAGAATCTTTGTCACTAT
This sequence comes from Thermobia domestica, assembly GCF_964235325.1. Classification (NCBI taxonomy): domain Eukaryota; kingdom Metazoa; phylum Arthropoda; class Insecta; order Zygentoma; family Lepismatidae; genus Thermobia; species Thermobia domestica. The sequence continues at coordinate 35,629,702 of NC_137464.1, forward strand.
TAGAAATATTTGTCTCACTCTTAGAATTAACTTCGTCACTGTTAGAAATATTTGTGTCACTCTTAGGAGCATCTTTCTCAGTGTTAGGAATATTTGTGTAATTGTGAGGAGTATGACTGTCACCGTTAAGAGAACATAAATAACAATACATACAAAATCTGTTAGCTAACATTCTATTTTTATATATGAACTACGCAAATAAATAACAAGCTCTTCTGGAAAAATAAAACTTCCAATTAATATTGGCAACGAACGATGTTTTATTTAGCGCCATAAAAATAAGTTTCTCTCAATTATCTCGAAAATTGTGCATCAGAATTTAACCTCTAACATCAGTGGCGGCTCTAGAAAGTAGAAAAAAAGAGGTAACCAGAATCCAGACCATGATAGATATATCATGAATTTATTATATTTTTTAAAAATATATATATAAATAATAGCTTAAATTATTTTTGTCCCTCCGGCCCCTGGCTAGATCCGCCACTGTCAAACATGTCTGTTTGTTTAGTTTGATGCCATGGATCTATCGACTGTTTATATCTACCAACTTAGGGTAGTATGACCACATTTAGGAAAAAAAAAAAAAAAAAAGATAGAGAGACAATTGGTAAACTCTCATAATCTCTCATTTAATTTTCTGTATCATCTTTTAACATTTTAGAAAAACCATGGTTAAGAGTATCGACTGTTACTTGAAAGTCATATTGTTTTAATCATTGAATTCTTCATAGAAGGGTTGATATTTCCCTTTTTTTAAAAAAAAATGAAGAGAGGCCCATACAAGAAACACGTTTAATATAGCATTTTGTGATTATACTATGTAAATGTAACGGAGAGCACAAAACGAGACATTTATTATTTTGAAAAAAGGTACATTTTACGCCCCGCTTGGATTTCCTCACGGAATACCGGGGACTTTCTGAAAAAAGTGGACAATCTCATTAAAAACGGGACTTCTGGTCACCCTAATTTAAAACGTTATTTTAGTTATTCAGAAATTAAAGTTTAAGAGTTCATCCAGTGGAGGATCTCGCCTGGGGCCATGGGAGCCAAGGCCTCCTCAGTTTTTTGATTAACAAAAAAATTTATTAACACTACGTACTGTCACCTTGCTCATGTCATAATGAAGAGCTTATAATATACTTCAGTATCAGTATAATTGTAATATATAACGTGGCTCTAGCACAGCATCAATTTTTAGCTTTACAAACAAACTAGTTTTGCTGTATTTTCTCGAAAACTACGCATGAACTTTCATTTTGTTCGTATATTTCACCTATATGATTGTGTTCAGTTCAGTAAGATCTATTAATTGGTATATGTCTTTTTTTGTTTGTTTGTTTTAAACGGTAAAAATATAAGAATTTTACTCATATTCTTTGCAGGTGGACCTCAGATGTTCTAGTAGCAATCAGTGTTCCAAGTGAGACCAAGTGAGTGTGGTGGTATGCCATACCGTCAGGGCTAAAAGTGCGGGGTAACGCCATCCCCCATCTGGAAAATATATGTACCGGTACGGCGTTCCCCAGTTCCTAACAAGTACAATGGGCAAAAATAGACAGGGGGAACGGCGTTGCGTCATGCCGCTATCTACCGTCCCCTCTCCTTTTCGGATCCACTTTTACCCCCTGCATACCGCCTCTGGTTTTTCAATGATGAAAGCATACCGCCTATGATTTTTTAGTCATCAAGGCATAAGCCTGTCGTCACTGGAGAGTAGATGCTAAATATTTTTAAAAATCCATTTTTATACACAGTAATTGACTAACAGCTTTCCACGTAAAAATATTTATTTTTTATGTAGAAATAATATCTAAGTTGACAACACCGATATGTTTTTCCTTTCTTTTGTTTTCAAAATGATATGCCTTCAAAGAAATCCATTTAGTTTATATTTTGATGTGCCATATTGAATTTTCTTTCTTATGTATGTGTGTCGTCTTGCCTTAGTGCATTAAATGTCGTGTTTTGAGCATGGGTGGATTTAGAGTTGTCTGCTGTGGGGGATGTACAGGGTGTTAAGCAGGGCCTAAAATTCAACGAAATCACAGCTCCACACTAGTAAAAATTTTATATAGTATAGAAAAACTAGTTTAGTCAGCATTTGTTTAGACATATAATCAGTGTTCTGTTCAGTACATCATGTTTACCTGCGACCCCCCAAAAATTATTATTATTATTATTATTATTGTTATTATTATTATTATTATTATTATTATTATTATTATTATTATTATTATTATTATTATTTAGGAAAATTTTGGCATCCAGAGCAAACAAAATTAAAGGCACATTAGGATACATATTTAATTGTATTGTATTAAACCATAAAATACAGGAAACAAACCGGTAAGAAAAATAGTCACACTGGAAGAAAAAAGTCACTTTTTCTTACATAAGAATTTCACTGTCATTTTTCTGTGATCATCACGCTGTCTCAGTCTGTTTTCTGCCGAGGCAAATACACCGTTATACCAGGGCTGTTCCTTTGACTTCCTACCAACTTCAAAACGCCTTTACTTTCTGGCCAGCAGGGGTTGGGCTAAAATCTTGCAACGGACCCATATTTATATTAACGTGAAGGTAATTTTTCACAGTAGTGGGAGCTAAAGACAGTCTGTTATCTGTTTTCAATATGTTGTAGTCACTTATAAGTCTTTCAACATCGGAAGAAGATGGTTTCAAAGCAACAACTCGAGCTAGACTTGTTGACAGAGCATGAAATGTCTGATTTCCACAGATTTTCATGAGAAGGCTTTTAGCGTCCAGACCTTTCAAGATACTACACGATGATGCCTTTCTGTATTGCATTGCGAACTGCAAAAGATCTGTATGAAGACAAATAACTTTGTGGCATTCTCTTAGGGCATCATCAGTTACATCCTCTTGCAAAACACGCAAAGGCTCCAAAGCAACAATACTGTCTTCATGCAGCAAACGCTGACTAACAAAGTTAATTATGGAATCCAGGACTTCGTAGCCTACTACAGTAAAATCTCTTTTCTCACTGACATATTTGTTATGGGATTTATTGCAACGTGTGTTGCGATGAAGTTGAATACCATGTAATGAGTACTGTATTTCTCCGTTGACGTTCTCTTGCACACGTTCGTTTAAAAACGTTTTTTCCCACCCGCCTAACAGAAGTTTCTCTTTCATACTCTCCAATTGTGCTATAGTTCTATTTTTATTTGTTATTATGTCCAAAAGAAACATTTCATCACTCTCAAACTTCTGCTGGCAGTTCTTGAACACATATACAGCATCTGTCACAAGACACAGAAGATGAAGGCGATCTACTTCTATCCATTTACGCAGATGACCATTGGCTTCATTACATACATGGCTTTCCGTTTACAAGTAAAGGCAGCTTGGATAGCAATTTTTTAGGAGAGTAGTGAGCATACTGAATGAAAATTTTGTCCACCTGACGTCAAAATATTCTGGGTAGTGCAAAACTTCTAAGTTATTTTCTGAAGCTACCATCGTTAAACCTTTCGTTCGCTGCCAGAGAAGAGTGATAGAAAGCACACAGTCCAGATGCTGCTTATATGAGAGATGAAACTACTTGGACATTCTTGGTGACATCTTTCCATGCTAAATTAATGCGATGGGCAGCATACCAAATTTTCAACAGAGGCAACGTTTCACCTGAAGCAACTCTTTCATCAGTTAACAATTTCCACATTCCTTTGTGTTCTCCTGTATTCATGTTTTCATTATCAGTAACTATCGAAGTCACTCTGGGAAACATTACTCTTTCTACTGATTTTCGTAACGCTGTGCTTCGGCTAAATTTTTGGCGGTTATTGATGTATGTTATCTCTGGTAGTACATATTTCTATAACGGTTTCAAAGGATCGTGTAATTTTTATCTACAAAACAACACATTTCATTATATCGGAAAAGTGTAATGTCCTATTGAAACAACAGATAAACGTGCAGTTCAAGGTGACCAGACGTCCCGTTTTAGCCGGGACAGTCCCTTTTTTCTAACCGTTGTCCCGTTTTTTTCTGATTCTCGAACGGGACGCCTAAATGTCCCGTTTTTTAAGTAAAAATGACCTAGGTGTCCCGTAATTATTATTCAATATATAAATCTTCAATGCAAATTCTACTCTCTTCCGTACTAACACTCGTTACCAAGGTTCAGCCGTGTCTAGAACTTCCGAATTTTCAAATGGGAATTTAGTGGGAATTTTGAGCGTTCAACTAGTTAGAAGAATTGTTGGGTAGAACTTGCAGTCGGGAACCATTATTTGTTGTGTGGTACAAGTAAAGTTAGAAACGGTGTGTTATCACTCTTACTTGTGTATTTTGTAAATTGAGAACACTGCTGAGTCCCAAAATGCAATCTGGAAGTCAGATACACCTCCCCCCCTTCCCTCTCGTAGCCGATTCGTATGCGTCCCGTTTTCGGAAGTGAAAATTCTGGTCACCTTGGTGCAGTTAGTTGCATATTTTAAAACCATATGAATGGAACCGAAAACTAATATAGTTAAAATTTCCTTCACCTCAAAATTGGCAATGGTTTTCCCTGCCATCTCTTGCTTAATGTCATATACTGGCAGTTATACGGAATTGAGTAACCCCCCATTGCATAATGAATGTATTGAATCAGTAAGACTTAGTTTGACACACTAAACGCTTTGAAATGTATAATCCGAGAAAAGTAAGGTACTCACATTAATACCACTCCACACTTTAAGAATTACAGTTCCACACTCCTTTCCTACAGTTCCACAAAGTGTGGAGTACTCCACTCAATTTTAGGCCCTGGGGTTAAGATTAACCCTCATTCTAGTGTGGGGTCCGGCAGTTTTCCCGCAGGAAATTGTTAATATAAAAACTCGGTATTTGAGCATTTTTGTGTATAATCTCTATAACACAACATAAGGTGATTTTTTCTTTTCAGAAAGTTGTTGGCGGCGGATCAAAGTCTCTCCATGTTCCCCCCCACGTGACTAGAGAGACGCTCTCCATTGGTGTTCAGTCATTATGTAAATATAAATGCAATCTTTTAGGCAACATACCCTCATTGTATTTTAACATTTAGATAGCGGTATGTTGAGTCAAAATCGTAATAAAACATACCGCCTCTGCTTTTTTCCCACTTCGAAAACTGATGTAGCATGTTAAATTTCGTCTCACATTCTGCTAGAAGAAACATAGGCCTATTAATGATGTAATCTACCAAGCAGATAAGATTTATTGAGTTGAGTTGAGTTGATTTTGAGTTTTAACGTCCCGTTCAGCAGCGAGGCTATATGAGACGTGGACCTACTGATTAACGTGGAATCCGAACCACATGAGATAAGACTTATTGTCGTGCAATCAAGAACTGAGGAGTACAACTAGGTGAAACATATGATTTTTACTTCGTTTTATTCCTCTTATTTATTTTCTTTATTCGTTTTATTCTTCTGCACGCAACAATACTGCTTCACAGATATTTTGCCTGGACTTGTACAGGTTATTTTGAGAAATAAACATAAAGAACAGAATTTAGCATATTCTAAAAACTACATTTTAATTAGAAAAAAAAGCTACTTGTTTCCGCCCGGGATCGAACCGGGGACCTTGCGCGTGTGAGGCGCACGTGATAACCACTACACTACGGAAACTTGAATGCTTCTGTGTCTCAATTTGCGTACCTACAGTAACTTCGATATGAATGTGTAGGTTTTGCCTTCATCGTGAATGCTGAAACCAATACGCTACATAAAATGCAAAAATTAATGATTTCATGCCGTGTAGCATCTTTATAGTCTTCTAGGTATCCATATCTTCGATTCTTTATAGTAAGAAAAGGTACAATTTAATGCCGGGTGTATAGAGACGTTTGCACTAAAAGAAAATTTAATGGCATGCTTCCTATTAAGAAAATATGTGCTTTCATTTGTTTCTAGACAATTTGTCAATAGCAATTAAATGTTAATTTTAGTTGACGAAGAAAGCGACATTATTTTAGTAAGAATTCGCTCTATAATACGCGTAGTTAAAAAAAATTCGCGTCCAAGACTGACCTTGAGTTGTTATTTAAATGCTATTTATAACTCTTTTCCTGCTCAAGACTGGGCTTTAAGTGCTATTTAAACAATATTTATTATGACCAAAACAGATTTGTTGATTTCAGTGGTGTACGTAGACAGGCCATGTGTGTTTGACATGCTTTTTAGGAGTAAAATGAGAAATAACTTGACGCAAACACAGATAAGAAAAATATACACGATAAAATTTTTATTGTCCAAAAATCAGCAAGGGGACTTCATTTTCCATACTCCGTGATACCACCAGGTTATCAGTGCTGCTAGCCAACATAAAGTTGTATTTTTTCAAATGGTACTACGCAGGCCGGTAGCCAGCCCAAAAATGTAGGGGGGCTGAAGTTAGGGGGGGGCGATCAAACTATATTATATTTCATCATCATATTATAGTTCATTTGCAAGCTTACTGTGAAAATTTTAGGGGGGGCAGCGAAAATGTAGGGGGAGGCCCCCTAGACCCCCCTGCATACGGGGCTGGTACTACGACAGGTTATTACATACATATTTCAAAACTACATATAAAATAAAAACTTACAATATCGTATTTGTTGTTCAGTATTGCAAACTAAAGACGCTACAGTATGACAAACATCGAAATTTTGGTGGCCTGTACTGTACAGTAAACGCAAGTGAGGCGGATGGGACAATGCACATCCAAAGTACCTTTCTGTGGAATATTATGATCCTTACTTGACGGGTTTCGAATAAATACGGACAAAATTACAAGAAAATCCAATTTTTTTTTTCAAAAATATTAGATCTATTTATTTCGAAAAAAAAAACTGCTTAGTTAAACCAATTTAATTTCATTTTCATCCATAAACCATACATGATGCTTGAAGGAAGACGAGCGTATGAATCGGACACGTCAATAAATAAGATACAAAGAATAGTTATTACATACTAAAAAACAATAACGAGACAAAATATGAGACATGTTATACGAGACAAAATTACACTATACAATCTACAAGCTGCATTTAGTAGACAGGTATTCATCCACTGAATAAAAACAATTGTCCAATAAATACTTCTTTGTAACTGATTTAAATACATTCATTGATTCAATGTTACGAATATCTTTAGGAAGGTTGTTATATAATGTTGAACCTGGGACCGTTTTGAAACAATGCTGTATGGTGATTTTGAATGTGGAGATTTTTCCTATTCGGGTCGGGTTGTCGGGTCAGGTCAATGAGGTCGGATCACGGTTCGGGTCAGTCGGGTCGGATCGGGTCAGTCAATTCGGGTCACGGGTCGGGTCGAGTCGGTCTTCAACCCGACCCGACCCGACCCGTTGAGAGCACTAATAAAGACATGGCAGTGGTAATATTTGTAGTCTTATAAAGTCTTTTTTACATGGTTTGTTTTCTCTCGCATTGGCTAATACTGAAACATTTTTTTCTTTTTTTTAAATACGGAAGATTAATTTACTTCTTGAATCATTCCCCCAGAAGATAATGCCGTACATTAACAAAGATTGAAAGATATCAAAATAAATGCTTCTACAGCTATTTTCGTATATCCAAAATATTTTTAATAACTTTCAAGGCATAGAAAACATTATTAAGTTTTTGTGCTAACGACATTATGTGGGTATCCCAAGTAAGGGTATTACTTAAATGAAGACCTAAGAAATTTGTTGAAGTTACATACTTTAAGCCAGAATTCCTGATTGATACATTTATGTCATGAGTATGTTTGTTTCGTAAATGGTGAAAGCTCAAAGCTACCGATTTTTCTGTATTTACTTTTAAGCTGTGTAAATTAAAGCATTTTTGTAATTGATTGTTTATGTTTTTTCTTAAAAAAAAAATCCTGTTGCAGAGTGTCGTAATTTTCACCTGTAATGAGAATACTTGTATCATCTGCATATAACGTTGACTGCACTGAGTGAATGTAGTTAGGAAGATCATTAACGTATAGCAGAAAAGGGACAGGTCCCAAAACCGAGCCCTGTGGAACACACCGCTCAAAACTGGGTTGGAATGTGACAAGAAATGACTACGGGATGACGTTTCTCTATCCGTGTATATTATTTCGACCGATTGCGTCCGGTTTTCCGGATAGGATTTTAACCAGTCATTTACTATTCCGCGTAAGCCATAGGATTTTATTTTCTCAATTAGCATATTGCGGGGTACTAAATCAAAAGCCTTTGACAAATCAAAAAAAAAAACTAAACACCTCTTCCCATTATCCAATGCTTCCCGTACCTGTTCAATATTATTATACATTGCTGTAGTTGTTGATTTCTTCTTTTGAAATCCATGCTGCGACGTAGGGCCTATGTTCAGCAGAAGGGCTCTTTTCTCTAAAAAAAAAAATGTTACAATTTTGGTAATTTCTGTTCACATTCGGTTAGTTTAGGGTAGGGTTGTTTAGTTTAAGTTAGGTTAGGTTAGTTTAGGTTACGTTAGGTTAGTTTATGTTATATTAGTGTAGGAGTTCCCCATAATTTTCCAAAAAAATAATAGAATTTCTCTTATTTCTACTAATATTACGTTAGTTTAAGTTAATTCAGGTTAGCTTACGTTAGTTTATGTTAGGTTAGGTTAGATTTGGTTACGTTATGTTACGTCAAAGTACTTGCATCACTCATTTCTCCTGTAAATTTTGTGTTTTCTACGTGCTTCTGGGCCCCTTGTACTAAACATACCCCCGACGTAGAAATAATGTTGGGCTTGGAAACAAAAGCAACAATTTGGTTAAGTATTGCAGATTCTAATATCTTTGAGAAAGGAGAAAGTATTGAGATTAGTCTAAAATTATCTGCATTTGTTTTTGCGCCTTTCTTATGTAGAGGTTTAATTTTTGCATGTTTTAATCTGTCGGGAAATTTACTGAGTTCGAAAGACAAATTTATTAAGTAATGTAACGGTCTTGCTCCATGAATACTACTTCTTTTTACTATGGACATTGACATTTTATCTAGACCCGTGGACCATTTATTTTTAGATGGTTTAATTATTGTTAAAATTTCATTTTCCGACACTGGACGGAGAAACATTGAGTTATTTATTTTGTTAAACAATAACTGCTCTGAAGGAGGCTGACTATTTGGACCCATAGTTTTCTGAATATTCGTAAAGTGATTGTTGAAAAGATTGGCAATAATAAACGGATCGCTAGTAAGATTGCCGTTTGATTCGATTTCTATGTTTTCTTCAATTAATCATTCTGTAGTATTGGTTTCATCTTTTACTATACTCCATAATGTTTTATTTTCAGATTTTATTATGCGTGTTGAGTAATATTGTGTTTTTGCCAATTTTTGCCAATATTTTTGTAAGTCTTTTTATACATTTTATAGTACTTTGCCATGTTACTTGTTAACTTGCCTCCCTTATATGCTAAATTTAAATATCTTAACTTCTTACTAGAAACTTTAATCGCAGGAGTTATCCTGATTTATTTTTTATTGGAATAGGGCGAAGTTTTCTGGGAAATGCCTCATTGAAATAACGAGTGTGTGTGTCATGGAAAATGTTCCAAAATGTTATCGATTTTTTTGGTGTATATTTCCTCGCAGGTTTCATTACTTAGTATAAAATTGAAATGGGTGATATTTGTTTCATTAAAAATCAGAGCTTCATGATCCAAGAAACCACTATTTAAGACTGTAACTGTTCCGTTTATATATTTTTTTGCTATAAAGTAATTGATTGAGTGCGCTACGACTATGATAAGTTGTTCTTGTAGGTACATTGATCATTGGTGTTAAGTCATACGTATTTAAGAATAGCATGAGTTGATTATAGATATCAGTTACAAGGAAGTTTACATTCAGGTCGCCTATTATAACAGTATGTTTATTAGAGTGGACAAAATAGTCCATAATTATTTCAAGGTTTTGGATAAATATGTTCAGATCGCTATCAGGAGTTCTTATAGACTGATATTACAACCAGGTTATGAGATAATTCAACTATACAAGATTCAAAATGTTTATCCATATTTAAATAATCAAATTTTGTTTTTATTTTGGTTTGGTCAATACTTTTTCTGCAATAAACACTAGCCCCGCCCCTTAGCATATTTGATCTACAATATGCAGTTGCTAATGTAAATTCAGAAATACCTGTTACCATAATCTCATGTTATTTCAAGGCTAATTTCAGTTGTGGACTGAAAAATAAAACATCCAACATATTTGTCAGTAGTTAAACCTTGAACGTTTTGATGAAATATGCATAACTCGTGAGTTACGTTAACCATAAAAAATTTTCATCTCTATTTACTGTTCTTTTTCTTATCGAATGTAGATTTCTCACGTTTGATGTCTGGTTGATTCTTGAGTTCATACCAACAACCGGATCAATGTTTTCTTTCAATATGGAAGTTACAATGTTCCCTGATCCTGATTCCCTGACTGTCTGCCTGCTTGAGGTTTAAGTGCTCGTTAGAATTTTCAAGCGTACCATTAAGGCAGTTGTTCGCTTCAGACACTTTATCACTGCAACTTAATACAATATCATCAAAGGGATTGCCTGAATTGCTTTTATTATCATCAACTTTATTTACAGGAAATGAAAAGGCAGTGGGGTGGGAAAGGTAGTACGAGTTGAATTGATTGCCATTATGATCTCAACAAGTTTACGATTGAAAACTTTCAACCTCATCTTTCACCTGGTCATTGTTGCTAAAGCGCGTTCAGGCCAAAAATGTTCCTTCAACTTAGGAAACTGGTGCTATAGATGTACCACATTGACTTGACACCTAGTCTTCCGTTTCAGGCGCTGCTGTCAGCTGAAGGAATTTCACTCCCTAAGGTTGTCTCGCTTAGCAACAGCTGAGCGCTTATTCGCTCAACGCATTAGTGTGTCGAGGGCGTGAGCTTTAGTTCGCATTTTTGCCACGGCTCAAGACATTTTGACAGCACTATAGTCACTGATTCTCTGAACTTTCATGACTGTTTTGTCGTAAATTGACGGTTTCCCGTTCCTTTCATTCATCGTCGTGAATTACAGTAGGATCAGTTGCAAACTCCCTAACACCGCTTACGGACGTTTTTGATGTCCATGCATTACTTACCATACACTTCCATCGTTTGACAATTAATTTCAATCAGTTTAGCTCCTTTTGCGCTTAAAAACCGAACAATTGCACGAACTTCGCACTTGACAGTAACACCAACTAGGAACTTTATTACAAATGCTTCCAAGCCAAGATTGAACGTCCCAGTGAGGTGTGCGCAGGCTTGTCTTGAAGTGAACAGAGTTGTTAGCCACAGTTTACCTGCGTTCTCAGCGCATTTGGGACCTTACTCTTGGATCACCCTTAGACAACATAGGATCAACGTTGACAGTTGGCTAGAATACTGTTTCCCTCTCTTGTCAACTTGCTTGTGGTGCTAAGGTAGTTCTTAGGATAACGTGACTGTCAGTAGCGGCTCGTAGCCTGTACAAGCACCGGTTGCAATGTTGCAATATCAAAGGTATGTAGGTACGCGCAAGTGTTCCCCTCCCCCAGCATTCTTGAGTCTTATCCAAGAAATATTCAGGAAATATGAAGAGGAAAGTCTTTTAAGTTATATTTGTATATTATTGATTAAATTATTTCTCTAATATTAATTTAATATATAAGCTATTTCCTTTTTTTTTCAAACAACCACTATCAATGTACGTTTATACACTATTTATATACAAAACCTCTACACTCATGTTATTGAACACGAGATAAATCGAATACAGATAGTATGTGCTGTAAGCCATGAATGATGGCGTTAATCCGAAAAGAAGAAAAAAAAGCAAGAAAATTCCATGCACGCAGTTAAACAAAATTATTTAATTATATAAACTATGCATTATTTTAGAATGGAAGGTCTTTCTTCGATCTTTCGGGCTTCAAATTTTTCTATGACTTTATTGAAATCTGAAATGCTGCTCGCCAAGTTTCTCTGAATAGAAAGCATCGCTACCGCAAATATTTTCCGCTTTATTTTCTTTAAGGTCCAGAAACACCACTCTCCTCCGACAATATGCATTTTGTTAGCATTTCTTTGTATAAATATACGGAACAAAAAGTCCATTTTCAGGAACCACGTATTTTTTTGTCTGTAAAGAAGCAGGAAATCTAAGGTGTTTTCCTTTGAAAATGAAAAAAAAAAGTTTAACATTCCAGCAAATTAGGCTAAAGAAGACAGATGAGTATTGGAAGTGAATGATTTGATATTAATTTATGCTCTCCGCCGGAAATCTAACACGGAATCATGTGCACGAAAGACACAGAGCTAGGAATTAGACCAGTAGTAAGACATTTTCTTCTTGGAGACTCGATTTACCCCCGCCCCCCCCCCAGAATAGGATTTTTTTAAAAATAAATCTTATCCCAAGAATTTTCACCTTTGTATTATAAATGTTAAATAAAATCTATTGACTTCGAACGACCGCCCCCCAAACTTTCAGCCTGGATCCGTCCCTGCTACCAGACTTATATTTGTTCTTTGCGAGCTTATGTTTTGTGAATAACTTCTTTCTTCCACGCGTCTGTATCTTCCTCACCCTATCAATTGAGTCAAGCGCTGCTAAGCGGAGGAATTCGTAACTATTACAGAAGCTGACCAGTTGCGGAAGAAAATGCAACCGTAAGGGTCCAATACGGGAAGATAGGAGCGTTGCAAGAATAAATCCACTTCCCCATGTTAAGAGATAGGAGCTCGCTGCCATATGCTCAATGTTACTGCTTCCAGTGGCAACGTTCGCTGCCACTCTCTCTTTCTTTCCGTTTTTTAATTGACTTTTTTTCAGAAATGCATCAATACTGTTTTGCGTTCAAGACCAAAGGTTTATTTTTTACTGATACACTACTTTAACACTTAAAAATATTTTTAGTATTAAAAAAATATCCGGTTGCAACATACAGTACCAGCCGCCACTGGTGACTGTATTATTAGGAATAGCGTGATGCACGATTCATATTGCTTGCCGCTTATTATTATTATTGTTGAACTTCGTGAAATATGATATGGGCCTCATTTTTCTCTCCCCAGAAGGTGACGGTCGGATTTGGTCCTGTATGTAAGCACTAAATATTTGTCAATTGTGAAGAATTCTTTCATATAGCTATTTTTAAAAAAAAGAAAGAAAGAAAGAAACATTTCTCCTGTCAAGAAATAACTAATCGTAACACGTTACTTTTTTTTCGTTAAATCACAACAGTAACGAGATACATTTTCAAAGTTTATAAAAGGAGTGTGACTTCTTTTGTTTTTTTTTTCTTCCATTTGATTATCAAACTATTTAATTTTTTTCCTATATGTCTACATACACATATAAGAAAAAAGTAGCGCTTGTGTGTGTGAGAAAGAGAGAAAGAGAGAAAACTAAACATCGTAGCTGAGCAGTGACTGCAGGCAGGAGGTAGCTAGGTTTGCTTGCATGTGGATAACCCGTGTTATTGTCGTTAGATGGAAGCAGCTGACAAGCTGTGAAGCAGAAAGTTGAAGGCACGGTTCTCAGTAGCAGCGTTGCCAACGACATTTATATCATGTACGGTACAGTTCCACCAATAATATTTGTAAAGAAAGAAAAAAAAAAAAACTTTAAACAGCTTTTTCCTTCCTAATAATAATAATAATAATAATAATAATAATAATAATAATAATAATGAAAAAAATATTTTCGATTAATTTTACACCCCCTCAAACGTATTTATATAGATTTTAACCCCTCCCAAATATTTCAATGACACAGTTTGCGTCATAACCTCCCTCTGTGGGCACCCCTGACTAAATTGAATATTAAATTGCAAATTCATTTTTCATGTAACTTTGATTTGATGTTCAATCGGCGATTTTTTCGAATACTAAAATAAAATAGAAGATATTCAAAAAACAATTCTAAGTAGTCAACAAGCTTCAATGGTATCATTTCAATGAGGAATTGGGGGCACGACTATCGGCGGTTTTAAGATTCGTGAACAAGGTAAGCAACATGGAGCTCCTGCCTTCATATTTGTACAGAATGAAAATTAATTACACAGTTTCACACCGTCTTTTATATATTGCAATTGACTCCGAAATGGCAATTGGCAATGACACTTAGTGTTCATTTTGACGCCGGAAAGAAAAAGCCTTTAAGAGGAACGCTATCAAGAATAACATTTTTTTGCTGTTTTTCTCAAAACAAGCAAAATGTAGATACTTCCTTTTATCTTTGGGACTAAATAGGATAAAAAGAACGTTTGTTTTTGTCTTAAGCAAGTGGGGAATATTGTTGAGTAAAATAGCGCAGACTTAATTTTCTAAGGTTCTTTGGCAATTTGGCAACATCGTCATAGAACTATAATTTGGAAATTACGAATCGTTTTTCCGAGAGCATGCTGCACTATATCATTGAAGCAATCAGTTGTTACCTGGAAACGATGACCTATAGCTTCTATCCTATCCATTTGTTCAGTCAATATGAGTTACAATGTCATTATACAATGTTAGCCAGAGCGCCCGCCGTAACTTAGATCTTTTCTTGGGGGGGGAGGGGAGCATTAATATTTGTGCCCATAGAAAAAGTTAATATTTGGACCCCTAAAACTATGATCACGTGGGACCTCCCGCAAAATTCGAAAATAAGCCCCTTCTTTCCATCTTTCTCTTACTCTTTGTGTGCTCCCGGAGCCTGTGGGCCCTCCCGCAGGGCAAGGTCTGCGGGCCCATTAGTTACGCCCCTGGGCTTATTTCATACATGGCAAATTAATTAAGGAGACAGTAGTGATAAATCTCAATACCATACGAATAAATATTATTTCTAGGGCCCCTAATAGTAATTTTTTATAGAAATGAGCCCACAACTCATTTTTGTTTTATTTACCTTTTGCGTGCTGTTTTGTTTATGTAATGTAGTGAATCTGTTTGATGCTTCATTTATAATTTCATGTTCATATCGTATATAGAGTAAGAAAATTTTATCTTAAAGTGCCCCCCTCGAACTGCAGGAATTTCCCTGGGGGGACAGTTGTCCCCACAAGTTACGGCCCTGATGTTAACGAAAAAGAACTCTTCACGTTCTGAAAATGTAAAATAGAACGACTTTTGTTTGAGGGATTGATCCATCCCTTAAACTTTACAAATTATATAATTTTTTATACATAAACGCCAGTGATTTGCATAAACGCGAAGTTGTAAAACATCAAGAAAGCTAAGCATGTATAGAAGGGAAGCACAAGGCGACTCAGGGGCACTGGCGCAAATCCCGGGGGTATGAGGGAGACATGTCCCCTCCAATCTTGAAACGGGGGACCGTCACCCCCAATAATCCGATTTTAAATGTGTTTATTGGGGAGAAATGTGATGATTTGTGTCCGATTGTCACAAAGAAAAGTGAGATGAATTTGATGTTCCAACTTCATAAATATTTTGAATATCGCTATATATATATATATATTTGAACCGTCTTACCCCCCTCCCCCCTAATCAATGTTGAAGACAGATTTGCGCCGCTGCTCAGGGGCGGCGCATGAAAAGTGCATCCTTGTTTGAAAATTCTAGAGTTGCCACTAGAGCTGTAGTAATCCGAAATGTTAACATTCCTGCTTACGTTCATCCTTTATATTGCCCCTGTATCCATGAAATAACTGCCACTAGAGCTATAGTAATCCGAAATGTTAACATTCCTGCTTACGTTCATCCTTTATGTTGCCCCTGTATCCATGAAATAACAAGTATAGCTCTACCATCGTACTTCTCCCCTGAGCAGGTTCTTCCCACCTGCCCTCACCATTATGGATGCGCACGAGACGAGTCGAGACAGGATTTTCCTGACAAAATTCAAGTCGAGTCGAGACAGGGCTCTTCCAATAGAAAAATATACATTTTTTGAGTCGAGACATCGCTTTTACAGCACATTTTCGAAACCAGACAGCCACAAATCTTGTCTCGTGCACATCCCTACTCACCATGCCAAAACAATGTAGCATTGTTGGGAAACAGATTGAAGTGTTCTAGTTTGATTCACATAACAATGCTCACGTTTCAAGTGTCATTTTTGCCGGACTTGTGACACAACCGGAATAATCCTCAGCCTTTAGACCACACACGTATGTGCAATAATAACAATAACAATTCTCGGAAAATGAAAATGAAACTTTTGTGTTTTACGTCCCACAGGCTAAAGGAGGCGGTGATGATGATCAATGAATGAAATGGTGGAATGAAAAGTGGGCGGAAATTGGAGAACCCCGAGGAAACCCACGAACACGGTGTTTGTCTACTACAAAGTTCATTTGGCGGGAGTAGGGTTTGAACCCGGGACCCCAAGCACCAGAGGTGAACGCTTTACCACTGAGCCACCGCGGCCCACAACAATTCTTGGAAGCAATACTAAAAAAAATGAAATCTTTCAGTTTAACGTCCCACGTTTTTCTCTATAGGCTAAGGGAGACGGATGAATAAGGCAAGTGAAGAATGATGGAAGAATCAGTAGAATGAGAAAGTGAGAGGAAACGGGAATACTTCCAAGATAATTCACGGGCACGATGTTGTCCACCGCACACCTTAGATCGAACCAAACACCCCATGCACCGGAGGTAAGCACTCTACTTTTGAGCCACCGCGCCTCCCAGCAATACTTGATTCTTTAATAATAATAATAATAATAATAATAATAATAATAATAATAATAATAATAATAATAATAATAGCCTTGAAAATTAACGATGGGAGAGTTGCCAACAAGGCATCACTTCTTTTACGTTGCGTTAAAATTATTGCATGATTCAGCTAACAACGTGCAGGTTGGCAACTCTTCAGCTGGGAGAAGCCTGAAGGATTATTTAACCCAAGCTTGGCCTGTGCTCGTGTTACGTCATTCAGTTAGTTCTGTTGTGTTACTATATTGTAACTCTTAAGTTGGTTTTGTTTTCTGGGACAATCAGTGCCAAAACAATGCACGTTTCGTTGAAAATGATTGTTAAGTTTAGGAATAACTCAAAGATTGTGTGGGGACGAGCTTTTTTAAAAAATAACTATCGTGTTTTTCTTCTTTCTTTTCTTTCTTGTTAGCTCACAATGAATGCTGATATGAGACTATGGAGTCGCAGATTCCTTACGGAATTCATTGAAATGTACAGATCAATGCCATGTTTATATCTAGTTGGTAGCAAGGAGTATACAAATAAGCGATTGAAGGCTGACGCATATGCTCAGCTCTCGGAAAAGCTTTCGGAAATTGAACCAGGTGCCACCAGGGACACAGTGGTTAAGAAAATAAACAATTTGCGAAGTGCGTACAGGAAAGAGCGCAGGAAAGTTGAAAGGCGGCGCAGAAATGGAGAAGAATATGAACCCTCTTTGTGGTATTATCATTTATTGGACTTTCTGTATGATGACAGGACTCTCATTCCTGACAGTGAATTTGAAGAAGAAGAAAGGGAAGCATATCTAAAGGAAGAAATAGAGGTAAGGGTTATCGATAATAACTTATTTTATGTTTAAAATAGTTAAGATTTCAGGGGTGCCAGGTTGAAATTTCCGTTTCCCCTGGAAAACTTATTTTGAGTTTAGCGTCCCTTTCAGCAGTAAGGTTATATGAGAGTGAACCTACAGCTTAACGTGGGATGCGAAACACATCCGATCTCCCACGCCAAAAACGTGTACGCTAGCTACTTAGCCGAGAGCATTGACATACGCAAGGGCAGTGGCGTAACAAGCCGGGGGGGCAAGGGGGCATTGCCCCTTCCCAAAGTTCTGGTAGACGTTATTAGGGGCGCCGAAGGTGCCTAATGATTACTTTGCCTTTTTTTAAAGCCAATTGAAGAATGAAAAGTTTATGTACAAAAGCAGTGATTTGTATGCACTGCCAAATCTTCGACAAAATATAGAGTGCAGTGCTTTGTATTATTATAACTAAGGGACACTTTTTCTGTTCCTTTTGTGATGATTGTCTAGGGCACCTTTGATACAACAAAATAAAGAAATAAACATTATCTATATGACAGTCAAGCAGCGATATAAACATTTTCTTAATCCTCACTTGCACCTCATTATGTACGCGCGACATAATGCTTCGATAGAATAAAAAAAGAAATAATGTTACAATGACGGAGCATTGTAAATATATTAATTATTCCTTTCGTCGCCCCTGATTGTATAGGGGCGCCTTCTATAGAATAAAAAAGGAAATAATATTGCACCAAAGGGCGCTGTAGATGTATTAATTATTCCTTTTATCACCTCTAATTGTATAGGGGCGCCTTCGACAGAACAAAGAAAGATGTAATACGGTATTGCACCAAGGGCGCTGTAGATATATTAATTTATTCCTTTTGTCGTCCCGATTGTATCGGGGAGCCTTCGATAGAACAAACAACGATGTAATATTTCACCAAGGGCGCTGTAGATATATTAATTATTCCTTTCTGCGCCCCAGATTGTATAGGGGCGCCTTCGATAGAACAAAAAAGGATGTAATATTGCGCCAAGGGCGCTGTAGATATATTAATTATTCCTTTTGTGGCTCTTGATTGTATAGGGGCGCCTTCGATAGAACAAACAAGGATCTCCTCAGTTACCGCGCAGGAACCAGACCCCGAAAAGACTAGAACACTCGCAGACATCCGCGAAAAATTACCAATTCAACACCGCAGAAGAGAAATTATGCGCAACCTATTATGAATGTTTGGACAATATCATTTGCAAAATGTAGTCGATTTTATCAGCCTGAGCTGAAGAAATATGGTGTAATAGAGGATGTAATTCTGGAAGGTAATTTTTCTCAAGACATTAGTGGCATTTTAAAAGAATACCACGTCAATCCGGATCTACTACACCTACAGATGCAACAGTTACTCACCACTATTCCCACTTCAAAAAATCTGAGAGACCTGCTTGACAACTTCAAAAAACTCTGTAAAGAAACAAGAGAGTTGTTTCCTGAAGTGTTGAAAGTCCTTCGTCCCGTCATCCCGGCGACATCTGCAACTGCCGAGAGAAGTTTCTCAATGTTGCGGCGTCTCAAAACTTATCTGAGGTCCACAATGACCCAGGCAAGACTGAAAAATTTTGCAGTTCTTAATGCATACCCAGACAGGCTTAACTCACTAGACGTAAAGGAATTATGTAGAGAATTCACAAATAACTCCTAACGTGCAACTGTCTTCGGAAAAGTGTGAATTCTGCTCTTTGAAGTGTGCAGTTTTTGTGACGAAATGAGCTATAGGATCACAGTGGCTCGTTATTTCTTTTATTTTTTATTTATTTTATTTTTTTACGTTGAACATTTAATCAAATTGAAACTATATTATTCCGTTCTTCTTAAATATATTAAAAGTTGGATGTTACGTACGCAAGGGCTCAAAAAGCGGCTTTTAAAAAAGTTTTTCCACCGCTTTTATGCCTGTCAAATTTTGATTGTTTTTTAAATATTTCAACTTTAATGAAGAAAGTACTTTCCACCTTTTTTCCCCCCATTATAGAAGAAAAGAGACTTAATTACTGCATTCTCGAGAAAAATAAATATAAGAAGTTCAGCAATCAAGAATAATCGATCACTCATAAGAAAAAGAAGGGCAAATATATTAACCCTTTGGGGACTTTTGGTACAGATCTGAACCATGGCGTCGACCAGGGAGTAATCTACACCCCCCTAACACCCCTCCAAATTTCTTTACACACACCCCTGGATGGAAAAGGAATACTTCCCCAAATCCAATTGTATCAATCAGTATCATATAGGTTATTTATTATATCAAGTTTTAAAAGGTTTAGCGTTTAGGAAAGAAGGCAATATTCTTATTTATTTATTTCGCTTCAAAATTTGAAGCGACCTCGTTCTCATGTACGGCTTCGAGAACCACACGACCTCATTGTTTCGGGCGGTATTTCTATCAAAACAATTGACGAAACAGACCTGCTCATACCTCCCTCCTGGGCTCCGCGGTCGTTTCCGACAAAAGAGATTGATGACAGATGCAGATGACTGAAATTGGCAACGTCTTGAGCGGTCATTCACCTACCTCCTCCTCAATAAAAAAAAAAAATGTGACAATATAGTACCGGTACCAGATTCAGTTGGTAAGTGCTACTCTGCAACAGGCTCGCAATCAGGGGGGTGGCTAGGGAGGGCCTGGCTCTCCCTAAATTTTTCATGTCCTCTCCAGACTTCAATACAAAATGCACAATTTAGATATTTGTAAGAGAATTTTTAATGTCTTGGACCTTCCTAACATATTCATGGCCCCCAAAGCTCTGTGGCTGGTTTCGAGCCTGCTCTGCAAGTGGTGTTTCAACGGACGGACGTTAGAAGGGTGTAGTAAAAACGTTTCTAGAAATGTAGAGATTAATCGAAGTAAGAATTATATATTTTTTAAACTGAGTCTAGTGTTATGCGGGAACGCATTTGGCGCTAGCTTAATTTTTTGTAAAGTATATTTTTAATCACGTAAGTTCAGTGAGCGGAACAGGGCTCATAGCGAGTCACTTCTTTAACTAAAGTTTACTTTTTTTTTCAAGTTGGTCACTAAAAGTAACTTTTTTTTTTAATTTGTCACTAAAAGTTACTTTTTTGAGAGTTAAAGTGATTTTTTCGTGTGATTTATGTTTTGCATTGGCAGTTTTCTAAGAAAAGTATAAAAACAAATGGAAAAAGGCTGAAACTTGTTACTCATTACTCTTCTGAAAGCTTCAGTACTTTCTGTCACATGTGAAACAGTCAGCTTTATTCTCACTTTAGCTTTTATTCTTTCTAAAGCGCAGTGGACGGTTGGTGGATGCTTAATTTTTCAAGGTGGGGTTAAGAACCCTTCTGTGTCTACTCTTTCTTCTATCATAATAATCTTTTAGTTTTCTCTCGTAATAGTTAACGCTCCGTTCAAGGTTGTGTGTGTGCGTTTGTGAGGTTCATCATGTTCGTCTTGTGTTATGCTTCTTGTGTGTTCTTAAGAGTAGCTGATGAATTTGAATATTTCACGTTTTTGAGAACTCTTAATGCGAAGTTAAATACAATATCTGTGATGAAGAAATTCGGAAATAGTCCAGAGTTGGTTCCACTTACTTAGAAGCTTTTTACATCTGCTAAGTCTGCTTACCATAACTACAAAGCATACGTAGAAAACCTAAGAAAGGAGGAAGCTCAAAAAGAAGTAAAGAAGAAAAGATGAAACAAAACAGCAAACAAAGAGAGATGCGATGGAGAAATTGACAAAGGAAAAGAGAAGCATGATGAGATTTTGGTCACTTTTTGCTCACTTTTTCGTGTGCTTTTGGCCATTTTTGGTCACTTTTCAAGTATTTACAAGAGACCAGACCACTATGAGTTCTGGGATTATTAAAATTAGGGTACATTAAAAGAGACAAAACAGATGATACAAAAACTTGTAAATTGAAAAACTGGATTTCTGGAAAACAACTAAATCAATGAATAATTTTCTTATGAGAGATATTCAGAGTCAATAACGTAGCCAAGAAGGGGCAGGAACGGAGATTGAGATCAAATATTACAACATTAACGTTAACAACAGGGTTAGAATATTAAAATAATGAAATTCGTACTATGTACAGTATTAATTACTAAACGAATGTGATTTCAGCATGGGACGAGAGAATTTTTTCCCAATTAATATTTTGGAAAAAAAAATCACCCACTAAAAGTTGCTGGGGGTGAATAAATTGAAATAATGGCAGAATTTTTCAAAATGATTACAATAATTCGTATGTAATCAATTCATATGTAACTACTGGGTAAAATAGTGGTGGTTAATTCCTAATACAGTGAAACCTCTCTTAACGGGCATCTCTCAATAGTGGACACCTTCATAATAGGACAAACTTTCTTATTCTTCCATGCCATAAATATGTGTGATGTGGTGTTATGAGAGAGAACCCTTCCTATTAGGAACATCTTTCATTTACGGACAAATAATCTGTTCCACCGATGTCCGGGTGAAAGGTTTTACTGTATTACTTAGTTTAATAATAATAATAAATGCTCAAATGTGTGAACTTACTTTATTGAACCTACCACTGCGAAGAGCTATTATTATTATTATTATTATTATTATTATTATTATTATTATTATTATTATTAATAATAATAATAATAATAATAATAATAATAATAATAATAATAATAATATTGCAATAGTTGCGTAACAAAATATACTGTTCTCTTTGAGTTTGTTTAAAAATGTATATCACTATTCTGAAAGCACCCCCCCCTTTTATTTTGAACACCCCCCCAAGTAAAAATTTCTGGCGTACTTACTGGCGTCGACCTTCGGAATTTGCTTTATAAATATCTAGTAAAGCTTTTTCACAGCGTGTTTTTTGCATTCATTCAAGCACGGAAGCATCAAAGAATGTGTTTCATGGGCATTTTCAAGTCACACTTGCGATGCCTGGGGGCAGTGACGTCACAAACATGGACGAAGGAAAAATTTTAGAGCTCTTTTTTTTTAAAAAAAAAAATCCTAACACATCGCTAGTAATCATAGGATCATAGTCCATATCTAGTTGTGTTCGTAATAAAGAAATGTTTCCAACTGTACCGCTCAAATTTCCCTATTATGTACCAGAAGCGGGAATATCCCGCCCAAAGTGGAAAAAGGGATTTTTCAGATCTTTTTCCTTTTTCGGGAATTCCTCCCCTCAGGGACATGTGAGTGGTACCGTTTAAAACCTATCACCATTCCAAACAAAACAAGGCACAACCCATGATCGTAGGGTAAATAGTGATTTTTCAAAAAAAAAAAAAAAAAAAATCTGAATGTTTCCCCTATTATACATTTTTAGTCAGTGTGTTAATAAAGTAGCTACAGGTCATCCCTATTTGTCGTAGGATCATGGTCTGTACCTCGTTTTGTTCGTAATGATGCAATGTTTCCAACGGTACCACTACCATTGCGCTGTCATGTATCTGAGGAGATAAATTTCCGAGAAAGTTAATTTTTGAATATTTGAATTTCCCGCTTTTCTTTATACATTTTGGACGGGAATTTATCCCCTCAGGTACATGATATGGACATGCAAGTGGTACGATTTAAAACGCTGGTTCATTACAAACCATAACCCTAGAATAAATAGACTTGGTGCTAGAGCTGATTTACGAAATTTCCCTCCCCATTTTTGAGTAATAGTTACTAATGTATTGTTATTCAATAAGTTCTAGCGTCAAGAGTGTTCATTGTAGGATCATGGTTCGTACCTCATTTTGTTTGTAATGAAGTAACGTTTTGAACTGTACCATGCCGTGGCGCTAGCATGTATCTGGGGGAAGAAATTCTCAAAAAGGTTGTTTTTTTCCTGACAAAAATATCTTTTTCCCAATTTGAGCGGGATTTTTTAACTTCTGATACATAATGGGGAAATTTTAATGGTACAGTTGGAAACATTCCTTCATTACAAATACAAAGAGTTACGAACTATGATCCTACGATAAAGAGTCTTGATACTAGAGCTTGTTGAATAACAATAGTAGATATTAGGAAGAAATAGTATAAATGAATTTTAGCGCCAAGACTATTTACCCCAGTATCATGGTTCATACCTCGTTTTGTTTGGAGTGAAGCAAAGGCTTTTTTTTTGGGGGGGGAGACATTCGCATGTCCATGTTGTGTACCGGAGGGAAGAAATTCGCAGAAAATGGGGACTTTTTTTAAAAAAAAAATCCTTTTTTTCCCAATTTGGACAGGAATTTTATTGCCTTAGGTTCATATTAGGGAAATTTACAAATTAGGAAAAAACTGTTTCATTTCGAATAAAACGGGGTATGAACCATGATTCTACGATAAATAGTCTCGACGTAATAGCTGCTTGACTGAAAGTCTAAAATTCACCTAAAAAAGTGGAAGTCTCAAAAGGGTTATTGTGTAGGATTTTCTAGTTCGAACGAATTGTTTGTACAGTTCTTTGAATAATATTTAACGACAAAAAAAGTTTTAGTGAAAAGTTAGTGGTGGGAACAATAACTGTTCTAAATAGTGGTTTAAGGTCTCGAAAAAAAGTTTTTTAAAAAACGAATATCTTTTCCATGCTTTTTTGGCTTGGGATTTTTTTCTTTTAATATTTTATATTTAGCGAAGAAACAACAGTGTGTTCCAGCTTTCTTTTCCCATCATAACTTTAAAAAAGTTACTGTATTCTGAAGGAAAAATAAAAGGTAAGAGCCACCGCACTAAGCTTTGTTGCTCCAGTTCTTTAAACTAAATCATATTATGCTGCTGCTATTAGTGAAATATTTTCCTCTGAAATATGAACAAAATTATGAAGCCTTTTCGGCTCTAATATTAGGTATTGAAGAGTATCTGAAACAATAGTGTTTCTGGAACGGCGGTGATACTTTTTTCTTGTCTGCCAGTTTGACTTTAAGCTACCCAAACAACACATTTCAAGATGTATAAATTTCAAGAACTTGATATCATGGGAGGGGGACTTATGAAATGCTACCTGTGTCAGAGCGAAAATGTCCGTTTTCTTTCCAAAAGCCGTTTTTTTAAAATGAAAATAAAGCACGTCTCAAAAATCTGGCTATTTTACATCTCTAGCCCGGTATATCAATACAAAGGGCAGTTCAATCTATGTACTGAAACATTTGAAGATTAATGTGGTGTGAAAGTAAAATTTTTTAAAAAAAAAGTGTGCGTGTAGGTGTATTGTGAGAATCTGTTGATCACTTTACAAAAAATTTTTGTGGTTTGTGACAGTCTTCACCCTATGAGTTCTGGAGAGTGAGAATGTGGCTTTAGTGCTGAAGGTATACGGAACAATCATGTGATTAATTAATAGTAAACTGTACTTCATACGTATCCCGACGCAAATCAAATGAGGTCTACTAGTTTCACTAATGTACGACTCTTGTGTTGAATGAATACATTGGGTAGGTGAAGAAGCTGTCATTACTTCAAGTAAGTCTAATATTTTAATTTTTCAAATGTATAGCTATTTTCGTAAATTACAATTATTTTCCCGCACACACGAAAAAAATACATAACAGTAATACTGTAAAGATTAGTGGAAATTACACGCTGTGATGGGAGGCGGGGGGCGCTGTTGAGAGAGGGGCGCAACAAAATGACTTTCCCCCTCCTATATTTGAAATGTTGTTACGCGGCTGCGCAAGGGGTATTTCGGGGTTTTAATACCCCTCTTGAGCAAAACATTGTCAGTGTATCGGGTGTTCCAAAAATGGCGCCCACGGAGCCAGAGAGCATTATTCTACAAGTCAAAATAAAGCAAAAACTTTATATTTGTATACCTTTCAAGTCTTTGTCTGGAGACACAAATTGTAGTTGTACTATGTGGCAACGTCGCAAATAAAGAACCATAGATTAGATCTGCCAATCTACAAATAGTTTTATCGATATTTCCAGATGGCAGCTAAAGTCGATATTGATTGACACTAGCATCACTTACTAGTGTAGCAATCGATTCAACTGCTTGTTGAATTTGTAGAGTAATGCTAATGGCTCCGAGTTGATCTGTGATGTTGCCACATTGTAAAATTTTGATTCCCCATAGCGACTAAGGGAAGCCCCGGATCGGAAGGAATACGATCAGATAACATTTTTGCTTTATTTTGGCCTGTAGAATAGTACTCTGTGGTCCGTGGGCGCAATTTTTAGAACACCCAATATTGATTAAACCTTGACAATCGCTTAATAAGAAAGTTATGTAGTTTATCTTTTTTTTCTTTTTTAAGTGATTTTGATTCGTTTGTGCTCTGTTTAAAATTGTAGCTATCTTTCATCTCAATGCTTTGACACACAATTATTCACACAACATGAAACAAAATGATAGATTTAATGCAGGGGCGTCAATTCAGACTTCACTTGAGGGGAGCAAGAGCACCACTGACATAAGACTTCCACGTTTAGTACTAGTATATTAGTAGACAATCGATTAAAGTATATGTATTGCTCAAACTCTGAGGGGGGATTGCCCCCTCCTGGCCATCTTCCTAAATGACGCCCGTGATTTAATGAGAAGACTGAGCGAGAAGAGAAAGTCATGTTTCTTAAAATTGCATTAGCAGCCTCTTGGTCTTCCTGTGAACCATTTCATGACGTATCGCGATTCAAACAGAAGAAATGTGGTCTTCTGGTATAAGGAAAATCACGTTATCTGCATCCGCAACGAGGAACGAAACCTGCTTCATGTTTGATATGGCCCAGGTCTTTGTTTGGACCATATATTTTTTAAAACGAATATGTGGATAGACATTCTTATCTACACATTTTGCAAACGTAGCAAACACCTAGGCTACAAAGAAAGGAAATCATGAAACGTGTGTGGGTACAAGAGAAAGGAGCTCCAGCCCATTTTGCACTTCAGGCACCTGATATTCTTAATGTAGTATCTCCAACCCACTGGATAAGGAGTGGTTCCAGTAAGTACGCCAGAAATTTTTACTTGGAGGTGTTTAAAATAAAAGGGGGTGTGCTCTCAGAATAGTGATATACATTTTTAAAGAAACTCAAAGGAAATAGTATATTTTGTCATGCAACTATTGCACTACTACTAGGCCTACTACTACTGCTACTATGAGATCCTCCGTTGGTAAGTGGTTAGCGTACGCGCCTTTGGCGCGGGAGACCCGGGTTCGATTCCCGGCGGGAGCTCATGTGGTTCGGATTCCACGTTAATCAGTATGTCCGCGTCTCATATAGCCTCACTGCTGGACGGGACGTTAAACTCAAAATCAACTCAACTACTACTATTACTACTACTACTACTAATAATAATAATAATCATGGGCGGCGATAAAGGGGGGCAGTTGCCCCCGCACTTTTTTTTGAAGTAACCCATTAATATATATAGTTTCATTTAGAAATGGAAAGTGAGCTCCCTCGTGGCTAAGCGGTTAGTGTACGCGCCTTTGGCGCGGGAGACCCGGGTTCGATTCCCG
The DNA here is from genome assembly GCF_964235325.1 of Thermobia domestica. Lineage (NCBI taxonomy): Eukaryota > Metazoa > Arthropoda > Insecta > Zygentoma > Lepismatidae > Thermobia > Thermobia domestica. The sequence goes on from NC_137464.1 coordinate 35,656,580, forward strand.
GCGGGAGCTCATGTGGTTCGGATTCCACGTTAATCAGTAGGTCCACGTCTCATATAGCTTCGCTGCCGAAAGGGACGCCAAACTGAAATCAACTCAACTCAAGAAATGGAAAGTTTTTGTATGTACAGTAGGACGTCGATAATCCGAACGCCAAAAATCCGAACGCGATCCTAGGAGCTTTTTACATTTTGTCTTAGTGCTAGCGATACACAAACTTGTGTGAAGTCAATGTTTATACAAAAGCTCATTCATATGTAATTGTTTGTCATACATATTTTTATTTTTATTTTCTCTTAGGCCTAGGCCTATACAAGTTAAATTTTAAGTGTGAGTTACAAGAACAATGTAATTTAGTGTACGAGCAGGTTCTTCAGAAACATTAAGTGCATGTAGCTTTACGTACGGTATTGTAGTTACTTTATGTACTGTATCGATGAAAGAGCATACCATACAGTATAGTTAAGCCTAAGTGGCATTTTCTTGGTCATTTTCGAAAATCCGAAGAATTTGAAATCCGAACTACCTGTGGTCCCAATTAGTTCGGATTATCGACGTCCTACTGTATTATTGGTTCATAGAAAAAATGGTGCCATATAGCCTATTTGCCGTTCGGCGAGTGCGTATTGGTTGTGTTCCCGTGGAGTAAAGAAAACAACAGGAATTGCGTTTCGATTGCCACAGAAAATGACCCAAAATTAACCTATTGGAGTACAATTTCAGCATAGAGCTCCTTCGTGGGTAAGCGGTTAGCATGCGCGCCTTTGGCGCGGGAGACCCGGGTTTGATTCTTGGCGGGAGCTCATGTGGTTCGCATTCCACATTAATCAGTAGGTCCACGTCTCATATAGCCTTGCTGCTGAACAGGACGTAAAACTCAAAAATCAATCAATCAATCAATTTCAGCATACTTTCACTTCTTACAAGGGCTCGATATGTTAGTCAGCCGCTTTCAAACTAATTGAGAGAACATTTCGAAAAAAAAAAAAAAAAAAAAAAAAAAGTCTTTCACAAGTTATTCTTTACTTGCACAAAGTTGACAGTTCCTAAAATGGAAGGGAAAACAGCGTAATAAGAAACAACTTCTATCTTTTCCATTGTTTTGTAGTGTAATATACTGTACGAGTGAAGTGGTATGTTAGGGGTGTACGAGTGTATATGCGATTAAATTTAGTGAATTCAACGTAATTCTAGGTTTCAGGATTATTTTATATAACTGGAGTATGGAGTGATTCTAAGTATTGTTGTGTTTTGATGTCCTCCAAGGAAGTGAAAACTGCACCTAATTGCAACGAACATGTTTCGGGAAATTGCAAAATCAAATATTTCTTTAAATGTAGTAGCATATGCTTGTAGTATTTACTGTCTTTCATTTTCTAAGAATAATAACGTACATTTAATAGCATGTGTGGAATTAAAAATTAAGTTGTTCATTAATCCCTACTTCAATATAACTTTTGCAAAAGAAGCATCATTATTCATTACTATGATTAATATTATCCTTTCTATTTATTTGTTTTGCTAATTTGTTATTCAATAATCTGATCACTCAGTTTTCCAGACAGAATTTTAGGATATTCATGAGCAAGGAATCAAATCTCTTCTTACACTTTCGTTCTTAGGAGTACAAAGGGCTAGTCCTACTGCGTTGCTCTTGTCAATTTACTTAATAAAATACGAAATACGATATACGGTATTTTAACTGAAAAAGGTAGTATCCTATTAGTTATACAACCTTTCGTCAAATGAAATGTCAGAAACAACCAGGAAAAATAACATTTATATGCAAATATTCAGATCATGTCTTGCCGCCCCACTTTTAACGTCCAACCGCCGCCCCTGATAATAATAATAATAATATCAGCTCTTCGCAGTAGTAGGTTCAATAAAGGAAGTTCACACATTTGAGCATTTATTATTAAACTAAGTAATACATTGAAACCTCTCAAAACGGACATCGATGGAACACGATTATTTGTCCGAAATGAGAGGTGTCCCTAAAAGGAAAGGTTCTCTCTCATAACACCACACCACAGATATTTATGGCATGGAAGATAAAAAAGTTTGTCCTCTTACGAAGGTGTCCACTATTGAGAGATGCCCACTAAGAGGGGTTTCACTGTATTAGAAATTAACCACCACTATATTACCCAGTAACTACATGTGGATTGATTACATACGAATTATTGCAACTATTTTGGAAAATTCTGTCATTATTTCAATTTATTCACCCCCAACAAGTTTTAGTGGGTGATTTTTCCCCCAAAATATTGGGAAAAATTGGGAAATATTCCCTCGTGCCATGCTGAAATCACATTCATTTAATAATTAATATATACATAATTGCAATTTCATTATTTTAATATTCTAACCCTGTTGTTAACGTTAAGGGGATGTCTACCCACTTGCAAGTGTTTCAGGATCCCTATAAGATAACACGTAGATATTTCTATGTGAATATTTAACAAGATATTGCACTTACCGTCTCAAAATTTTCCATGATATTTTCCAACAGCAATACCTATATGTTCATGGTTTCTGTTTTTGATTTAATGCCCCAGATCAATTTAGATTAATTATAATGTATACTTCCGTTTACACTTGGCAACGTAGAGGATAGAATTTCTCAGCTCTCTGCTGAACCTCTAGCCCTAATAGTCTTCGCGTCACGTGGTAGTGATTTATGAGCGTTTCTGGCTAAAAACAAATGTTGTCTCTGTTTCTTCCTTTTTGTGTGTGTGTGTCAAAAACTTGTTTTGGGCAGCTTTGTCCTCAGTTTTGTCCACTGCCTCTATCGAGATAGCAGTTATACAATGGAGATCGTTTGCAGATCTCATAGCAGATAATGTAACATTCTTTGAAGAAACTCGAAGACTGACATACGAACCGCGTGACAATTTGGGTAGGGAATCTGGAGCGTTGCAATTTTGTGTTCTGAAGTCCGCCTTATCACACAAGACGAAATGACCATAAACAAGAGACTTGTGAAGGAAGAAGGAAAATGTTCTTAGTAATTGTATCCAATTGTTTCCACATTTTTCACCTTTCCCCCCGAAAGATCCCTTCGAAAAGGGAAAGAGGGGAGGGTGATTTTGTGACCCTTGAGTTTTAGAATAGTCTTGAAACGAACTGCAAAGTGCACTTACTTTAAATTCTACTGTCGTTGTGCTATAATATCTGTGTTGCAAGAAGTGTGGCAAAATGAAGGAATCAAAGAGGAAAAGAATTTGGTACTCTCTCCTTCCAAAAAAGAAGTCTCGCCAAGCTAATTCATATGTGTGGTCGATCTCAGAGTATGGAGTTCAGAGACTGGATAGTTAATATTTACCATTCAGGATTACCTTACAACCAATTAAATTCCATTTTCACCTAGCTTGGGCTGGGTTAGGGCAACTCCCTCTTGTGCAGTCGCCTGGACCCAGATCAGGCTCGTATTTATGGACATGTGTCTATTTCCGGATCACTTCGGAATTGATCCTTCGTTAATAACCATTCAAGTTCATTACTATATTTCCTGAATTATCCAGTAATCCTTTCTCCTCCAATCCTTTATCTTTCTTCATTCTTTCTCTTTTTCTTTTCTTCTCTGCCTCCCTCTGCTACTCTTCTTTCTCACTCTTCTTTTTCCTAACACTAACAAAACTGAAAAACGGTGTCGTGACGGGGAGTAGTCGCTATCAGCACGGTCAATAAGTTGTTTCGATAGTTTTTTTTTTTCGGGAGTCCGATATGGAATGATTAACTCGAAAATGAACATATACAGAAAGAATAACAATAATAAAATTTATTCATGATTTCAATTATCAGATAGGAGAGTATTGTATTTTTTCCTTACTTCGGGCGACTCCTCCTTCCACCCACGAATAAAATTACCCGTATACATGACAATAGGAAGGTATTTCGTTGAAAAATATGCTTTTTGTAGGATCATTTTAATTTCAGGCATATAGTCATTCTACTCCTTTTCATAATGTAATTAATATAGATGTATGCACAGTATAAATGTAATGTGTTAGAGATGTAATAAACTATTTCGTTGATAATTGTTTTTGGTAGAATCATTTGAATTTCAAGCATAACGTCATACTAAGGGGTTCCATAGTCTTGTGGTTAGAACTTTTGACTCCTGTTCGCGTGATTCTAGGTTCGATTCCCTACTAGAATACTCAAATCATTGGCGTTTGCTCATCGTTGTGAGGCAAGCTGGGGAGGCACGTGATTAAAAGACGTGACAGTCTATAGAATTAATATAAATGTATACACAGTACAAATGTTGTTTGACAGTAGTAAGGTATTTCGTTGATTTGTATATACTATTTCTAGGATGTATACATTTCTTTGTATACGACTTTTATAATGTATAATGTATTCTTATAATCAAGAACGAAATTTTAAAATTCTTCTTCTTCTTCTTCTTCTTCTTCTTCTTATTATTATTATTATTATTATTATTATTATTATTATTATTATTATTATTATTATTATTATTATTATTATTATTAAGTATTCTGCCTTTTGGCCGGTCCTGGGACTGATGAGATTTTTTTCGTTTCTTCTTAATTTTCAGTTTGGACCTTGAAATATTTCTTCCATGTTTCTCGATTTTCAGCTTCTTCTTAATAATAAGTAATTATTAATGCTTAATAATAATTAGGCATAACAATGTTAGAAAACTGAAATATTTTAACAGAGCAGTTGATTTCCACGAATGTCTAATAACAAATTTTACCACCCAAGTGAGATTTATACCACTTGACACTATGGTTCGGAACTCATGACTATCATATTTGTGTTACAAGGTAATTTTCTAAAGACAGCTGTTTATTAGTCTAAAATCTAAACTCAGCAATACAGCCCATAGGGGCCTGGACATGCCAGCTGGTAAACATTCACAACCTAGAAGATCGTGATCAGTGCAATGACATCAAACAATCCTTTCGTCTTTCTTGGCCAGAGATCGCTACCACTTTATTCGGATAGTTCTCCATTTCTTTCACTATGTTGACTCAACTTCGGAAGTTGTGAGCTTACACTGGCAATCGAATCCTATTCTACGTACAATGGAGACACAATATAACGAGATTCAGCTAAGGAAAAACTCCTAAATAGTCATTAGTAGGAAAAGAAGCTGAGTACTATTCAGGAATGAATTGTTGATCATCTCTTAGGGGGAGGATATTTTCAAGAAAATGTACGCATGGAAAATAATAATAATAATAATAATAATAATAATAATAATAATAATAATAATAATAATAATAATAATAATAATAATAATAATAATAATAACACAGCTACACAAAAATAATAAAAGTTCTGTGCACCAGACCCCAGGGTATGGATTCAAAATATTTTGGTACCCAGAATCCAAATTTCGAAACCCCAGGAGATTGACCGTGATATTTTTTTAAATGGGCGATAAACATAAGCAAACGTAAAACAGCACTTACGTTCTTCGCCCATAAAACAAAGTTGACACGGTCAAATCGTCCTGGAGTTTCGAAATTTGGGTTCTGGGTACCAAAATACATCGAATCAATACCCTGGTGTCCAGTGCACAGAACTTTTATTTATTTTGTGTGGTTGTGTAATAATAATAATACTGTATAAGGAAAAGGAATGAAGACGTACTAAAGGAAGCTAATGAAGGACGACAGATCATGAAGATAATAGGAAAAAAAAAAAAGAAACAGCATGCTTGGACATCTTATTCGGCACTCCGATTGGATCACCATGTTGATAGGGGAAAAGGCAGAAGAAAAACCAGGAAGTGGAAGATCAAGGATAGAAAAATCTATAAGTTTTACGTCCCACAGTTATGCCTGGTAGGTTAAAGGAGCTAGTGATGTTGTGAAAAGAAGGAAATGCTGGAATGCAGAAAGTGGAAGGAAACGGGAGAACCCCGAGAAAACCCCCACACATGGTGTTTGTCCTCCACAAAGTTCACTTGGTGCGAGCTGAGATCGAACTAAGGACGCCATGCATTAGAGGTGAACGCTCTACCACTGACCTACCGCGGCCCGATCAGGGATAGATGCAGTTACGAAGAAGAGACCTTATCAAATTATAAAACAGCTCTCCCAGGGGAGAGAAAAGTTTTAAAATTTCCTTCTTGCGCATCAACCTATGATTGAAGTGAGAAAGATTATTATTATTATTATTATTATTATTATTATTATTATTATTATTATTATTATTATTATTATATCCAGAATGTACTTCTGGGTTTCCTCCTTAAAAAATACACACACTATTTCCAATTATGGTTATCCTACTTTTTACAAATTTGTCTTTTTTTTCCTCTGTCTTTCATTCCCATCATGCGATGGGTGGGCCATAGAAGGTGACGCCTTTTCTGAGGCCAGAGTGATCAAATTTGTCTAATTCAATATTGGTTTAAATAGTATTAGTTTTCGAGCTACATATATGAGTTCTTTGACTAACTGAATAGTGCACGCCCCTTCTGGCTCACTCGCCACTATTTAACATTAAATTTCAGATGCCTCGATATACTTGCATAAGTTTATTATTTCTAAAATAAACATTATGTAAAAGGTTATTCAAATTGATATCAAGTTTTTCTGACATTTGTATATTACGCATATCTTTCTTAATTTGCATTACTCACATTACCCCAGAGAACGAACAAATTTTAGAGTTCTGGTTTGAACTTCTCTTACAATAATAAGCAAATATACGAGGAACAAATTTACCATTATTGACGATGTGGAGGGGAGGAGATTTTCTGGACTAGGAAGGAATGTGTGCGGGTGCAGAGCAGAGGTCTGCACGGGCCGGAATTTTCAGCCCGGGCCCGGCCTGTGAATTTACAATGTAAGGCCCGACCCGAGTCCAAAATATGTCTTAGCATTTAGGCCCTAGCCCGGACTGAGCTCTGTGATAATCAAATGAGCCCGAAAAAAGCCCGAATTGCAGAAACTTAATTATTAATGCAAAATTGTATTTTTATTTACAGCAATTCGAGGTTTGATTTTGCAGTTGTGTTTTAAAAGTCCTCCAGAAAGAACGGTGCAATTTGTATCGTTTTACACTATATTTACAAAGTTAGGCCCGAAAAAGTCCGAGAAATATGGTTGTATATTTAAAAATTCACAGCCCGAACCCAGGGGCGTCATTTGGGAGGACAGGGAGAGGCATTTGCCCCCCTCCCGAGTTTGAGATTTATATAATTTTATCAATAGCATAGTAGTAAATCAGTGAAAAACGCGAAATTTTACATATATCAAGGGGTCTTGGCCCCCAAGCCAAATCTGAAATGACGCTACTGCCCGAACCTCTCCCGGGCCCGAAGTGATACATTCTTTGTAGGCCCGAGCACGTGCAGACCTCTAATGCAGAGGCGTTTCAAGTGGTGGGCGACTGCCCACGGCCTTGCATCTTGAGGGACCTCGCAAAGACCAACGAGCCTAAATCGATTTAGCACTCACTTTTGTCGATGCAACAATAGAAACAAATATGAATTCGGACTTAATTACAGAAAAACAATACGCTTCAAACTAACTTTTCATCTATTCGTATATATTAGATCGCTAGCATACGCGACAGGCTGCGAGTTTATTTTAAAATTGCAATAATGAATGTGTATAAGTCTTTATCGTTGAGATGAATTGTTTTTGATAAATTTTATTATAATTAGCAATTTTTAAAAAAGGGGGCAGGAAGGACTCGTAAACCTTATTCGCCTTCTGTGCAGATGGTATGGTAAAAATCAATACTGGATAATGAAAGTGTAAGTGTAAAGGCTAATATGGAACAGAGAAACAAAAGAGAACTTCTTCAGAAGGGAATTGGGAGGGGAGGGGATGAGAGTACAATGCTGTGATACTTAAAATGCGTCTTGATTTGTATACTTCAACAAACTTTTCTTATTAGATTACGCAATTTCTAGTTTCTTACTCCGATTATTCAAAGTATTCAAATGTTCTCGGAGGGAGTGACCGCCCCTCCCTTTAATCCGTCCGTGGTGTCATTCAGTTTGGCTTTTCGCTACTAATTCAAAGTGCTTTCCGAAACAAGTTGTCTTCTTGTGACAGCAGGGGGTGGAAGAAACAAACAAACCGTGAAAGGAAGAAAGAAGAGGTTTTGGGCTCTTCCAGTCCAGACCATTCTAACCACTGAGAAGTGAGAATCACAACGTGATTTTTCTGGTAAGAGCGTCCTTTTAAAAGCAGCTAACAAGCAAACAGATGGTCAGCCCTCTCCCCTCTGCAGCATACTTTTTATTCTCTGTTGCCAAACTTACTGAAGAATATATTGCAATTAATCTAACGCATGTAACGTAAATTGGAGACCGTGGTTGGATTTATATGGGTCTTGTGTATTTGTATTAAAAATTTCAAGTTATTACCTGCAATACTTTGTTAGAAATTACCATATTAAATTTTACATGTTATCAAATGGAGAGTTAGAAACCTAAGCGGAGATGGTAGAAGATCCCCTTAATTGTTGTAATATTATTTGATCTCTTAATTTCCTCTCCTGCTCCTTCCTGGCTTCGTTATTGGCTCTGAATATCTTTTATAAGAAAATTATTCATTGATTTAATTGTTCTCCAGAAATCCAGTTTTTCAATTTACAAATATTTTGAATCTTTCCGTTTTGTCTTTTTTTTTTTTAATGTAGCCTAATTTTAATAAGCCGTTCAATGAATTTACGTGAATAAAAATATACTTTACAAAAAATTAAACTAGCGACAAATGCGTTCCTGCATAACACTAGAGTCAGTCTAAAGTATATATAATTCTTACTTCGATTGATCTCTTTATTTCTATAAACGTTTTGACTACACCCTTCTAACTTCCGTCCGTTGATACACCACTTGCAGAGTAGCACTTACCAACTGAATCTGGTATAGGCTTATTACTATATACGCTGGTGAAGTAAACGTCATTTCCGTTTCCTGTTCAGCTAGCTGGTTACAAACAAACCAGCTTCGAGCGGGTTATATGGAGTTTACATGGTACTGTACTCGCCTATAAAAATGATTTGTTTCGTTTTCGTATATAACCATAACAGTTTAAGAGGTACATGCAATGTTTTTTTGTTTTCCCAAGAATGAAATTAGAAACATTGTACTATATAACATATTAAAGAGAAACAAAAACAAAGCCACACTGTACAACAAGTGATATAGTGATTAATTACTTATTGGGCGAACAGATATAGCTCAATCTTTTTGAAGAACACTTTCTCTCCTTGCATATTCTGCCAGAAAGAAATTAAAATACACATATTTTTCCAAAGCTCCCTTGCTCTACCTTTTGTTGTTGTTTGTTTGTTTGTGACATGTTTAGGCTAATTTCGCTGTTTAATATATATTAATACTCAGAACACTGAAAAATCGTTTCTTAGTAAACTGATAATTGAATCACACGCTTAAAGGCATACTATAATCTTCGAACAATGCCTGCCCCAGCATGGAGTGTGATACTCACCTGCCTCCGCTCTTTCCGATCCTCACCAGCGTAAGTTCGATAACAATTTTACCTTTGTGATTATATATAGGTATACAAATTTGAAACTCTTGATACAATTGAGATTTGCAGGCAATGGATGATTTTAAAATTGGTAAATCGACATTACACATATACATATGTAGGACAACCGCATTTAAGTAATCACAACCTAACCTAACCGTACCTTACCGCATATGAATTTTGACAAGAGTATAGTACAGGCAATAAAGTAAAGTTTAAACCGAATTTGTTAACTTGTCTCATCCCGTTTGACATAAAATATAATTGCTCCATCCTATCGTTCTACGCTAAGTACGCATGAAAAATACGGGATCATTATTTGTAAATTTATGTGTAAAATTTGTCTAATCTACGAAAATACTTCTGTGCAAGAAAATTATTTATGTAGAGGGAGAACATAGAAACAGCGTTAAAAAGGTGTCATGGTTACTAAGAAATTGAAATGCAAATCCACTTGTAGTGACTACTAGCTCTGGCTTGGGTACGCTTTTCGTACCTTTCTTTCTTTCACGCATACCGAACTTCACTGATCCGCCGCTCCCTACAGATGCATCCTTACATGCGCTCGAGCTTCAAGCTGCGATTTATCATCATAAATGTAGTGTTACGTGAAGTGACCACCCAGCGTAAATTGGTATGTGTTCTTATGAATTTTAATATATGTATATGCTGGCATGTTACAAATCTGTACGTCGTTTGTGTTAGACGCAAAGAAAATAATTCAGATAACATTAGGACATTATATAGGATAGTTACAGAGTTATACATTTTAAATTATTTAATTATTTCTGGTGACGCATTTCAACTTTACCAGTGCCAAGCAAAGAATGGACACCCGCTAACAAAAGAATGAAGAATAAACTAGCAAATTATTTCCACGAAAATGCTAAGTTTCTGAGATTATGTATTCGTAATTGTATGCTTTAAAATGCATTGGTTATTCTAGCGCTGTTTTTTTTTTTTTTCGAATATCTAATCACTAATTTTATAAACAAGTTTCTTCATATTAAACATTTTCACTGAAGCTAAACAAACAATATGACAGAAGTATATAGCATAACCATTTTCAACAATTTTAATTAAACTACTCAATCTAAAATTATTATTACGGGGCGCTCATGTACATGGTTGTGATTCTCACTCACTTGTTGTCCAGCAAGTTATTGGCGATTGAAGGAATTAAAATGCAGAGTAATTTTATTTCATATTATGATAAATATAGCCTTCCTCTACGTATAAAGTAAATATATTCACTGCTATTCGTGAACATGTAGCCTTTTTTTTTTTTTTTTTTTTTCATAATTTTAAGTTCGTCTTTCACAAGACTCACAGCTGCCACATACAACGCCATTGAAACTGCCTTGACAACCACCTTAGCAACAGAAGAACAGATTGTTTGTAACCAATATGGCTGCGCCCAGTAAAATTCACAGCAGACGACTTCAGCAGCGTATTGTCACATTTTTCCTTATTGAGGAGGAGGTAGGTGAATGACCGCTCAAGACGTTGCCAATTTCAGTCATCTGCATCTGTCCATCAATCTCTTTTCTCGGAAACGACCGCGGAGCCCAGGAGGTTAGGTATGAGCGGGATTTTTTGGTCGAAACACCGCCCGAAACAATGAGGTCGTGTGGTTCTCGAAGCCGTACATGAGAACGAGGTCGCTTCGTATTATGAAGTGAAATAAATAAATAAGAATATTGCCTTCTTTCCTAAACGCTAAACCTTTTTTAGAAGCTAAGGATAGAAGTCAGTGGAGAGCTTTTGTGAACGCGGCATAGAACTTCCGGGTTCCATAGGCCAGAGTTAGTTAGTTAGTTATGCGCTTATTCAGCTAAAAATCACCTTCACTAACATGTCTGCTCACTAGGAGCGTATCCCCAGCGTGTACGTTAACATACACTTACGAGAGAATACCTATATCTCAGATTTTGATTTGCGTAGAAATGACCAAAACTTAATAGTTTCCATTGATCATTTTGAAATACAGCTAGAAGATTAAACTTACAAGAAATGACAAAAAATAAGTGAAATTTGGAGTTATACTGAGCATAGTTTTGGGGGGGAAAGCGAGCATCCCCGGTGGGAATATTTCAGCTGACTTCTTTAGGGGAGATCAAAATGTGATTGAGGGGGGAAATCCCCCTCATCCGCCCGGTAATTCGCACCCTATATATATCTGTTAGTTGTAAATCTGGTGCCCCGAAAAATGTTTCCAATCGGGCCCCGCACCAGCTAAGGCCGGCCCTGCTCGGAGAAACCTATTTAAGGGTTCGACTGGGAGCACGGTAGCTCATGATAGAGCATTCACCTCTGGTACAGTACATAGGGTCCCTGGTTCGATCCCAGCTCCCGCCAAGTCGGCTTTGTGGTGGACAAACACCATGTTCGAGGGTTTTCTCGATCTCCCGTTTCCACCCACTTTCTTCATTACACAATTTCATTTATTTCTCCTCACCACCGTTTCTTTTAGCCCACCTGGCATAACCGTGGAATGTAAAAATCACCAGTTGTCTAGCTAAGATAGCTTTTCCAATTTCCTTTACAAAAATTAATAATAATAATAATAATAATAATAATAATAATAATAATAATAATAATAATAATAATAATAAAAGTTACTCTACCGAGAATTAAGGATACATGTTTGAATCATTTTTGAGATAACAGTTGCAGAAAAAATCCTAGCTCATGGGGCAGAAGTTGACCAATTCCTGAAATCGGAGAAGTGTGCAAAGACACTGACTGGGAAAAGAAATACAGTATTTCAGAACAAAGGAGAAAGTATGGTTTTTAGTCTTTATAGGATTGCAGACTGTGAAAAATAAAATGATTGACATCAACTCAATTCCTGATGTTCCTCGAAACAAATTAAGAATAATTATATTTTAAACCTTGAATGTAGATGAGCCTGGCAAAATGTCTCATTGCAGTTGTTCCTTATCAGCGACCATCTCTGACCAAACCAAACCCCTAACGAAGTAGGTGTCATACCTGACCAGCTAACGAGTGCGGGCGGCCGGTTTTGGAACTAAAATACAAACAACAGTGTTTCTAACCGGATTACTTGTAATTAATCTATCACAGTTGTTTTTGCCCTGTTCATAATAAACCACTTCACGCATATGTTCAAGTTAAGACAAACACAATTTCAGAAGTTATGGAAGTTATTTTCAGAACATTTTAATGGACTGCAAAAAAAGAAGTACATGTATCCTCCATATTAATTTGGCAATAAACTAACAGTATTGTACAAAGGAACACTGAGAACTTCGTAGCATTAGAGTGTAAGGAATTCCTACTTCATCTGTTAACAAAACCTCGAAGTTCATCTTTGTGAATCAAAGTTATACTTTGGCAACTGCGCTTTCATTGTTTAAAGCAAGTTCTATTGTGTAGTTTTGAGATAAGGCGTCTTCGAAATTGCTACCAATTTGGACCATGTGATCTCCGATCGATTGACAGTACCTTAAGTAACTAATTTGCATTGAGATCATTTTCGGATGTGCTGCAAAAGACTGGTGAGAGAGAAACTGATAATTTAACCGCCTCAGAAGGAGATTTGGATCCGCCCCTAATTAAGATGGTAGATAAAGGTAACTTTCTCTGATATCTAACCTGTCATTATTTAGCATGGTTTCGTAATTTAAAAATCCAGTATTTCTACCATATTTTGAAAAATTTATTTAAAAGAAATAAACCCAATGTTACATTGGGGGCGGTGGGGGAGCGATTAAAATTTAAAGTGGGGAGCCTGACAATTGATTTCTTATAGCTCCAGTGAAATTCAGAAAAAATGAATTTCATATTAAAAAAAGAAATACAAAATACATTTTCAGGGTAACTCTTACACTCATAATGTTATTATAAAGTTAATGGTACTTTTGAAATTGATTAAGTGAATAGATATGTATTTAAGTAACAAAACCACCTGCGTAAGTTTTTCAAAATATCAAGTTAGAAGAACGAAGTTTGTGTTCCAGTGCTTTTTCATTTCTCAAAGATACCGGTGATGAAACAATTGGCCGGAAATCATGCGGCCGCTTCTTACATCAAATCATGAAGAAGAAGATGAGTGTCAATGTTAGGTACGTAAGTTTTTTTTTTTTTTTTTTTTTTTTTTTTTTTAAGAGCTTGACCTTTTGGAACTATACGTAGCACATTTTAGTAGTACTTACACTTGAAATAAAAATACAGCTGTTTAAAGACGATTGATTGCCTTTGTCTTTGAATTTCATATGTGCACACAGGATTTGTTAAACAAGACCGTACATCTGATATGTTTGAACTATATGCAACTTATGCTCAAGGGCTAAACTCAGTCTTCTGAAGTCAATCGACAAATGATTATGTATTACAGACACAAAGACAACACTAGGCTCCCAAGTTTCAAAATTATATTGTGTATGAAAACAGATAGTAGAATTAATTCTTTGTCACAAGAGACCTAGGGTCTGAAAGAAATTCAGAGGGAGTTCAAAGGGAATTTCTATACTCATAAATAAAAGTTGTGAATTTATTGTGTATTGAACCAATGATATTTGTGCTTACATTACCCATACGCTGATGTTTTATCGATACTTTTATTTCACATTTATCAAAAGGCTGGATTGCGATAATAATCCTAAAAGAAAGATGCATTGTAATCAGGTTTTACAAGGCAATCCCGAAAGACAAGCTATCCAAACCCGTAGCCCTTTAAAAAATTAAGGAAAATTTCTTCTTCACTTCCTTTTCCCCCAAAAGGTTCACATTCATCGAAAAAATGAAATGAAATTTCCTTAATTTAACGTCGCATGATTATGCTCTTTATGCTAGAGGAGACAGATGATTAATGAAAGTGAAAGATTGTAAAATTAATTGTTGGGCTCTTAAGAAAATAATTTAGTTGTCAATCGATAAATTTACATTAAAACAAATACAAGCCTCGCGAGCCTTAACTTGATTTAAAATTACAGTTACAAGATATTGTGCAAGTATCTAAGCTACCAACCCATAATTAATCTTTTAGTCATTAACATCTTATTACTGAGTTTTACGGGTTTCTTACTGTTTTATAATGAAATCAAATAAAACGTAATCATTTTTTTTATACAATCTGCTTAATACACGGTAGAAACTCACTTGTGTTCTCTTGTTCTTAAATTGTTAATTTCCATGCATATGCCATTATCCACAATGCATCTGCATTCCTGCAGGAATAACCATTTCTGCATTCAATAACAACTATATAATTTATGAGGTTACTTATAACATGTAAACTGCAACTTTTGAAAATCGTTGGATACACACGTGTGTCAAGTTAGCATACACACATTTAGCCAACACGACAAAAAGTATAAAATCGTTAGTGCTGGTTAGTGCTAACTTCCCAACGTTAGTGCTGCTATACTTAAAAACAATAGAGCGACTTTTTTGTTGTATGCCAACTTGACGTCCAGTTAGCATACGCATATACAAAAACTAAAGCACTAACGAAAGTAACTATACCAATCGTTAGTGCTGCGTTAGTGCTAGCTTCCCAACGTTAGTGCTGCTATACTTAGAAAAATAGAACGACTTTTTTTTATGCCAACTTTACGTCAAGTTAGCATACGCATATTCAAAAATTAAAGAACTAACGAAAGTGACTATACCAATTGTTAGTGCTACGTTAGTGCTGGTTAGTGCTAGCTTCCCAACGTTAGTGCTGCTATACTTAAAAAGTAGAGCGACGTTTTTGTTTTATGCCACTTGACGTCAAGTTAGCATACGCATATACAAAAGTTAAAGCACTAACGAAAGTAACTATACCAATCGTTTGTGCTACGTTAGTACTGATTAGTCAGGGGCGTAAATAAGGGCCCCGTAGAATCCACATTGCGGGACGAGGGCAGGCCATCATGGGGGCTCCAAATCGTGAAGTTGGACGAGAGAAGGGGCCCCACTACACGCTGTCTGCAGGGGAGCCCTCGAGGCTTTAATTATGCCACTGTGGTCAGTGCTAGCTTCCCAACGTTAGTGCTGCTATACTTTAAAAAATGCGACTTTTTAGCAAGATTGACTATATCAACCGTAAGTGCGAATACGAATCTGATATTCTCTAACTTGACTAGAAAGTTACTTTTTAGTAGGTGAAATTTAAAAAAAAAAAATAACATTTTGTTGTTTGTTAGAAATTATTATTTCATTTATTAAATCTACTTGTTGAAACATTTTAAAATAATATTCTTTTTTGTCAAATTTCTAATGTTAATTAAATTTGCATTTAGAAATTTGAATGAGGCCGTGGGTTATAACAATATTTGATTGTTAAATTTTTAATGTAAAATAATTAGGCAAAAAACCTTTTTTTGTGATTATATACAAATGGTAATTAAATATATTTTAATTATGACAGTTATATCAAAGCTGACAGTAATAGTATCTATCATAACATAAATAAAGTAAGTTGGCACAGACAACGGCGATAGTTTTAGCGTAAAATCAGTATTTTTAAAAAAATAAAAAATCCCTTTTTGGTTTCTTTATTCATGGTGGACAGATTTACCAAACATCTAACATAAAGTTTGCATACTGGTTTCGTATTGGTGTGAACGGAACATTTTATGAAGATTGAAAGAGCCTTATGCAATAATTTAGAGAAAGATCATCACGAATCTAAACCGTATTTTTCTACGTCCGTGAACTTGGCCCTCACTTAAGGCACTAACGATAAAATTACACTTGTTTGTGCTTCTTAGTGCACCAATCCCTAATGTTAGTGCTTCATTAGTATAGGTGATACAAGTAAAAACTCTTTGGGAGGGCAAGTTCATGCTGCTCCATACTTCAAGCACTTACGAAAAATTTAGTGCACCAACCAATAACGTTAGTACTTTATTAGTGTAGACTCTAGAGCCAAAGCAATGGTACACGCTGGCCCCACTTCAAGCACTAACGAATAAATTAGTGCCAGTCGTCGTTAGCGCTTCTAGAAAACACTAATAGTTTCGTTAGTGCCTCACTATTAGTGTAGATTAGCAAATTATATCACGAAACACTCATAAGAAATACATGAGGAATTTTTCATTGGGTGAAATTCCCACCAAATTCAAAATCAGTAATGATATCTTCTACTGCAATTGTTAGTACTTTGTTAGTGCTTGCTAGTGCACCAACTCCGAGGATTAGTGTTTCTTGTGAATGCTTTTGTGGGGAGGGGCTAGCGTGTAGTAAGCTTCCCCTAAGTTTCATCTTCTAGCGTCCATGCTATTGAAGCACTAATGTTGGGAGTTCTGCAATAAGACCCACTAACGTAATAGTAACCATTAAATTGTATATGGTCATTAATATTTTGAAATTTTGCGGGAATTTTAGAAAATGGAAAATGCCACATGACGAAATTTAGCCCCTCACGCATCTCAAATACTATCAAAACGTTTTACATGGTTAGTGCCTTGTTAGTGTACATTACTGCAATAAACACTATCGTTAATACTATGATATTTTAGGAGTTTTAATGAATAGCTCTCGTGGGACTAAATTTAAATTTATCGAACTCTACAATAATTATCCTACAAACGTGGAATAAACGCCAGAAGTTAGTGCATCGTTATTGCTTGCCGAAACACCAATCATAGTTTAGAAGTGAATAACACTCGGGGCTCAATTTAATTTTATCCAATTTTACAATAATTGTCCCATAAAGATGGAATAAACGTCAAAGGTTAATGCATCGTTAGTGCTCCGAAAGACACTAGGCATTAATGTTAGTGCTATCGTAGTTTAGGAATTATTAATGAACATTTCTTGCAGGGCTAACTTTAGTTCTTTCAATTTTGATACAACTTTACACTAATTGTCAGATAGAAACGAGACAAAACCAGCGGTCAATGCTCCATAAACTAAGCACTAACATTACTGCTGTCATAGTTTAGGAGTTATTAATGAATAACTCGGGCTAAATTTAAATTTATCGAATTTTACACTAATTGGGTAAAAGTTGAAACACCTGAAGTTAGCCCCGCCTGAGTTATTTATTACCAACAATACAATGACCACTGGTGATTTTCTCATTTCTGTCTGACAATTAGTATAAAATTGTAAAAAAAATAAAAAAATAAAAAAAAAATAAAATAAAATAAATAAATAAAAAAATAAAATTGAAAGATCTCAAGTTAGCCCCGCACCAGTTATTCATTAAAATTTCCCAAACTACGATAGACTGACGTTAGAGTTTAGATAGCACTAACGTTAGAGCTTTTTGGATTTCTAACGATGTACTAGCCTTTGACGTTTATTCCAACTTCGTGAGAAAATTGTTGTAAAATTCAATATATTTGAATTTAGCCCCTCACTAACCTTAGAGCTTAGTGTTTTATAGAGCTCTAACAATGCACTAACCGCTGGTGTTGGTCTAACTTTTGTGCCACAATTACTGTAAAATTGTGTAAAAGTTGAAAAATCAAAAGTTAGCCCCGTCCGAGTTATTCATTAATAACTTCTAAAGTATCATAGCACTAACGTTAGTGTTTAGTGCACTAATGTGCAGTAACGAAGCACTAAACATGTAAAAAAAATAGTAGCATTTAAGAAGCGTGCGGAACTAACTTCAAACACATAGCATTTTTCATTACGTAAAATTCCCGCCAAATTTCAAAGCAGTAATGACCATATATAGTAAAATGGTTACTACTTCGTTAGTAGGTCTTATTGCAGAACTCCCATCCATCATTAGTACATCAATACTATGGACGCTAGAAAATAAAACTTAGGGTAAGATAACTACACGTTTGCCTCTCCGCACAAAAGCATTCACGATGAGAAGCAGTAATATTCGGAGTTGGTGCACTAGCAAGTACTAACGAAGAACTAATGATTGCACTAGAATAGATCATTACTACTTTTGAATTTGGCGAGAATTTGACCCAATGAAAAATTTCCCGTTTCTCTTACAGGAGTTTCGTGATATATAATTGGCAATATATAAACTAATATTGAAACACTAACTGAGCTATTAGTGTTTTCTAGACGAAGCACTATCTATTGCACTAGGTTTCATCGTCAGTGCTTTCTTGGTGGCTCTAGCGTCTAACCTATTGAAACACCAAAGTTGGCAGTTGGTGCTGTAAGAAGCACTAACGAAGCGCTAACGACTGCACTAGAAGAAATTTTAGTGCTTTTGAATTTGGCGGGAATTTGACCCAATGAAAAATTCCCTATGTATTTATTATAGGAGTTTCGTGACAAATGGCTGCATCTACACTAATAATAATATCTAAAGAAACTATTAGGGTTTTCTAGAAGCACTAACGATGCACTAACGACTAGCACAAATTTATTCGTTAGTGGTTGAAGTTGGGGCAAGCGCGTAAATTGTTTCGGCTCTAGAGTCTACACTAATGAAGCAATAGCGATAGTTGTTGGTGCACTAAGAAGCACTAGCGAAACACTAACGAATGGCACTAAATTTTTCGTTAGTGCTTGAAGTAGGAGGCTAGCGTGAACTTGTCCCCCCAAAGGTGTGTTACTTGCACTAGTGAAGCACTAACGTTAGGGGTTGGTGCACTAAGAATAAACAGCGATACACTAATGATTACACTACAAGAGGTCATTAGTGCTTTTGAATTTGGCGGAAATATGACACAATGATAACTACCCCATGTATTTCTTATGTATGTTTCGTGACGTGTAACTTACCATAAGTACACCAATACTGAAGCACTAATGAAACTCTCAGTGTTTTCTAGGAGCACTGACAATGCATAATGAATGGCGCTAATTTTTCGTTAGTGCTTAAGATGGACGTTTAAGTTTACGCTGACTTCCCAAAGCTATTTATCTTGTAACAGCTACACTAATGAAGCCATACATTGGAGGCTGGCGCACTAAGAAGCACTAACGATACACTAATGACTGGCACTAAATTTTCCGTTAGTGCATGAAGTGGGGGGCAGCGTGAACGTGCCTTCACAAAGATTTTTTACTTGTAGCACTTACACTAATGAAGCACTAACGTTAAGAATTGGTGCAATAAGAAGCACTAACATTTGACACTAATTTTATCCTTAGTGTGTCGTGTGGAGGCCAAGCTCACGGGCGGAGAGAAATAAGGTTTAGATTAGTGATGATCGTTCTCCAAATTATCGAATCAGACTGTTTCAATCTAAATAAAATATTCCGTTCACACCAATATGAAAGCAGGATGCAAACTTTGTTAGATGTGTGTGGTAAATCTGTCAACCATGAATGAAAAAAAAAAAAAAAAAATTTTTTTATTTTTTAAATATACTGATTTTACGCTAAAACTATCGCCTTTGTTTCGGCCAACTTAATTTATTTACGTTATGATAGATACTATTACTGTCAGCTTTGATATAACTGTCATAATTAAAATATATTTAATTACCATTTGTTTATAATCACAAAGCGATTTTGCCTAATTACATTAAAAATTTAACAATCAAATATTGTTATAACCCACGGCCTCATTCAAATTTCCAACACTTAAATTTAACAAACATTAGACAACAATTAGATTTAATAAATGAAATAATCATTTCTAACAAACTAACATTTTTTTTTTTTTTTAATTTCACCTACCAAACAGTAACTTTCTTTTCCAGCTAGAGAATATCAGATTCGTATTCGCATTTGTAGCTGGTATTGTTAATTTTTCTGAAAAGTCGCTTAATTTTTTAAGTATAGTAGTACTAACGTTGAGAAGCTAGCACTAACCAGAACTAACGTAGCACCAACGATTGGTATAGTTACTTTCGTTAGTGCTTTAATTTTTGTATATGCGTATGCTAACTTGACGTCAAGTTGGCATACAACAAAAAATTCGCTCTATTTATTTAAGTATAGCAGCACTAACGTTGGGAAGCTAGCACTATCGTAGTACTAACGATTGGTATAGTTACTTTCGTTAGTGCTTTAATTTTTGTATATGCGTATGCTAACTTGACGTCAAGTTGGCATACAACAAAAAAGTCGCTCTATTTTTTAAGTATAGCAGCACTAACCAGCACTAACGTAGCACTAACGATTGCATAGTTTTGGTCGTGTTGGCTAAATGTGTGTATGCTAACTTGACTTGACACACGTTGGATACACTGCAGAGTGACACTTTGTTCTCCTGTCCCACCGCGCTTATCTAGAAACTGCACTAGCGCCCTCTACGAAAAACCGCACTAATATCCTAGTCAGGTAAAATCTTCAGAGTTTTTATATAGCCACCAACCCATGAGCCCTGGAGCAATGTCACTCTGTCTAGTACTACAAATGGGGCAAGTGTTTTCGTTCCCTGTATTTAGGATTACCCACATCACGAGAACAAGTACGCGTCAGGCCTTCTTGAAGTTTGGAATTCTGGGAAGTGTATAGAACTTGTAAACAGACAATAAGTATTTCATTACAGCTACGGTTTAATCGACGAAGAACATTCGTTCCTTAAAAGTCGTGTTCTGCGATCATATCGTGTTTTATATAAATATTCTTGTGAGTTTTGTACTTTTTATCTTTCGAGTATGAGAAGAAAAATTAGTCGACGAGCAAAGGGAGTGAAGGACAGTGAAGCATTGTGGATAAAAGTTGAGGTAGATGATTCGGATAACAGTTCAAGAGACGATGAAAGTGTATGCACACCAGAATTATCAGAGTCAAAATCAAATCAAGTTCCTTGTTCAACTCCTGCATCTTCTACACCCGATGTACGTAATAAAGGTAGAATCTACAAAAGCAAATTCCGTAAATATTATGAAATTCGTACAACACCAAATTCTTCTGATAAAATAGCCACATGCCTAATGTGCAAGACGAAGAAAAGTGAGCTGAAGATGACTCAAGGATCAACCTCTGGGGTGAAAAGACACTTGATGCGTTCTCACATCAAAGAATACAAGGATTTGTACCCAGATTTTTCTGGCGTTCCAGCAGAGCAAAGCCGCTTCGGACAAAAAACAAATGCTGGTCCGGATCAGGTAAGATCTTTCAATTTATTTCTCGCTTTTTTCTGTCGTCTCTCTAAACATACTCCATAGTGCTACTCGAGGTTATAGTTAAGGAGCCGTACTTCCCATTAAGGGAAGGACGAGAAACGCCATACTTTCAGGAATTATTCAATGACTATCTAGGATGTTAAGAAGTAGGTAATAGACTGAGTTCTTGCCCTTGTACTTAGGGTGTTTAGGTAGTGCAACAGTAAGATGTATCCTCGTGCACGGGAGATGAGAAGTAGCTGTTCTTAACTATTACCCTACTCGAATTGGGTGTGAGCGTTCACCTCTGGTGCTTCGGGTCCCGGGTTCGATCCCAGCCCCCGCCAAGTGAACTTTGTGGTGGACAAACACCGTGTGCGTGGGTTTTCTCGGGGTTCTCCCGTTTCCTCCCACTTTCTTCATTCCACCATTTCATTCATTATTCATCATCACCGTCTCCTTTAGCCTAACCGGCATAAACGTGGGACGTAAAACTCAAAGATTTCATTTCATTTTTTTTCCAATTGGGTGTATTCAGAACCATGTTTACTCATGGTTACCCGCAGTGCGGGACAAAAGAGGCAGCAGCCTCCTGCCTGGAGTTTTGAAAGCACTTTGTTTCTCCGAAATACGCGTCAAAACATTTGATTACTCATACGCTACAGGATTTAATGTAGACCCTAGTTACTGTATTTAAATTTATGTAATGTGCGTCAATTCAAGTCGGCTTCAGGCAATTTGCCGCCTCATGCAACAGTAACATTTTCCCATCTCCTCAACCCCATCTTGGAAACGACACATAAGCGACGATTATAGGTGCGTTATTCCATCATAATTATAGTAGCATAAATGAAAACAAGTCGCCGAGTAATAATAACAAACTAATAAGAGGAGCTGTAGATCGGTGAGAACGAACATTACAGAAAGTTAGAAATTAACTTTGAGGTACGAGTATGCATTTTAATTAATAGCCCCACACTTTGCATGCACTATGCTAATTTTTTTGTGCCGCATGGAAGTGCATATGTTGCGCATATGGTAGAGTCGGCCTTGGCGTCATTAATAATGGTTTTACATGAATGTATTATGTGCATCCAGGTATGTATATCCGCGAGTTCACTTGTGTATCGGTCTTTTTCTCCTTCGTCCTTTGTAAAAATAATAATAATAATAATAATAATAATAATAATAATAATAATAATAATAATAATAATAATAATAATAATAATAAATAAAAAAAAATAAATAATAATAATAAATCCTGCGGGCGCTTTGTCTGGGGCAACAAATACTCTTACTTTTTTTTTTTTTTTTTCTAGTTTTGGAAAGTTCAGAAATTGACTAAGCACGCACATATTGATGACAGGATTTTCGCATTAGCAAGTATCTAAATAAAAAGAATGTTTGGAGGGTGGAGAATTTGGTGTAGTTATGATTTTATATTCTTTTCTATAATTAACATCACATTCTTCTGCCGAAATTTCAGATACTTTCAATTGTTGATTAACTTCCAGAATTATTTACGTTTTTCGTTGTTGACCAGCTCGGTTTCATTGTTGACAAATTTGGTACTATTGTTTTTGAGGTTGGGTTGGGAGTGTGAATATTCTTGTAAGCGGCGTCATTTGCGGAAGCCATAGCGCGGGTGGATGCGTGAGAAGTTCAGAAACACTCGTCAGTGGTGTTAGAGTTTCAGGGAAATTTAGCAAGAAGGGAAAAGGGGAGTTTTTCGATAAAACTTGAAAATCTAGGGAAATTCTCGCGCTGACTGACTGACCAATAGAAATGCATAATTTTTCTTTGTTATTCAGAAACAAACTAATACAATAATAATAGTTTGTGTTGTATGTGTATTTGTCTCTGTTCAACAGTGTTGCTAACAACCTCTGAATAAAATAGTCTAGATTAGGGTGACCAACCGTCCCGTAAAAACGGGATTGTCCCGTTTTTTCACTACCATTCCCGGTGTCCCGAAAAATTTTCTCGGGACGCCAAAATGTCCCGTATTTACGTACATTAAATACAAGAAAGCTTTCCAATCTAAAATTTCTTAATTTATATTATTATTTTCTTATTACATAGCTTAGAAAATACTAATATTCTAAGCTATGTGATTATATTGGAATATGTCTAATTACTGAACAACGTCATTACGACATTTGCGATGTTGGATGTGGTGGCTGCACTGTTTTTCCTCCTAGCCCCCCCCCCCCCCTTCATAGACGACAGTGCAAGGGGCTGAAAGTCTTATGAAAAATAGTTTTTACTCTGTTTCGGGCGGTGGAAGACTGAGGCGCTGTCACCAGTACAGTACAGTGTTTCCATGATTTGACTAAGATGTAACATACTGTCATTTACGAAAGGAGAACAAAAGTATAGAACTATAAAAGTGAAAGTAAAAAAGAAAACTAGCTGTAAGTGAAATAATGTTTGAAAGTAAGAAAAAGCAAATAAAGGGAGTTGGAATTCGATGCTCAGAGTAGTTTGTAATAAATTCTGCCACTGACAGATTTTGTTGATTGACAGATATTGATGAATGTTTTATATATATTTTAGTAATGTTTTCAAAATTTCATTTTTTTTTTTTTTAGTTGCTGATAGTTACTTGTTATTTAATTAATTCCACAACCTATTCAATAGGTTTTAAAATGAAAAAGTGTAAATTTGTCCTTTTTTGTGAGAGATACAGAGAGAAAGAGGGAGAGAGAACGGAGAGGCAAAATATATATATTTAGGGGAGTAACCTATCCAAACGTAAAAAATTGTCCCGTTTTTTCTAGTTGAAGATTTGGTCACCCTAGGCTAGATGACCTTCAGAAATAAGTTTTTTTTTATGCAAAAAAGGCTAGATTTTGAACTGCCAACCTATAACCCCCTTTTTTGTGTCTAAGTTTATAAGTGAGTGAGAATAAAATTTGGAATATTGAATTTTATTCGCTGAAATGAAATGAAAACTTAAGTTTTACTTCCCACGGTTATGCTGGCTAGGCTAAAGCAGATGGTGATGATGAGAAATTAATGAAATGGTGGAATGAAGAAAGTGTGAGGAAACGAGAAAACCCACGCACACGGTGTTTGTCCACCACAAAGCTCACTTAGTGCGAGTTGGAATCGAACCAAGGACCCCATGCACCAAAGGTAAGTGAATACTGTACTACTGAGCCACCGCGGCCCCTTTATTCACTGAAGACTAACAAGCAACATACATGATTTAAATTACAATAAAACCCATCAACAACTCATCTAATTCGTGAAAGTCAACAGCCATATTATCAGTTGAATTGGAATAAGGAATCATCGATGACGTCTCAGCTAGCCAAGGCGCTGATGCTGGATGCACCATCGTTGGATTGTGGATTGGTTGTGTTTGTGCAGACTGCCATAGTGTCTCGATTTTCAGTAGTACTTCTTTTGGCAGATCCTAGTCCTTTCAAAACACTTCGTATTTCTCCGTACTTTCATATGAATCATCCTGATTGCATTGAGAGTTTTCAAGCTAATTATCAGGAGTGCCCACAAGGGGGGGGGGCTATGACGCAAAGTGCGTCATTGAAATATTTGGGGGGGGTTAATAAATATGTTTGAGGGAGTGTAAAAATTAATCGAAAAGATTTTTTTTTTCATGGAAGAACACCTACGGGTAGACAATTAAAGGGGGGGTGCGTCATGGAAATAAGGGGGGTGAGCACCACTGTAATTAGATATCCTATTTGTTTTCTTTAATAAACAAAACCAATCTCTGTGGCTTGAAAAACCCAATAGTTTACTAAATTAGTATTAGAAAACTTCCATTCTTGGAATGAAGTGCAAAAATTAAAATAATTTTAAAATAGCAAAAGCATCCGTTTACTGCCGTTACGGGAGAGACATTACAATTCCATCTGAGTTGATAAGTATTGTTAAGTAGTTGTAAATGTATGGGTGGACAGAGAGAGAAGAAGAATGAAAAACAAGTTTTTGTTGCGTAATAAAACACCCTCTGTTAGATAAACCAATTAATACGATCACATATAATTACAAGTAGGCTAATTTTTAAAAATTATACTTTATTTTCACAGAAAAAATATTTTTAGAGTTAATTTAACGGGTAATAAAAAAAGCCAAAGATGGCAGAAGAGTTTCATAAAATAAGCTATAGGCTATTTAAGGCTATAAGCATTTAGTCGCTTTGTATGCCTAAATACCTCTCCAAATAGGCTAGATTTAGACAAATATAGGCTAAATTGGCATCACTGCTGCTCAGTATAGTATTATTGTTGGTTGGGTGTATTTGTGTATATTTTTGTAAAAAAAAAAAAGAAAAAAAAGAAAAAGTAAAAAAAAAGAAGCAAATGAATACAACAAACCCGCGAGCATGAAGTGCGTAAGTCGAATTTTCGCGAAAATGAGTTAAAACCAGTTTTATATACATATCTTTCGAAATTCTGCAACGATTGGTGGGTTGTATTTTGTTCAATAGGTTGATGACGTAATTAACCAAGTGTATAATGTAGTATGTCCAATATGTATTTAGTGCTTAAGTAAGGGTTTTTGCTGTTTCCTGAAAAACAAGGATTTGCGAGTTACGCACTTAATGCTCTCAGATACAGGAATGTGGTTGGTACTTACCAGGGGTGGATAAACACATCTGGAGGCCCAGGGCTACCAAAAAAAAAAAAAAAAAAAAGTGGCCCCTGAACTCAGCACCTAATACATTTCTGTCAAAGTATAACAGGAAAGTCAAGGGAATATGTTTAATATTTTTGGTCCTATTATTTTATGATGATTGTGTCTTCATGACTCTTTTTAGATAGCCAGTTGAGATTTTGATAAGATTGGAGGCCCTATCCATCTTGAGGCCCCGGGCTATAGCCCCCTAAGCCCCTCCCTTAATCCGGCCCTGGTACTTACTTTAATACTAACTAATTAACTAACTTAACTCTATGGCCTATGGAACCCATAGGTTCAATGCCGCATTCACAAAAGCTCTCCACTGACTTCTATCCTTAGCTAACAGCATCCAATTTCTACTTTGTATTCCAATCTCTGCGAGATTCATCTTAATATTGTCCTCCCATCTGCGCCTAGGTCTTCCTAATGGTCGTTTTCCGATTAGTCATTCATTCAAGACTTTGAAAGCGTTTCTACTTTCTTCCATTCTAGCTACATGACCTGCCCACCTAAGCCCCCTAGACTTGATGACCCTAACAATGTTGTGTAAACCGTATAAATTATGTAGTTCCTCGTTATGAAGTTTCCCCCATTCCCCATTCCCGTTCCTTTTGGGTCCCAATATTCGTCTCAGAATCTTGTTCTCAATCACTTTCAGTCTATGTTCTTCCCTCAGAGTAAGCGACCATGTTTCGCAACCACACAGAACAACAGGCAACTAAGATTATAGTTTTGTATATTTTAAGCTTCAAATTCCTCGACAGAATTCGCGACGACAAGAGATTTTGAACCGAATAGCAACACGAATTCCCTGTTTTTAGTCGACATTTAATTTCTTCGTGAATATGATTTTCCTCTGTTAATATTGATCCTAGGTATTTCAAACTATCCACTTTATCAAAAGTATTATATAATATTTTAACGCTTTTATAATTTGCTGTATTACGGTCGCGACGCACTTCCATGTATTTAGTTTTCTCTGCATTTACTTCTAAACCCATGTCCCTGCAAGCATTTAATAAGATCTCTGCATTTCTTTCTATTGTTCTCCTATCATCCCCTAGTAAATTTACGTCATCAGCATATGCCATAACCTGGTGAATGCCGTTCAACTCTAGGCCCTGGTTTGATTTTCTTTATAGCGTATTCCAGAACAAAGTTAAATAATAATGGCGACAGCGCATCTCCTTGTTTCAGGCCATTTTCGACGTGACAGCTCGTGGACAAAAAATTTCCTACCCGGACTTTACTTTGGGATTCATTTAAACATATCTTAATTAATCTAATTAGCTTTCTCGGTATTCTGAGTTCTGTAAGAACAT
The DNA here is from genome assembly GCF_964235325.1 of Thermobia domestica. Classification (NCBI taxonomy): domain Eukaryota; kingdom Metazoa; phylum Arthropoda; class Insecta; order Zygentoma; family Lepismatidae; genus Thermobia; species Thermobia domestica. The sequence goes on from NC_137464.1 coordinate 35,683,985, forward strand.
TGTATAATGTTTCTACTTACTTTAATAGAGCTAAATTAATCTTATCACATACCTTTTGTCATAGGAACTGGATATTCAATAAACTAGGGAAAATATCATAAGAAAAGGGATAATTTTATGTCCTTGAGGGGAAAATTTTGTTAAAGGAACCTACGAACACTGCTCGTTCGTTGGTAGCTTATAGGCAATCAGGCAAGTGTGATTAATAATTATGTAGAACAGGCATAGCCTAAGATGCGAAAAAGATTAATTTGAACTGAGAGGGAGTCACGCTGACTCAGTGCTAGAGCGCATACCGTACCTCTTGTACGTGGGGTCCTTGGTTTTATCCCCGGTCAAGTAAGTTTGTGGTGGGCATCGTGGAACGTTAAACAGAGATTTCATTTAATTTTCAACCGTGTGCGTGGGTTTTCTCGGGGTTCTCCCGTTTCCTTCCACTTTCTTCATTCCACCATTCCATTCATTACTCATCACCACCGTCTCCTTTAGCCTAACCGGCATAACCGTGAGACGTAAAACTCAAAGATTTCATTTCATTTTCATTTAATTTTCATCTGGAGCTGAGTGCAGAAAACAGTCTTAAGATTAAATTAAAATAACGTAAAAAAATTAAAAAATAAAAACAATGCTTGAAAAAAATGCAATAAAAGAGACATTGTTGGATAATTCAGTGTGAAGGACACTATTAACAAAAGTTTAGAAAATTGTACTAAAAAAGAAGGAAATAATTCGTTTGGTGGGATAGAATTAAGAAATGGGACATAAGGCCCGTATTTATAGGTTTCCCTAAATTCCTTCACCAGATATTATCCAACCAGGGGGACACCCAAAGTTTCGCTTAGAAACTATATTAAACCTCACATATCACCCCCCCCCTACTTGGCAAGTATTACTCGTTTGAGTTGCGAACTAATTTCCTTGTTTACAAATGACGTTAGTAGGGATGCGCACGAGTCGAGATTTAAGCCTGTCTCGACTCGTCTCGAGAAAATGTTGTCTCGACTCGACACTTCCTGTCTCGACTCGACTCGAAATTCGAGTCGAGACAAAATATACGAGTTAAAATATACGTACACATCATCTAGAACATTATGATTACCTACCTAATTGTCAGTGTGTCTACCTTTGGCACGGATAACAAGAGCGAATGCTCTTGGCATTGACGTAATGATCCTTTTGTAGGTCGCTGGAGAAAGTTGACACCACATGTGCACACACAGATCACTTCATTCCTGTAAATTCCGGGGGGGATGCACTCTGACGTCACGTTCAATCAGATCCCAGATGTGATCTATTGTGTGCCGATTCGGTGAGTTGGGGGGCCAACACAACACTTGGAACTCGCCCCTGTGTTCCTCGAATCACTCTATCACACTCCTAGCCTTGTGACATGGTGCATTATCCTGTCGAAAAATGCCACTACCGTTGAGTGTACGTAGTCTGCAAGCAGTGTGCGATATGCCTCGGTCATCGTGGTGCTTTACTCGAGCTCCACTAGACACATGGATGCATAAGCGTAACCTTGGCCCATATGGTTGTGGGGAGGGCAAAACATTCGTGCACACACACACACACACACACACACACACACACATATATATATATATATATATATATATATATATATATATATATATATATATATATATATATATAGTTCACTGGTTGCGGAGCTGACAGGCACAGTTAGAAAAGTCTTATAAACTTGGTTCAAGTTTGGGAATCATTCGTAAAGGTTCAATTTTTAAAACAAATTTAGAAGCGATGAAAAATCATTTTCAGTCTCTCTGCACACAAATGAAAGAAAACTGTTAACTCTAATGTCAGCTCAACTTTAGGGATTTTGTAGGTGTTGCTGACAATTGTGATACTTTCTGCTGATGGCTTGTGTTGATTCAACACGTCGTGGAGGGAATAAAGAACCTGCATATAATTTTCTTTGAACTTTTATTGCTACTATCTGCCACAAGGATGTCAATACCGGAATAATGCACTTCGCATCTGTAGTATTCAGCTGCTGTCTCACACTCGAAGTATCACCACCATCCAATGCTCGTGGAATTCGTCTTCTTCGTGGAACTTTCGGTGCACTGCATCCCATAGTTTCTGCAATTTCTTCTGTTTCTGTCCAGCGTATTGAAACTTTTCTCACTCCGTAAGAACTAAAGGCTGCAGATACTGGCTTGCGACAAATTTTTCACAGTAGAAAAATTGGTACGTGTATTCTGTAAGTGGATGGAAGTTGATTCGTGTATTCAAGAACACGTCTCATCAGTTGAAGGCGAATGGGCCGTCAATTTGATGTAATCTGCTATTTCCTCTAAAGTTTCAACTACAGGTCCAAAATGTTCTAAAACTGCACAAATAGCTTCCAATTTACAGTTCCATCTAGTGTCGCTCAAAGAATGTAACGTTACCGAATGCTTTAAGTTTTCTCCTTGACGTTGAATATTTTCAAAAATAGCGTGCTTTTTTTGACGACGCTTCTATGAAGGAATGCAAACTACTCAGAACACCAAACATGTTTCGAATCGCAGACACTTTTCAACATACATCAACAATTCATAAGTTCAAAATGTGAGCGTAACAATGAATATAAATGGCTAAATCGTTCACGTCCCTGATCCTCTTTGCAACGCTAGAGTACTGACCACGCATAGCGGCTGCACCATCGTAACATTGTCCTCGGATGTTATCTACGCTCAGACCCAGTGATATTAACACATTTGTTAACAGTTTGGACAGACTTTCGCAGTTTTTTTTTCTGTGTTTTAAAACCCGATAAAACTTTCGTGAACGTTTAATGTTTTATCACAGTATCGCAAAACAATTGATACTTGTTCATGTCGTTTCAAATCTTGAGTTTCATCCATAATGACACTATATATACCTGCAGTTTTCACACGATCAATTATTTTTCCCAGCACATACTCACACATTAAATTTAGAAATTGATTTTGTTATTCAGGACTAATGTATCTAAATGTTTTCCCTTTGTTAACGTAATACCGAAAAAGCACGTCATTTTCTTTGGATCTTAACGATACGAGTTCTAATGAATTACCTTTATTTTTATTTTCGTTATTTTCCCTATGGCCTCTAAGAGAAACACATTGGCAAGCACAATACAAATTACTATCTAGAAGTGCTTCCAAATATATTCTATTGCCGTTAATCATTTGGTTCGATTGCAAATCTAATTTACGCGCAACTGATCCGTACAATAGTGCGTTTCGGAATTCCGAAGCCTTAGAAATACAAGTCTTATGAGCGTTACTTGCCTCATAAGTACTGAATTTACCTACGACCTTTTTCCAGTTACGGAAACCCTCCTTAGTACAGGTGTCTTCAGATTTCGGAATATTTTCGGAGAATGTGCGACAGTAAAAGCAAAAAGCACTATCTCAAGAAATGCTATATTCTAACCAACTGAATTGAATATACCATTGAGATCGGAACCGGCGACCATTTTTATTGGTGTATGTTTTCAATTGCGATTGACGTTAATCAGTAGGTTCACGTCTCATATAGCCTCGCTGCTGAAACGGACGTTAAACTAAAAATAAATTAAATTAAATTAAATCAATTGCGGTTGAAAGGGACCTAGACCTACTGCCAGAAATGTCTTTGCCTTTTCACAACCTTTGACTGGATCACGATCTTGTGAAACTTCATCTTGTGACACTGTTTCCACAATAGTGCTGGCATTTGAATTCTTATATTTGGAGACTTCATCTTTTGACACTGTTTTCAAACTAGCACTTATTATCTTCTGAAACGCAAGAAGTAGATTGTTTAATCACTATTTCATTATCTCCGTTGGCACTGCCAATATTGCTAAGTTTCGGCTTCTTACTAAAATACTCCAACAAAAGTTTTTTTTTTATAGCACTGCATATTAGTCACAACTTCCTGTGAAACTTGAGAAATGTTCAAGTACCACAGATAAAATATAAAAAATGAAACCACTATATACCGATACACGTAAAGGCTATATATACACACAAAAAAAAAAAAAACTTCAAACGCACTGCTCACTGCCAAAGAGGCCGATTTCTCTGTAACTTTGGGGGGGGGGACCATTCAGATGTGGGTTTGTATATTCATAAAAAGTACATATAACAATACAAAATACATATAAAAATACATATTCAGAAAAATACATGGGGGCCCGACTCCCCAGCTCCTCAGGATCGATGCCCTTGCTCACTGCAAACCAGGGTATCAACGAACAATCAACATTTAGTACTAGATTAGAGAGTAGAAAATCACTAAATTTTAACACCATATACAGGATGGCCCGTTTTAATCTTTCCACGGAAATATCTCGAAAACGGTTGAACATAAATGAACCGAACAAAAACTTAAATAGGAAATTCCATGGGGCAAATCGAATGGTAGTGTCGCGGTGCCTTCCAGGGCCAAACTTCAAGGAGCTCCGGGGCTCAACATTAAAATTTTAAATGGAAACAAGGGGCGAGTGATACCTCGTTCCATAGATCTTTAAAAACTAGAAAGCGTTGTGGCAAAAGATTTTTCATATCGGTCACCGTATTCAAAATAGCCGCCAAGATATGTTGCCTGTATCACACAAAACGTCCAGTACCTCTAATATGAAAACGGTTGAACATAAATGAATCAAACAAAAATTCAAATAGGGAATATCATGAAGCAAATCGAATGGTGTTGTCGCGGTGCTACCCACGGCCACCTTTCATGGGGGCCCCGGGCCCAAATTTAAAACTTTAAATTGAAATATGGGGCGGGTGATACCTCATTCCATAGATCTTTGAAAACTAAAAAGTGTTGTGGCAAAAGATTTTTCATATTGGTCACCGTATTCAAGATGGCCGCCAAGATATGTCTGTATCAAATAAAACGTCCAGTACCACTAATATGAAAACGGATAAACAGAATAAAACTCGCATAGGAAATCACAGAAGGTATTTATCATTCCACAGCTCGAGAATAATGCAACGGAGAAAAAGATTATTAAAGTAGTATAATTGACATAATGCAAAAGATGAAATGCAATTCTTAGAAAATTATCTTTCCGATTTCCCTCCATAAGTAGGTGAAGCGGGAATTAATAGGAAAATCTCAAATGGGAACCCCACTTTTACTTCCAATAGGTATGGTTTGTCTGAAACACTTCTATGTACAAGTAACTGGTGCTGTAATGAATAAAAATAAAGTGAAATTCAAGTTTAACACCCATTTACATTGCGAAGTGTGTTTGGATAGGAAAAAAGAGCAACTGAAATGAGAAGTAAAGGTTCAATAATACAGTTTTGGAACTTGCAAACATTTTGCCTTCCATCCCCCCTTCTCCCCTGATAATTTAACGCAATGTGTGCAAGATGTTTGGAGGCATCTGCATCAGTATGAACAATTTCGTTACTAAGGATCACAACTGAGCTTACCGCTGAAAGTTATTTGGAATGTAACTGTGGACAACATTTCAGTGAAGCTCATATTCTATCACATGCAAGAAGACATAGAAGAGAAATAATCGAACAAATATCGTTGCAGACGACTGTTGTACATATTGTTCGAAAAATTTGTTTCGCATTTCAGTTGATTCATTTTTGCATCAAATCATTGCCTACAATCAAAATGGAAGGTACCATTTAACAAGAATTTTACATACTTTATCCCATTACAGAGACATCTATCTCTTATAAAAACACATTTCAGATAACTTTGTTTCGTAGATACAGTTTGCAAAAAACTAAGGTTCTCATTTGCAATTTCACCGTTTCTTCCCGCTTCACCCTTTTACGGAAGGAGGTTGGAGCGATAATTTTCTAGGAATTTGATTTCTTCCTTTGCATTATGACACTTTCACTCTGATCATCTTTTCCTTTATTGTAGCATTCTCGAGCCGTGGAATAATAAATACCCTCTTTGATTCCCTATTTGAATTTTTGTTCTGGTGTTTTCATATCAGTGGTACTGGACGTTTTACCTGATACAGGTACCATGTCTTGTGGCCATTTTGAAAACAGTGACTCATATGGACAATCTTTTGCCACAACACTTTTTAGGATTTAAAGATCTATCAAAGGAGGAATCACTCGCCCCATGTTTCCATTTAAAATTTTAAAGTTGGGCCCTGGGCCCCCATGAAGGGTGGCCCTGGGTGTCACCGCGACAACAATATTCGATTTGCTTCATGATATTCCCTATTTGAATTTTTGTTTGGTTCATTTATGTTCAACCGTTTTCATATTAAAGGTACTGGATGTTTTGTGTAATACAGGCAATATATCTTGGCGGCTATTTTGAATACGGTGACCGATATGAAAAATCTTTTGCCACAACGCTTTTTAGTTTTTAAAGATCTATGGAACGAGGTATCACTCGCCCCTTGTTTCTATTAAAAATTTTAAAGTTCTGCCCCGGTCCCCCATGAAGGGTGGCCCTGGGTGACACCACGACATCACCGTTCGATTTGAACCATGGTATTTCCTATTTAAGTTTTTGTTCGGTTCATTTATGTTCAACCGTTTTCGACATATTTCCGTGGAAAGATTAAAATGGCCCACTCTGTATATATATGGAGAGGAAGAGAATCAAACTATAATGGCTAGATACTATTCCTACTTCCTAGTATGTCCCATAAAATTTCCCGTATCCAGAACAGGACAGTGGGGAAGGGCGAAAAGATTTCGGGTGAATAACTGAGTTGCGGTTCTCAAGAGAAGCCATATTTGTAACGATTATAATTTTATTGCTACAAGCTAAGAAAAGAAAGCTTATCCCATGCGCTAATTCCTTATAATGTATACAAGAATAAATAATACACTAGGTATTTCTTCCCTTATCTAAGCGATAAAATTTAAACATATTTACCGTGTGACCTCCCTCAAGAGCCGCCTCTGGATTACTTGAGTTAACTTTACATCTGTAGTTCTTAGTACAGAAATGCTATTATTATGTACTACATAGAAGCAGATCATTTGAAATACATTGATTAGCTCAAATGTGACTTTAGCAACTTCTCAAAATTAAGAATTGATTACAAAATTAAGACGTAAGTCTATCAAGTGAATATAAAGCCTGCCTACCTGCAGAAGGCAAATCCATCTATTTTTTTTTTTTTTTTTTTTTTTTTTTGAAAGGAAAAAGAAAACTGAAAGTTCTGGTGGAAATCACTATGGATATTATGAACAACGGGAACAACCAACGTAGAATTCGCACTCCACAAGATACCGAACGAAATTACTAACTAAACTAATATAAGACTCCAACGAACTGTTTTGAAAATGTACGTATATGTACACTCATGTCCAAAATGATTGTTGCATATCTGTAACTGTCTTCTTGTAAGAATATAATTTGATAATGATTTTGCAGGGTACCTTCCTGTTTATTGATGTCTTTCCTAGAAACCTAAATTAATTTACTTATTAGCGCAAGAAGAAAGAACAGTGTCCAAATTTCAAATCCCATATGCCAAAAATTTTCTCGTGAGAAATTAGTGAGGTTAAAAATTGTACAGATAATACGAAAAGATAGGACAAGTTTACGTAACAAAACGTAGAAGCAGAGAATTACAGTATTATTTCTCCACTTACTTCAGAAAACTACCTGCTCACGATAAGTAATTTCCAATCTCATCCCATATCGGCGAACATAAAGAGGAGGAGGGCCAAGATACTATCTGTTTACCCATGGTCATTTCACAGCAGAGGTTGCTCTCAGAGTGGAACAAAAAGCTTCTAAGCCGAAACACATTTTTCTTGCTACGCCAAAAATCACTAGATTGTGCAGATTTACGCGAAGTATATAATCACTAAATCTAGTACGAAATCACTAAAAGTGGCATCCCTGCTGCAAACACAAACTTCAGAATAAATCAAGTGTATTATTTTTGGTTTGGGTGCCAGGGTGGCTAAATAACTCGTTGTTATAACCTTACAACAATACCAGATGTTGCTATTTCTGTGACACAGGGAAAGCAATAAAATATCTTTTGTATTTAGGACCACAAGATTTCCGACAAAGAGTCGAGTTCTGTATGTCTCTGCTTTCTTTATAAAACTCACCCTGTATCCCAGACAACAGACCGACCTGTACTTCCTTTGACCATCAACGTACACCGCATCCCCTTTCTGCAGCACGCTCAAAGTTCACTGACCTTTATTAAGACGGATGTATTATAGGGAGCTAGCTTTAATGCGAGGCTGAGGAATTTAGAGTTGATTGGCAGGTTCCCCACCCCGTCGCCAAGAAACGGTCACTCGACGTTCCTGGGCAGGGTTGCCAATGCGTTGTGAAAAAATTCAACTAATACTCACTTAATTCAAAGAGTTTATGCAATTATGCAATCCCTATCGAAGATCTCAGTATACGTGGACACACGCAAAATAGGCTGTGATAACAAATGCTTCAGTTTTTTCTCCCTCGCTTCTTCGTCGCACTGCACTATGGCCTTCCTTATTACTTCTCTAGCTTCGCTGTGTATAGTTTGCCCTCTCTTACGCTGTGAAGCCATTGTCAAATGAATAATAAGCAACAAAACCGCAACCACAACAGCACACAACAAATAACCAACTCACACTAACTCTTCAGAATGACATTCATGTGACAAATTTTTAACCCTGGCAACGCTGACATATAGAAGGAGGGTAAGGGAGTATTGCAAGAATCAGGCAGAAAGATTGTTGAAATTTTTCCCCCTTTACCTCAGCCCCCGCTGGTAAACAAGCTAGCTCCCTATAATAGCAAAACATTTATTGCAAGACATTACCAGATATGGTTAAAATCAGAGTTCCATTCCCGTTGTTATTCTAGAACTTTTTTCAGACTTAAAGACAGTTTACAGTCGAACATTTTATAATAATATCAGCATAGATAAGACAAAATTTTCAATAACTGTCCATTGCCTAATAAACAGCCAGAATCAGTAAGGGAGAAAGTATATGAACATCTCTGAACGTGAGCATTTTTTAAAATTTTTTTAAAGATATAGTTCAATCACAATTTTACACTGGTTCTGTGATCCTCCCCCCCTCAAAACTGTTCAGAATAAGTCGTATCTTTATTCAAATTACAAGCATTTCTAATGTAACAGAAAAATAAAGAAATCCTGAATTTGACACTACAGTTTATAAATTATTATTACCTTGGTAAAGGAACATGTAATGTCTAAAAACAAAAAAAGCAATAAAGTGAGGTGTGAACCAATTCAGATCACATGCATCGAAAGTGAGTGACAATTACCCAGCTAGTAGTAGAGAGGCAGTGACAGTTCTTAAAGTGAGCCGGAATGCGCCGGCAGTACGTTCCGGCAAATCAGCCTGCTGTCAGGATTTAGTTTGTGTGCAACACTTGTCACTTTATAAACATTATGCATTAATTTTTAATTAATATTTTGGTTCCGTCTATGAAACAACTATTAATATGATTTATCAAATCAGATCAAAAACATGGATCAGGGATTATTTACTTTCATTATTGACTGCGTTCTGGCAAATCACTGTGGATAGGCATTCTGGTGAGGTGGCTATTCACTGAAGTCACTTTTAAGTCCTGGGCAGTGTGTATGCCTAATGAGCAGCATTTTAAAGGCGGAGCATGACCACGAACTCTGTTCCGACCGACCATCCTGACTGAGTGACTGAAGTTCTACCTGGTACCTTTTGTCAGGCTAGAGTCGCTATCTTTTCACTTCCTTGCCCCTCCTTTCTCTTGGCCTGGTTAGTCGCCCAAAGACCTTAATAGTGTGAAACAAAAACATAAAATTAAGCAAAATGGTGTATTCTCTTCAGCTCAGTTCATAGACAACACTGGATGACTATCCTAATAAACTTTAGAAATGTGTGTGTGTGTGGGGGGGGAAGTTGCCCCATTCCCACCCTAAGTTACATATATGCATGGATGCTCACTTGAATTAGTTTCAAGGCTGTTTCTGAGTAAGTACTTTCTTCAAAATAATATTAAAAATTATAGAAAGATTTTCGAGACATTCGAGTCGAGAGATAAGTTTGTCTCGGCTCGTCTCGAATTTTACAAAGTGTGTCTCGACTCGAATTCGAGTCGAGTCGAGATTCGAGACTTGCCTCGACCCGTGCGCATCCCTAGACGTTAGTCACATGACGGCTAATAGACGTACTGGTTTTACTTGAGATTTCTTTCGTATGCATTTTTTTCAAGAAATTTAAAACCATATGCTAAACCGAATCAAATTTAATTGGAAGTATTAAGTCTCTTTGCGCTGAATAATTAAAACTGTTTCGCACAACATAAGTGAATGAAGTTACTGTTTCAAATTGGGACTAGCCATTGACATGTTAGCGTAAAAGACAATAACTTCATTCACTTATGTTGGGTCCAGGTAAATGGCAACGTTGCGTATAGACAGTGTACAGCCCAAACGGCTCGTCCGATTTAAAAAAAAAAAAAAAAAAAAAAAAAAACTTTAGATTGAAAACCTATTTGGAGATGGTTTTACATTTTACATTTTGTTGTAACTCTGATAATAACAGAGTTACCCTATGTCAAGGGACTTTTGAAACACCCTATATATATGGGTAAAAGAGGATCCGAAAAGGTAGATAGCGGCATGACGTCACGCCGTCCCCCTGCCTGTCTTTGCCCATTGTAATATTTTAGGAGCTGGGGGTATGCCGTACATTTTTTTTTTTCAGGTTGGGAGACTGCGTCCTCTCTCGTTTCTTCTCACTTTTACCCTTGTAAATATATAGGGTGTAACAAAAAGATACGGCAAAATTTCAGGGATGGATTCCTTATGGGTAGATAAGCAAAAAAGTTTATATGATCATAAGTCAGGAAATGCATCGTTACAGAGTTACTACTATTGAACCGTCTGTTGCTGTGAACTAGTTACATTCTGGTCGCTCCTTTATGTGACTTAATTTAAACATCAATAGCTCACCCCATAATTAAGCTAGAAAGATAATTTTGGTATCAATGCGTTTCTGAAGGCAGTGGTGCCCCCCCTTATGTCTATGACGCACCCCCACCAATTGTCTAACCGTAGGTGCTCTTCCATGAAAAAATCTTCTTTTCGATTAATTTTACCCCCCTCATCAAACATATTTATATAGATTTTAACCCCCCCAAATATTTCAATGACGCAGTTTGCGTCATAGCCCCCCCCTTGTGGGCACCCCTGCTGAAGGACGAAGTTTTCGACGGATATGTATTTCATGTATGTGGAGAGTATCACGGTGGACGGGGGGGAGGTTAACTACGTGATGCAAAAAAAAAAAAAAAACTGTTAGTTTCCCTCGCCCGTTCGCCGTAGTACCTCCAAAATCCATGAAATACATATCTGCAGAAAGCTTCATCCTTCAGGAACACATTGATTCCAAAATTATCTTCCTGCCTTAATTAGGGGGTGAGTTATTGATGTTTAAATTGAGTCACATTAAGGGGCGACCAGAATGTGATTATTTCACTGCATCAGATGGCCTAATGGTCGTAACTCTGTAACGATGTATTTCCTGACATAGTCATATGAACTTCTTTGCTTGTCTACCCATAAGGAATCCATCCCTGAAATTTTGCCGTACCTTTTTCTGACATCCTGTATATATATATATACGTTGAAATTGACGCTAGTAGGATTACATCACTATCTGTATGCATTATTGTTTATATATTAGAAGTAATTATTTATGATTTCGGCAACCCTATTGCAATGGACATTTTGGTGTACTATGTTGTACGAAAACTTTAATTCAAGTGGGTTTTTTTCTTTCATTGCAATCTGTCGTTCAGAACTGTAATTAGTGTTCCCGCATAGAAATGTCTAGCTCTCGTGTGTTAGAGAATAGTATTATACTTCCAGTTTCGCATAGAAACATTCATTTATTAATATTCGTAACCAGTCATCTGTGGAAAGTTGGGACATTGTTATGTTATTAGCAGGACCCGGATCTTGTTGACAAGTCAACTTTCTTCTGTTACGCATAGGAGAAGGCAAGTTCAAGTAAAAACGTTATCCATCAACTCTAGGTTCTAAAAATATAGTTTTTTAGGATCAACTTTTGGTCTCTTTTTGCTGTTTTGAAATTTCAGATCAGTTTTTAATATTTTAAGGTAACTTTTAGGTTACGTATGGTCTTTTTATTGTTTTTTTCTACATAAGGAAATCTTTAAATGAACACGGTTTACGGATGTGGAAAAGACGAAGTTGAGTAATCTCTTTTCTTACTTCCTGACTATTGGAGTGGAAAAACTGCATTCTTAACAAGCTAATTAAAACTAAACTGTAGCTGGTTAACGAAAGGCGGGGGTTGGTAGGTGGCCAAACAGATAGTTTTGGGTTATTGACCAAGTGCTTCCTAGTTTCAACTCGGGAGTGAACTGACGCTTTCAATACTTACAATGCCGTGCAATGGACTGATCAATGGACATAAGTGATCAATGGACTGCAACTAACTGAAACAAAACTTTTTGAATATGAATGAGAAATGTTAATTAAAAATCCAATGGATATTCAAAAATGTCAATGTTTAATGAAATAAAAGTTTGAGAAAACGTAAGTTTTAAGGTCAATTTTTGTGATTTTTAGGGTCATTTTACAGGAATTTTAGTGTCATTTTATAGGTCACTTTTTATTTATTTATTTATTTTTTAAGTCAACAAGATCCGGGCCCTGATTATTAGAGTAAGGAGTTAGGTAGAATGTTTTTTTTTTTTCCACGGCTTCTAATGAAGCTAAAAACTTGACACCTCACCTCGATCTTTGGTATACAGTATCATTTTTGCCTAATCAGATACTGTTCCTCTAGCGACAGTGTGTCCAGAAGAACAGTGCAAAATTGCTTTAAAAAGGGAATTTTATAGGAAAATTCGAAAAATTTCCCTCCGTTACTTCCCTCTTGTATGCAGTACTGTTACAATCTGTATACCATCTGCCAGCCTGTTTCATTAGCTTTCAAACGAGGTATATTATGTAACATAACTCCTACTACAGGGTGTGCTAGAATGTTTCAAACAAAAATCGCCAAGTGTAGGAGGCAAAAAGTAACCCCCACCCCTATCTCCGGAACGAAGTGGAGTAGACCCTATGTTCACATAAGCATTTTTGCTTAGAATCGTAGAGTGTTATCGTAGAGCGTCCAGACTTCTTTCATTTAACAAGAGCTTTCAAACGATATACTATAACTCGACAAGTTTCAAACCAAGATGCGCAGAACGCTGCGGAGCACTTCGTATTCCGCCATCCTCCCCACTACTCTTCCATCCACTGGTCTGGCTTTGAAAGTTCCAGTGATACTAACTCAGCAAACTTATGTTACAACAAATATCACCTGCTAAAATGTTTAAAAGTCCGAATCTTACTTTTTTTTTTTTTAGTAGGTTAGCAGCCTCATGGTAGAGGTTTGCACGAGCTCGGGCCTAGGGCCGGGCCCGGGCCGTAAATTTTTAAATAAACAATCATATTTCTCGGGACCTTTTCGGGCATAATACAACGATATTTTCTGGAGAGCTTTTAACGCACACCTAAATTTGTAACTTAAGACGCCCACACTCAAAATCACTGTGCAATTGAAAGAAAAGCTGTGTAATAGAGAAAAAAACTAAAGTAACAGAAATAAATATGCTTAGCTTGTCTGAGTGAAAATACTGCTTCTTACGCTGAATTAAAAGAACAAGAGCATTGGGAACAATGTGTCTTGGTTTTTTCTTCAAGACAATGTCAGTTTATATTATATGAGAATTTATATAACTTTTTTTTTAATTCATAGTAAACTAAATGTACAGGATAACCTTTATTTCCTTGTTCTCTGAATCATGAAAGCTTTTTAACTGCAAAATTAAACATTTAATTGTTGCAAATAAAAAAATACAATTTTGCCTTAGTTGTTAAGTTTTTGTAATTCGGGCTTATTTCGGGCTCATTTGATTATCACATGGGGTCGGGCCAAAATGCTAAAACATATTTCTAACTCGGGTCGGGCCTCATATTATTAATTCACGGGCCGGGCCCGTGCAGACTACCTCATGGATACACTGTAAGCAGTGACGCTTTCCGACGGGGCGATCCCTTCACGCCTTCTGAAAGGAAAATTTCTCTTGTTGTTATTATTTTTTCATTGGTACGAACTGGCACAGTCAATATACAGCATTTACACTCAAATGTTGTAGAAAATCCTCAGACCATTCCGCTCCCTGCAGATTGCAACACTGCAAAACATCATCGTCGCGGAGAAGGGAGTGGGGAAATGTAGGATTAGGTGCGCAACAGCTAGGCTGCAGCGTTCTGTTTACAAACTTTTTTACTTATACTTGACCTCCCTTGCCATTTGAAAATTTGAGTAGGACTCAGTCTGGGACCCCGGGACACACATTTTTACTTTCAATCATTGTACTTCTGAAATAATGACACATATGTTTTCCTGTTTTGACATCTGTTGCACCGTTTCACATTTATAGGGGTGGCCATAGACTTTATAATGACATTTTTGCCGACACTTTGAGCGGTCGCCATTTTGCACAGGCTAATTTTAGAGAGTCTAGAATTGTTTCGTCTTGTTGCATTTCCTAACAACTTTCTAACGATATGCTACTTGACCCCCTTACCACTTGCGATTTTTGAGTTGGATTCTGTCTGGGACCCTGCGGGTGGCTCTAGAACAACACTGATACGTTGTATTTCTGAAATGATCAAACACTTATTTTTCTGTTTTAGCATCTGTCTCATCGTTTGCGATTTCTAGGGGTGGCAACGGACTTTCTGGACACCCTGTACATTCATATAACTCGCACAGGATATGCATTCGGAATATATATATATATATATATATATATATATATATATATATATATATATATATATATATATATATATTACAGTTTCGTAATAGGCTTCAATAGTGCTTTAGATTGGTGTATAAACTATCCTTCACTTCGCTATATAACCTCCCTCTCTTCCCTTGTTAGTTTATCAGCTGACTCGGCAGTTACATTTGTTGTTCCAACACGACACCTTAATTTAGTGTGCATTTCCCTTTCTCGTATGATTTATTTAGAACAAAAAAGTGCTAAATGTTCCCTAGTAGGAATTGCATATTTCTTAACGATCATATTGTTGTAAACCATGTATCTGAACATTTCGTAGGTTCTTCAAGTATAAAAGAGTTCTATTATAAATTATTATTATTATTATTATTATTATTATTATTATTATTATTATTATTATTATTATTATTATTATTATTATTATTATTATTTTCAGGTAGGAACTGAAGATACCGATGAAGTGGTTGTGTATTCACCTGAAACTTTAGAAGTGACAGTGGAAGGATTTCAGGACGAGAGTGTTCAAAGTACGTCGTCACTAACCAGTAACGTGTCAGATCCAAAAACTAAAAAGCGTAAAACCGAAGATACATCCTCACAAGAAGTCCCAAAGCCATCCAAGCGCAAAGCGTATGCAACCTATGCAGCGTATGTTGGAGAAGAACTTGCCAATTTATCGCCAAGAATGGCTACGTATTGCCAAAAGCTTATCAATGATGCAATATTCGAAGCTAAATGTGGTACATTAACAAGGTATTCGAGAATTGTAACTGAACCAGAAGGGCATAGTAATGTTTCAAGGATCATGACCCACTACGAAGCCTCAGAAACATGGACTACAGAAACAATGACTGACCCTCTGGCAACAGAAGACAGTAAAAATGAAGTGACTGAAATCAGCTAGGTTGTATTACCAATATATTGCTGATAAACCTATAAATTACTCTAGCAACATACTTTGTAGGCCCTACATAGGCTCCTCATCTTCGACATAGGTGGGGGTTGTGAAAATAGATTTCAAATATACGTTGATCCAACGTAGTTGAGTGTACGTTGGCCAGTCCACTTTTTGCAGTCATTTTCGAGTAATTTTACTTCTTTCGTAGGAGTACGTTGACAGATTGAGTTGAGTGGCAATCAGAC
This sequence comes from Thermobia domestica, assembly GCF_964235325.1. NCBI lineage: Eukaryota > Metazoa > Arthropoda > Insecta > Zygentoma > Lepismatidae > Thermobia > Thermobia domestica. The sequence continues at coordinate 35,699,909 of NC_137464.1, forward strand.
ATAGAGCCAACGATGTTGGTTGACTCTTCCTACTGTTTCCACTTATTGGCCTACTGTGTGATGCTAGAGTTCTAATAGGGGTTATACATTTTTTAAAAATAATTATTCTTTGAAACCTTAATCGTTACAATATTTTAAAAGCTTTTTAAAATACAAGATTTAACATTATGACTTGTTTTTCAAAAACAATGTTTGAGAAGCATAGTTAATGTCATCTTTGTGAAAATTTCATTGTGAATACTTCAAAACCTGGACACAATTGTTAAAATGGAGTTGTATATTTTGTGTTTTATGTAATTTAGAAATCTTAAGAAGAAATTGTTTAATTATTCCAAAGTTCGTCTTATACTGTATTTTGCTTTTAATTTTCCTGCTTTAAAGATTTATCTCATATGCTCAAACAGCTACCAAAGGTTCTATTAAATAATAGGTAACTAGTTTGCAATAAATTTGTGAACTAATTATTTTTATATATATAGAAAACTTTCCATGTTTTAGAAACAAATAAAGTTAGACTATTCATGGATTTTTTTGTGTGTTTTCACTTGGAGTTATATATTTTATCGGTGACCACTGACGTAAATAACGACTCCGCAAATCGGAAATATTTAATAAAGTACTTAGTAGGGGTTGCCAGAAGAACCTGAAGTAGCATACTAAATATTAATATTGATGACATTATACACTGGATTCAGAAACTGTTTCAGCAGATGGTCTGCTCAGTGCTGGTCCGGTGCTATCACGGGCCTTTGGTTTCAGTTGGTTGTGGGCCGAAGGGCGCCGATCCTGCCCCCCCCCCAAATCTCATGTGGACCCCCTGATTCTATTTGTGAATATTTAATATTTGGCATAATTTGAATGCAATTTGTCTTAAAATCCTCATATATATGCCGTCTGCATATTAATGGGCCCCTCAAATTTACAGAGAAATCGGCGCCCTTGTGTGGGCGCACCCGATCGAGAAACTTTTCAGAGCGTATCTTCGGTACTTACGACAATGATGATTAAATGTTTATGAAATATTAAAAAAAAAAAAAAAAAAAAAAAAAAAAACCTGTTTATATTACAATAAATAGCCAGATAAGAATTATTTAAGCAATGTAACCTAGATATAAATCATAAGTTTTGGCGTAAGTCAGTTCAGGATTGTTCCGTATGATATGATAAAGGTATGAGTGAAATAATAATAATAATAATAAAAAAAAGAGGGTATTGCATAACTTAACCCTTAACGAGTTTTCGTAACCATTTGGTTACACATGTTTTGATCTTGCCTATTGCGTTTGAAGACTATTATTTTTAGGTATTGTTCCTTGTGGTTATTTGTGTACATGTTTTCCGCGATCCAGAGAAGCTATTGCTTCCTGGTGACAACTCTGGTAAATTTTACGCGGAAGGTAGTCTGTGGATATATTGTTTTGCAAGCAGTGCCGGAAACAGACAGAAAATATAGTGAACCGTTAAGGGTTAAAAACGTCTCAGACAGCATAGTGGTAAAATTAGCCTGTATAGTTGTAAGCAATTTTGCATTACGAACACTAATAAGTAATATTTACAGTGTATTACAATTTATCTGACAACATAACTATAAGAAGACGAAACTACATATTAGTATGACTACAAAATGAAGCCATTTTAAATTTATATTAATACACACAAATAAATTACTGATTACTACTAAAAAATAGTTACAATACCCTAAAACACATAATTGTAACATTGAAGACGACGTAGACACAAAGTTTCAGGAACATATCAACACTTTAGCTTTTGTTTCACACTCCGCTTGTCAACACAATTGCATCGATGACTTTTATCCAAGGGGGTGGGGCAGTGGCTCAGTGGTAGAGCGCTTACCTCTGGTGCGTGGGGTCCCTGTCTCGATCCCTGGGCAAATAAGTTAGAGGTGGACAACATCGTGTAAATAAGTTTTCTCGGGTCACTCTCATTTCCTTCCACTTTCTCATTCCACCAATTCTTCCATATTCATTCACTTGCTTTAATCACCGTCTCCCGTGGTCTAAAGGGCATAATCGTTGGCAGTTGAACTAAAAGATTTCATTTTTTACTTTTATTCAAATTCATAAACAAGTTTCTCTCGATATTTATTACCACTAAAGGAGATAGTAAGTTCTTCTGTAAAGATGTACGTCGTTTTTATAGCATAGACCCTATATATATATGATGCGGATCCAGAATATGATCAAGGGAGGGGCTAAACTACAGTTTGCCGCTTTATCCAGTCTAAAGCAGGATTTGAAACCTATTTTGTCCCGTATATACCTGAGCGTCAAGGGGGGGTATAGCCCTTTCTTGGATCCGCCCCTGTATATATATATAGGATCATTATGATTTAAAAACAGTATATAAATTATTAAATAATCCAGACTATGAAAGTTCATACAGAATAGGAAATGCACACGACAGACCTTTGGAACGTTTCTAGTATCACAGTGAGTTTCGCCCTTTTCCGCTGTATCTTTAGATTCCTCTTCAGATGTCGCACTTTCATTTGAATAGTCATTACTTGTACTTCTCAAAACTTTACACACATTTTCTTGTACATCTTCATGCTTTCTACTAAAATCTGTATTGAAATTACAATATATTGGCTTGCAAACTGTTTCAATTCTAACAACTGCTTCTGTTCACTTTTGCTAAATGAGAAATACTTTCAAAACAATCATCAGACCTTCATTGTAACTGTTCTCGTACATTTTTGGGTCCAACCAGGAATAAATAAGGAGTGAGCTCTTGTTGGATACAAAACGTTCCTGTATAATTTTACTCGCACAATTGAAAATGTTAAAGTAGATTGCTCTTAAATTTGATTAAAACTACTCGCTGAGCAAAACAATAAGTTTATTGTAAAAATTAATAACGTGTAATAGTTTCGTCAACTATCCACCTGGCTTCATCACACACTATGAATACACAGGTAGTGACAGATTTAATATAAGAAACAGCGAAAGAAAAATCCTATGATTCCTATTTGGTTACTATAGGCTACAACAACCAATCTCCTTACATCATACACCAATAATAATGATAATAATTTAAAAATAGTTATTCCCTTTCTCCTGTTGACACCATATACACTCATTTCTAATAACTATGCCTTATCTAATTAACAAAATAAGCTAATAATTAACTTCTTTAAATATGAATACTAATTAAATAATATAAATAATAAATAGATAGATTAATACTAAATTTACAAAAGTAATCCTGTACAGTTAAGTTATTTAAAACCTTAAGTTTCGTTAATCTATTCCACTGTTTATCAATTTTAAGTCCAGAGTTCCAGTTCACAACTCGATCTCATATTTCAATAAATCATGTTTCTTCCCATTTTCTGCCTACAGCAGTTTCACTTTACCCCAATTAATTGAATGTCTAGCGTCTCTTCTGTGGTTGTAGACTGCACTTCTGTCTTTCTCAACCTAATGCAGTCCTTTATGTTGTTTTATTTATTTATTTATTTATTTATTTTTTAAAAAAATCTCTTTCTCAATTCCCCAATATAGAACATGTCACACTCATTGTATTGCTCCTTTCTCCATCATACTCTCCCTTCCCCTCTTCTCTCCTGTTTCTTTACTTCTTCCTTAGTACCTCCAGTAATCTTTTGCTTCTTTTTCTGTACGAAGAGAAATACTTTCAATCATCTTGAGATTCTTTTGATGACTTCTGTCTCTTCCCTCATATTCTCTGTCCCCACCACATTTTCCTTTCCTCTTTTTCTCCTTGTTTTGCTGAGCTAGTAGTTTAAATAAAATTGAAGTCTATAAGAAACGAAGTTTGTACAATTGAAAACATTATACATCATGCGATAGCTTTCTAGCCTCGTCTGAAGCTTGTATACGATTACCTCCGGGATGCGTACATTCTCAGATTCGTACGTGTCAAAATTCTTCCCAGATCCGTAAAAATGCCATGGGCGATGACATTACATATTTTGACGTTGATAAAAGATTTCCCACTTCCGTACATGTTTAATAACTGACACTGTTTTTGTGCACTTTTAAGTTTGAGCAGAAGAGGATATGCAATTGCATGCTGAAGGAAATACGAAAAGATACATACATGCTTTCCATATTGATAAGTTTTTGTTGCTGTTGTTGTTGTTGGACTAAAGTCTTCACGTTGAATTCAAATTCGACTAATGAATCCCCGAAATGTGTTTGATAATGAATTCACAAATCACACCAAAGGGATACAAATCGGTTCTTGTAAAGTGTCTTCGTCGAACTAATATCTGGATCTTCTATGATCTTGGTCCATGTACAGTAGACAATTCACCGTTGTTAATACCACCTATATATATATATATATATATATATATATATATATATATATATATATATATATATATATATATATATATATATATATATATACAGGGTGGGCCATTTTAATTAATCCACGGAAATATCTGAAAAATGATAAAACATAGAAGAAATTTTTGAAGTACACGTTATATATTGCTAAGGGGGAAAACCAATTCCGCCAAAAGTACCCCTCCCCGCCCCCCTAAATGGGGGTAACGGGGGGTAACTTTGAAATGTCAAATGGGAACATGGGTCGAGTAATACCTCGTTCGAAAGGTCTTGGAAAACTAAGTAACGCTGTACTAAAAGATGTTTCATATTGTGCACCAGTTTCAAAATGGCCGCCATGATATGGTTCGGAAACTCCAGTACCCGTAGTATGAAAACCATGGAAGGTAAATGAATGGAACAAAATTAAAATACGTAAATATCATAGGGCATATCGAATGATGTAATCCCTGTGATCCCAGTGGCCTCCCTGAAGGGGTCGAGTGGGCTAACTTCAAAATTTCAATGTCCGACCGGACAATTTGCTGTTTGGAAGGCAGACTTCATGCATAGAGAATTGGTGCACTAAGTTAACGCGGATGGCCACAGTTACATTTTGATTAACTATTAGCATTCATGTCATATTGTGAGCTTGAGGGACGAAACGGTGTGTACGTATATTCCCGAAATGCTTTCTGAATAACCAGCACGCATTGCATAAAAGTTTCTCTTTTTTTAGTCACTACAGCGTCATCCTAACAAACAAATGTTTCAACCACACCATACCTATTTGTAAGGTTAGCCTTAATTTACGAATTAAAGTAGAGTTCTCGTTTGAACTTTCACTTTACTTTCCAACCCACTCACATACAGAGCACAGGGAGAGATTATTTTGCAGGACTTGGATTTCTCTCTATACATTATGGCAATTTTACTCTAATATTTTTTATCTCTATTGTATTATTCTCGAGCCTTGGAACGCCTCCGTGGTTTTCCTATTTAATTTTCGTTATTTTCATTTTTGTCTAACCGTATTTATACTATGGGCACTAGACGTTTTCTTAGACACAGTCACCATGTCTTTGCGATCATTTTGAAAACGGTGTCTCATGTCGAAAATTTTCTTACAGAAGCTGTTTGAGTTGAGTTGAGTTGAGTTGATTTTAGTTTAGCGTCCCTTTCAGCAGCGAGGCTATATGAGACGTGGACCTACTGATTAACGTGGAATCCGAACCACATGAGCTCCCGCCGGGAATCGAACCCGGGCCTCCCACGCCAAAGGCGCGTACGCTAACCGCTTAGCCACGGAGGAGCTCGTGAAGCTGTTTGATATTAATTTGTCTATGTAACGTGATGTTACTCACTTCAAGCTGCTATTTAAAATTTTCAAGTTGGCCCCGGATACCTTTCAGTTGGCCCTTGGAATCACCCCAACACCACCTCTCGATGTGCCTTACGTCAGTTAGCTACTCCAGTTTTTCTTTTGTTGATTTATCTCCAATCGCTTTCATACTACGGGTACTAAACCTTTTCTCTGACACGGATACTATGTTTCGGCGGACTTTTGAGAACACTGCAATTTCACATCAATCGTTTTCTCCTGCAATATGTTAGATTTTGCAAGATTCATCGAACGAGGTACCACTCGACTCGTGTTACTATTTGAAATTTTGAAGTTACCCCCCAATACCCCTTTAGGGAGGCCACTGGGATCACAGGGACCACACCGTTCGATATGCCTTATGATATTTACGTGTTTCAATTTTGTTCCATTCATTTACCTTCCATGGTTTTCACACTACGGGTACTGGAGTTTCCGAACCATATTATGGCGGCCATTTTGAAACCGGTGCACAATATGGAACATCTTTTGGCACAGCGTTACTTAGTTTTCCAAGACCTTTCGAACGAGGTATTACTCGACCCATGTTCCCATTTGACATTTCAAAGTTACCCCCCGTTACCCCCATTTAGGGGGGCGGGGCGGGGAGGAGTACTTTTGGCGGAATTGGTTTTCTCCCTTAGCAATATATAATGTATACTTGAAACATTTCTTCTATGTTTTATCATTTTTCAGATATTTCCGTGGATTAATTAAAATGGCCCACCCTGTATATACAATTTAGTTTGACAACTTATGAATATATGAAAGTGCAACCAAACATTATCTAACGTCTTTTTTTTTTTTTTTTTTTTTTTTTTTTTTTTTTTTTTTGTCAAGCTGCACATATACTTTCTTCTTTTACCTTGCAAGCTGAGATACTTTCTGTCGTAAACATGGTCACTTGTCTGGCTTCTAATTTGAGAAAACGGACTAATTCGATGACAAGAGGATTTTGCTTGTTTAGCAGAATATTTAATATATTATTTCAATCCTCTGCGGATTATTTGTTCTATGGCGTTTTTCATGGCAGTTCCACAAGCTTACTGGGACTGTAGAATTTTCTAGCCACTGGACAACGAAATAGTTATACAACTGCTCAAGGTTAGGAGTGCCTTATTGAATAGAGAGCCAACCACTATCGACCATTTCTAAAGGAAGAAAAGCTAATGACTCATACATTCGAACCTGAAGTCTTCATCATTGTTTTTGTAGTCTGTAACCAAGCCCAAATCCTGTATCTTACGCCAAAGACATTGGTTAAAGTGAAAATTGCACCCACTTATGGAAGCTGAAGGGAAAATTGTCCTTAAAAAATTTTCTTACTATTTCCTTGAAGTCTATCATTAAACTTCAGGATTCCAATTCAGGTCTTCTTTCTTAATTAGTAAAAAGAACCTTTCATGCCTTCTCTTGTTCGAGATAAGACCAACAACCACTGGAATCACATTAGTTTCCTCAATTGAACTTTCAATATCTGCATGAATTACAGAAATTTGGGAGAAAAGTTTGCTGCAGCTCTTAAACATGCCATCAATAAAGAAGGCCGTGCTGGCCTGCTAGGTAGTCTGCAAAATGAAAGTATTCAAGGACTCTTATTCGCTGTGGCTACTACTCGAAACGAAACCTTTCGATTCCATACCCCTCTCCTCAAAAGCTAACAAAAAAATCACAGAAAAAGTGCCAGTTATTGAACCTGTACGGTACCTCGCTTTTAAATCGTGAACACCAGTAGGCATTTTCTTCATTTTGGGAATTCTTTTTTCTGAAAAATCATCTATATCGATTTGTTCATTCCTAAAATAAGTTTTGATATCGTTAATCAGGGATTTACACTTGTCATGCAATCTTCTAAACTTTTTGTCACTTGTTTTTCTTCTAATTTATCCTAATAATGTATCTACCGACGTTTAGTTATTATTCAATCACACACACACACATACACATACACACACACAAAAAGTGTTTGAGTAGCAACCACGGCAACAACCAATCATAACGTAAATTCATCATGGATAATAGATAGTTGTTTGCTTCACTATAGTAGCACCTATCTTTTCAAATCTGTGTAGCTTTGCCCATCCAGGATGATGATTCTTTTGTTTGTTCCCCGCATCCTATCATTCTCTTGTATGAAATGCTTAAAAAGGCAAGCGGATTCTTCCACAAGTCCGAATAAATGTTCTGCCTGGAGGCACTTTATAGTAGTGTAGAATGTGCTACAATTAAATTTGATTTGAACTACTCGCTGAATAAAACAATACGTTTATTCTAAAAATTATTCAAATGTAAGTTTAAATCAAATTTACGTATACTAAAAGCAAAGCTTAGATAATGGAAAACATTCCCTGCTACAACTAAATTTAGAATGGACTTATACAATGAGTGTATATGATCTCTGAGATTTGCTTCTTCAGATGTGCTTGTAGACCATGTGGCATCCTTTCATATTACTGGTCCCCTTAAAAGAGCATGCAGCTATATTTCAAAGAGAGATACTGAACTTTCCAGGTATTGATTTTAATTGAATCACCCCGTCAAACAACGATACATGTGACATCTTGGACTATTTTGAGTTATTAGTAGATTGTCAAACAATCTATGGAACATGTCGGACATATATTGAAAGTTTGGTGGCCCCCTTAACCACGAGATGGCACTGGCGTGCTGCCAAAGTGGTTTCATACACCGGAATGATAGTTTTTCTCGAAATCACTAAAATGTAACGTATAGGCCTATCGTTGTTCGGCGGAGTGCTTCAATTGTTCAAATAAAGCTTATATCAGGAAATTAAATCAGGAAGTCTTTGATACATTTTTCGCTGAAGCAGATAACGAACACAAATAGCTACTTGGTCCATCACCGCTATATTTTGAGTAGTATTTATAATAATACTGTATATTATGTTGCCTTTTAAATCCTTTATAATCATATTTTGCCCTAAGGATCCTATTATTCTTATTTGTGAAAGCTTTAGACAGGAAAGAAATCCTCTTTCAACTTTTGTTATTGTCTTTTCCCTAACTTTTCTGCTCTTTTCTTTTCAAATCAGCAATTCTTTTTCTCTTACTATCGGCAATACTGATTTACATGCATTTGCAATATGACACCATATTCTGCAATAAGTAACACTAATTAAAAAAAAAAAAGACATGATCTCCCTTATTTAACAGCGAGAATGACACTTTTTCGTTATCCTGTAAGCTAGTCCATATCTACGAATAAGAAGTAATATCTATAAGATGATGTTGCAATTTATCTTCTTGTCTGAATATCCTTTTCTCTTTGTGAGCTCCTCCGTGGCTAAGCGGTTAGCGTACGCATCTTTGACGTGAGAGACCCGGGTTCGATTCCCGGCGGGAACTCATGTGGTTCGGATTCCACGTTAATCAGTAGGTCCCGTCTCATATACCCTCGCTACTGAAAGGGACGTTAAACTCAAAATCAACTCAACCTTTTCTCTTTGCGTTATTTGTTTAGTACTCAGAAGTGTCCCTATATCACCTTCTTTACAACTTTGAAGTGTTGCTGACACAGAGTTGTGATGGTACTGAGAATTAAGTTCCTCTACTGCTTTATACGTATATTTAACTAAAACATTATGCCCAGTAATGAAGAGACCTAATCTCTTTACTGACTAGTACCATACAGTTGGAATTCAATTCTACTGAACATAATAATCACTTTCGTTGGATTTTTTCACACTAGTTAAGTCACAGTACTCGGTAATAAAGTTTACTTGGATCCTGATGCATCCAATTAATTTGAATGGAATGTTGCCTCCAAAAGACACAGTTAACTGTATTAGGATCAGAAACGTTTGAACTGATGAAATTTTCCCACTCATGTGCGTCTTCATCTTGCAAGTATTTCCAGAGTCATCGACAATGTCAGAATCAGAAGGCAAATCCATATTCACCAACGAAGACCTTTGTGAAAAGTCATTTTTGTTTTCAGGTAAATTTGTAGGTCTATCTTGAGAAATACTGGTTAAGGATTGGTTTTCGTCTATCGTATTAAATGAAGATTCCTGGGACTCGTGCTCATCTGAAGTAGATGTGAATGCCTATGTGACGTCTGTGTTAGTTTACATTAGCAGCTGTAAAAGAAAATATAAATAAATATTGCACACTAGTTGAATACTGTACAAAATAATTCTGGACTAAAATACAATCTACAATATGATCTATCGTTACGTATTATATAATATTGAAATACATATTATATATTTATAATATGCAGTTTCAGAAAAAAATATTAAAATAAATGTAATATAAACACAAGGTGTTAATTGAAACAGGATGCATTTGGAAGAACAGAGTTCAATAATTCAGTATTACTATTTTTTTAGAAAATAGTGCGATTTAATCCAATTTTCAATTGTTTATCTGATAATTTTGTATCTTTGTTATACTATTGTCCGTAATATTGTTTGCAAATATATATAGGGCAGAGTTCTGTCCGGTGAGGAAGTACAGATATTTTTAGGAGGTGCTAGAGAAGGTCATACTAAGTAGAAAAGTTTATATGAACATATACCGTCTTATGCAGAGTTGTTTTGACGTATGATTAGCGTCATACTAAAAGCCTGACTACTGCAGGAAACATATGTTAGTCGAACTCTTTAGTATGTCACTAATCTCGCGGCAAAACGACTCTGCATAAGGCCCATAGTATATTCCTCCTGATTTCCGACGAAGGGTGGTTGCCTTTTCAGGCCCTGAAATCTAACTGAATTACGGTTAATTGCATATGCACAACCCGTAGTTGGTGTTAAGACGAAAGTTATATCTCATTAGAAAGGTAGTGAACTAAGCTTTCCAATGGTGTAGAGATTATTAAAGACATGTCTAAAAGAGGAATAGGGGAATTTTTAAAACTTGCCTCTAAAAATATTACAATTATCTCGTTATTGAGTGGAAACACTGTCACTAGGACAACAGAAAAAACTGGGTGAATAGTGAATTCTACACATTATGCAAGTGCGTAACTACTATGGCGCGAATCCCCGCAATGCGGGGGGGGCGACACTTTCAAGGGGGCCCTTCACCCTAGCATCTTAATTGGCCGAATCAACATGCTTTTGAGTTTTGTATTAGTCGGCCTCCGTTATGAGTGGTGTATACAATGGTGTCCAGTCTAAAATTAAGAACATTGAAGAAAATGCGTGTTATGTTCATTGTGCAGCTTATAATTTAAATTTGGTGGTAAAGGATGCCGTTAAAAATATAAGAGAAATAGAAAACTTGCTTATTGTTTTACAAGATTTATATATATTTTTTGCTTATAGTATCAAACGATGGGAAAAAGAATCAGAATTCACACTGAAAAGACTTAATGCAACTCGTTGGACAGTAAGGTTGATATCGTTGATGGCAGTAAAACAGATTTTCAGATAGGCATTGAAGAAGGTTTCTTTAACCAGTAAGATTGCAAATAATAGAAGTTAATATAAGCGCTTGATAGAATAAATAGATAATTTTGAATTTTTGTGTGTTATATTGATAACATCCATGGTATGATCGGAAGTAAATATAGTATCTAAATTACTTCAGGGAAAACTTTGTGACCCTGAAATCGGAGCGCCCTTGAAAAATGCGTAAACAGCTTACAAAAGAAAAGGATTGACTACAATTATCTGATGGAAGAACCAATTAAAGTAGAATGAAAAGTGGGATGTTCAGACATCATTTAGATGCAAACGACTCGAAAAGATCAAACGTTATTTTGATGAGGTGTGTGAAAATAGTGCATTTCCCTATATCACCTCGTCAGTAGTCTCAGTAACAGTGACTCAAACTTTAGAATTAATATCTATATTAGACTAGGCCTATTTGATTTACTAAATTCACAATTACATTGTCGTTTTACATCTTTACAGTATCCAGTAGCCTACAGTATCCAATTTTTTTCTTTGTTTCCTTCCTCCCAACATGATTCATCTCACTGATGATGAAATTCTAACAAGAGCACAGATATTTCAAACAACTTATAGTTGTGATATTGGTTCTTCGTTTCCAATGGAAGTAATTTGCTTTGTGAAATAGGTGAAATCTAAAATAAATGTTCAGAATTCTGTGTTTGACCTAACAAAGCTTTTAGTTCTGAAATATAAGTCATTGGCGCCTAGCTTTTCGGAATTTACTACTGCATATTTGTTGTTTTTGACGCTCTCTGTCTCTGTCAGTTCTGCTGAGAGGTTCTCAAAATTGAAATTAATAAAAAAAAACTATGTGAAAAGCACAATTGACTAAAATAGATTAAGTAATCTAACACTGCTGTCAATAAATGCGAATGAAGCTGAAAAAATGGATGTACGGAGGTTAGTTAAGAATTTTGCTGACAGGAAAGCAAGAAGGAAACCATTCAATTAATTCCTGCTACTTTTCGGGAAGACTCACGTCACTGATTGCAAAGAAGTAACTTCATCTTCCATTCTGAAACTTATTGAATAAATTATATATAAGAAAGTGATTTTCATTTATGAATATTCAAGCCTAGTAGTTGCATGCATTTAACTCATTATTCACGTATACAAGGAAGTATGGTTATTTATTTTGTTATCTATCACTCCACAAAAAAATGTTGTTAAGGCGGGGGACCTGAGTATTCTCTTGCAGGGGGTGCATAAAACGTAGTTATGCCACTGACACTATACCGAGGATGATGATACAGATTCACGTTGTTGAAATGAACTGTAGTCGAGGGAAAAAATCATAATGTAAATATAGGTGTAGCTGAGGCCTTGTCTATTTTCTTTTCAATAGAAACATGGAGAAGAGGCCCCACTCCACACTATTGACAGATGGGGTGATCCATGTAGTTTATTCCAAGGAAGGGATGATCTAACCCTATTATAGACATCCCTACTAAGGTGTCTACATGCAAGCTGGTTGGGTTCAATCCTGGCAGGGGCGGGATTTTTTTTTCTCATTGACGCTTTGATGTGCACCCAGCCTCTTTATAAAATGAGTACTTGGCTCCACCTGGTGACTACACTGCTACGTCGCCTCCATGAGTATGGCTTCCAGATTTTTAAGAATGCAAAATCGGGACACTATGAAAGGACCCCGCTCAGAGTTTATGGAAATCCGGTTTCCGTTAAATTGCCTAGTATTGTAGCATGTTGTGTATTTTGGTACCCTGATGAAAAGTCTCAATGGGCACGAATCCCTAAAACCCCACGGTTTTGAGATATTCGCTGATTATTATCGTCAGTTAAAGGCAACGCTTCCTCGTAATCTGAAAATAAGAATTAGGTCTACATTTTATCTATGAAGTATGAACGAGTCTCACTAGGGTATACTAAGGTTTTTGGAGTTGCTGATTCCGAATCCAGCGGATTCCGAGCTGATTCGGAAAGTAGATAAATAAAGGAATGCAATGTAATAGGTGTGAAACTTTCCACGTTTTTATAACCTGGATTGGAGACAGTACAAACTAATGCAGACTAGGTGTAATGAAGTATCAAAAATACCTGGTTATTTTACTCATGTATGTTTCTTTTCTGAATAAAAAGTTGTGAAGTATTTAAGGGAGCATTGCTCCCTCTTGCTCACTTCGTACGGACACTCATGACCTTCGGGTTTCTTGAACCCAGTGATGGTCAAGTGATAAAGTACTGCGAATCAAGAGAAAATAAGAACCATGCTTGCGGGCTAGATTCGCTAAACGTTCGCAAGTCTCATATTTTCTGAACCTTTTTATTGTGAGAGTTTTGCTTCTTGTTCCCTTAATTACGAAGATTTAAAAGTAACCAAGAAATTGCATTCTTAAAAAAAAAAAAAAAAAAAAAAAAAAAACTGTAAATAAAAGAAATCGATCCGGTACCAACAGTCTTGCCGTGCAAAATAGTCTTGTTAACCAAAAGGTTAAAGAAATTATTTTTATGGCCTGCTATAGACCCCCTCCCTCTTAGCTAAAGAAAGGAACAAATCATACATGTCGATTTTATTCGCGGGCCGCCATTTGGCCATCACTGCTCTAAACCACATGGTTGTGCGTGAAATGCTAGCTAGCTACTGGTTGCAGGGCGGCGATAACTGTCCCGCAGACCCTGTGGTGCGAGGGGGCAGATAGACGAACTATAAGAGTCCCTATAACATATAAATACCACAGAAAAAATAACAAGTTAATCTTTTGTAGATTTTATTGCCTTAAAAAAAGTGGATAAATTTTAATACATGCTTCAGCTGTGCATCGGTAAGTAGGATCGCTTTAAAAGGTAAGAGAAAACTAGGATCAGGGGCAGATCCGGGGGGGAGGGGGCGATCGCCCTCCCAGAAGAGGAAAAATTCTTATTTTATATATATAAATAAACCCATCCCAAAGTTTGGAGCCCTTAAAAGTAGCAGTATGACAGCCTACCACTCCCCCAGAAGTCGGTCCTGGATCCGCTCCTGACTAGGATAGAAATAAGAACGGTAGAGTAATGTCGGGTAAGCTTAGAACTACGGAAATTTGGACCCATTTTGTTAAATTTAATCTAGCGGGCATTGCAAAGTTTGCCCCAACTTTTTTTTTTTAAAATTATTTTTACGTTGCATAAAAACGAAACGTTCATGGGAAAGGCTATTGCAATGCATTTTCATGTGGCCCTATTTAGAAAGTAAAGTAAAATCAAATCAAGGTGTTACATTAAATATACGTAAAATTGGACGGAGTTTAAGATAAATGTTATTTCGTACTGTTGTTTAGCCGTACTAGGAAAAAGACATTTGGATTTGTATGGGAAGTAAAAGTGATCCGAATGCTTAATATCAATATATTGGGGGTACAATGAACGATATTTCGCTTGTCTTGGAATTAGCTTGTTACACAACACAAGAACTCTTTAAATAAAGCATCTTAGGTTTAATATTGCTACTGTGCTACAATGTTAAAAAGCTTTACTTTGTTAGTGTATGCAACACGCATTACAAGTAACGTTTCAGTGAAAAATAAGGACGGTTCGTCAGAAGAGCAGAGTGGCGCAGTGGAAGCGTGCTGGGCCCATAACCCAGAGGTCCGTGGATCGAAACCACGCTCTGCTATCTACTTTTTTTTTCTTATTCTAAAAAAATATTTTGTCACAAATTATAAAAGATCTATAATACGATATATAAGAAAATATTTTTTTTTCACTTTTGAAGCAATTTTATTATTTGAAACCGTGAGTGCTCCCTGAAAGGTCTCGGTATAAGAGTCTGCTCAGTAATTTCTTATTTTATGGTAACAAATTTTATTCTTTTCGTTTTGGAGGTAATGAGAATGGAATACTACAGATTCATCGTGTTTGTTAGCACATGATATTTCGGATTCTGTTCTGAACACCTCAACGTTTCTTTCTTTCTTTCGATGTTGACCCAGCATTTGAACGAGTTAGATATACGTGCCTGAACTAAGCCGGTCTAGAAAACTAGAAACAATTGTTAGGATTCTTACTAGTCAATATGATGGCCATGTATCAATCAGTTTCTTTTTGTTGATTTTAGCTATGTCCAGTAGGCAATGAAATTATTATTTCGATTTCTAATGGAGACATTTAGCTCGGATACAAATGACTGTAGTGGACTCAGACCTCCCCACTTTGAATACTTGGTCTCGAGCCACGTCTCATGTAAGCAACGTTTGTTTTAAAAAGAATTTGTCCCGCCCGTATGATGAGGGCGGGCAAAAGCAAATTGTGAGGAGGCTGCTCTAGGATACTCAGGAGGCAGTGGCGGATCCAGGGGGGGGGGAGATCGGGGATCGCCAGAAGAGGAAACTTTCTTATTTTATTTATATAAATAAAACCCATCTCGGAGTTTGGATCTCTTAAGAGTAGCAGTATTACAACCCACCGCCCGCCCCTGTCAGGAGAGGATTAACCATTAAGCAATATAAGCATATGCTTAGGGCTTCAACAGAAGAGAGAACCACAGAAAATCTTCATACTCAAATTTACCATAGTCCATGGGTCATATGGCGCATTACTGCAAATGATGCAACTGAACTAGGATCTGTAAAATGGCACCCGCATTAAATATATAAATAAAAAAAAAAAGAAAAAGAAAGAAAAATAGGAAGAACACACAGAGAATGCAGACTTCCACCAAGAGTCGTTAAATCGAAGGAAAAAAGAATTCCTCTTAGCCTAAATAAAACCAGTGGAAACTGCGATCTGTGAAATTTGTATTCTTTCTGTTCAACGTCAGTGGAGAACACATCTGTATACTTCGGCAAAATCATAAAATCCTTGGCAGCAGGGCTGGATTAACTCATCTGAAGGCCCGGAGCTAGAAAAAATATGTGGCCCCTGCCGACTTCACCTAATATATTTCTGTGAATGTACGTACAGTAGGAAAGTTCAGAAAATACGTTTAATATTTTTGGTTGTATTTTATTTTATGATGATGATTGTACCTTCACGATTCTTTTTAGATAGCCAATTGACATTTTGATCCGAATGGAAGCTCCTGTCCTCTGTCCACCTTGAGGCCTGGTGTTATAGTCCCCTTAATCCGGCCTTGCTTGGCAGAAGTAATGATTGATAATATAATGACTGAATATCTGATCAAAGATTTTGCAATTAAAGAAATCGGAAGAAAATTTGTTAAATATGAAGGAAGTAGAAGTAAGTATTTTCTGTTAATTAAAAATAATTATTGTATATCCAATATTATTTATTTCTTATTTAAAATGGCGGAGTTAAGGCATAACCTTTTCTTCCACTCAACCATTTACATTTTTCTTGTACAGTCGGATCTCATCATAGTTTTTTTTTTTTTTTTTTTTTTTTTTACGACGAGAATAAAAAGGATGTACACTTAGATACGTTAAAGAGTTACCGACATACAAAACAATACAGAAAATAAAACATGAAAAGTTAAAATGAAACTTATTACATAAAATAAATACTAAAATAAACAAGCGACAATGCTGAAGACATGTTAAACTATACAAGGAGAAACAAAGAAATCAATCTTGATTATATACAGGGGTGCCAACAAAGGGGGGCTATGACGCAAGGTGCGTCATTGAAATATTTGGGGGGGATTAAAAATCTATATAAATATGTTTGAGGGGATGTAAAAATTAATCGAAAAGATTTTTTCATGGAATAACACCTACGGGTAGACAATTGGGGGGGGGGGTGCGTCATGGACATAAGGTGGGTGGTGTTAAGGGCATCACTCTTGATAGTCCCTATGTAAAGGGTTCTCTCATGCTCAAAGCTGGATGAATACGTTTGCATGGTCACCTGAAGTCATCATAAAGAATATATTCTCAAATTTCCAGCACATGAGAGATGGGTGGAGGAAATATTGACACCTGTAATTCCCTTAGCAGATATAAGATAATCTGCTTAACCAAGAAAAAACGAACAAAACAAAACAGAAATTAAAACTAGAATTGGATTTCATAAGAAATCTGACACAGTTGAATAAAAAAAAAAATTAGATAATTAATTTTTATCTTGTTTTACAGAAATCAATATCCTCCTCCCACGTGAGTTCATATTTTATAGTCGTCTTGCCCCTTTGACGACTTCCCCTGGTTATGGCCTTTAGAACTCAATTTTCTCTGCCATCCCCTTACCAGAGGATCTTCTATCATCAGATAAAAATTTAAATGAAGACTGGGAAAGAGTGTTCACAGCCTCTCCTGAACCCGGCCAAGGGCACATCTGAAAGAGAGATAAGCAAATATACAATGGTACTCACCTCTGCCTCCAGGAACATGGACATCTAAAAGATCACCACTCCAAGATAGATTTACGAATATCTATTTATTTGAACACTAAATCACGGGCACTAACAAACACTATGCATCTTTTTATACACAAAAACTGATCTTTGTAAGAAAATAAACGAGGATCGATCGATCATGTGTGCACTTTATATTAAGCCCTTTAAAAAAAAAAAAAAAAGAGAGAGAATTACTATTTTCACTGTCATTGTCACTACACTTTCACTGTATGTAGTCCTCTTCTCTTCTGGAATTAATCTTCGTCACTCCAGTGAGATGCTATTGCTTTCGATGTGTTTTCTTGTATTAATCTTCTGGACGATGTGATTTTCTATCCTCAAGATATTCGATGTTACCACCTTCCATTTACTACGTTAGCATGATGATGTAGTTTTTTTTTTTTTTTTTTATCTGTTAGGGCATTTCTAGCGAAGTCCTTCTCGCCCTGAGATTTTGTCGTCTTGTCTATCAAGAATTAATAACGCCGAACGAACACAAGATGAAACAACAACAGGCTAGTAGTTACACTGTTCATTACACTTCACCTGATTCAAGTTTCATGTTAATTTATTGGCTGAATTTCACTATCGGTTATCAAACAAAATTAATTTTCTGAAAAGTAACGATAATCAATAGTAACTGATCGTTATTATTAATATAATTATTGTTTTTAATAGTGAAACACTTTGTTGAGAATTTTCGGCGTGTCAATCATAGCGTTAACTATCTGGACCGCACTTTATAATCAGAACTAAACACATCTTCCCACGAGAATGATTCTGTGCTTGAGGTGAACGGACCGGTGGTTAACTAAGAACTAACTGTTTACCCCTTGAGCTACAGTATTTACTTCCGCTGGTTGTCTCTCAAAAGTCGTAGAGACTCTCTCTACCTTCATTGTTTTTGGGGTTGTTGACCTTATCCCCTTTGTGATGTGCCACCCGCGTTGAGCCGACGACATTTTGACAAATTTGTAAATAATTTAAAATTTACATACTGTCACTCCATTTTCTGTATCTATACGGACACTTAGAGTTTATCCACACACTCCCAGTATGTCTTTTATACCAAACAATTATTACAATTTTATTAAATCACAATTTTATATCTTGTTTACTAGTCGTGGAGACCCGTTAGGAATCTCCCAGCAGACGTTTGGTGTCTCTGGTGTTTAGTGCACTCTAGCGGCTCTAGCGGCAGGTTCTAAAATTACCTTCTTGCAGGCGGGAAATGGTGGACTCGTCTGCTTCTGTTTTTCCTTTTACATTTTTTTTAAATTGACTATGAAATGTTTACATATAACAAATAATAATCAAACATATAATAAAGTATATGAGTAATTTACTTATTTTTGTAGGTCCTTGGAGTTGTCATCTTTTTCGAGGTTAGATAAAGAAAAAAAACGTCTTGGTGGTGAGTTGTCTGCTAGCTCCCCCCTCCAGACATACCACTCGACACCCTCCAAGGGTGGCTGAGAAAAATCTTTGCGAGTGAATTGGACTCATGCGGGAAACAAAATACGATACAGGGTCGCGTAAAACATTTTTCTTAACTGGTATCGGAATTTCCAAGAACATTTTAATATTAAATATTACTTATTAATAATATACTCTTTAAATCTGGTACTCCTGACATAAATGCTATGTTTTCTTTCTTTTTTTTTCGGTCAGGCTCGCTTACCAGACTAACGGTTTTCCTCAGAGGTGTGAAAATACAGGTCAAATTGGATTTTTCACACTTATTGTCACAAAAATTTAGCATTAAAGTGTGTACCCGCAAACAATAGAGTTGAGTTTGGAAGTAACAATAGTTGCTAGTCAATGCTTCTAACTTCATTTCATTTCCCCAATTTCTGTTCCTTATAGAATATATGTTATAAACCTGCTTCTTTTTGGACATGCCCATTACTTTAGGTTAGCAACTATGTTAGCTCAAAGGTTATTGAACTCTTGGCTTCTCGAATTTTCCTGTTGTGTGATGTGAAAGTTGAAATTTTGTGAAGATGAGGGCTTCTTAGACAGAGATTTTTTTTTTAAAGTAATACGTTTAAACTCTAATATGAATATCATTTTTGAATATAAATACATCCATTTATACCTATTTATGTGTCTGAATTAAACCTAATATAATTAAAATTATTACTTAATTTGGCTTTTAAATTATATTAAATTATATATGTAAATTACTATATTTACATTTTGATATGCAAAACAGTTGGTGGGGTGGCAGCTTACAATCCCCCCTTTACGGAATTTTAGGATTTTACGTAGATAATATTCTATAATTCCGTACCTAGTCAATTCATTTTCTCTTTTGATACTATAATATACATATATGTGTATACCTATATATATGATTTCTTTTTCTTTTTTTTTCTTTTTTTTTTTTTTTTTACTATACATATACTTGTCCTAATTTAATATGCTCACATAACTTCTTTGCAAATTTTACTCTAAATTTACTCATACAATAGAAATACTACCAAGTTGAAATTACAAAAAGAATAAAATAAGAGTTGTATACATGTGAGGATCTATATGCGATAATATTACATTTTGCATAATTAACTTGCTATATTTACATTCTCCTGAGTAGTCTCCTGCTCTTCTACTCCCTTCTCTCCTTCGTCTGATTCTCGAAGATGATATTTCTTCAAGTGGAATGCATTTCTTTTTATGACTTCTTTTCCTGTTTTCAAATCTTTTAATGTGTATACGTTCGTGTTGGTCTTGTTGCATATCTGCCAGGGACCAGAATAGAGAACCATGAGTTTTTTGGACACCCCTGAGAGTGCATCTGATTTGGGAAAGACGCGCACTAGTACGAGGTCTCCAATTTCATACTGTACAGTGTGGTGGTGTTTGTCGTAATATTCTTTCCTGGCTTTGGCTCTCTTTTCCAAATTTTTTCTCGCTATGTCTACGTAATATTGTATACTAGCTGATCTTTCAACTTCCGGTACATCGAAAAGTTTAGCGACATCTCTCGTCTGTGACACACCCAAATGTACTTCATATGGTGATAAGCTAGTAGTTAGGTGTTTGGCAGTGTTCAAACAGCGTTCAACTTTGCTTAAATGTTCTGGCCATGTTCTTTGGTTGTCATGGCAGAGTTTTCGTAAGACACGAACAGTGCTTTTGACAGCAGTCTCGGCCATTTCACCTTGTGGGTAATAGGCCGTACTCATGACGTGTTTAAGGCCTAATTTCTTCATCTCTTCTTCCCAGAGGCCCGATTTGAACTGTGACCCACGGTCCGTAAGTACTATCTCTGCATTCGGACAGAGTTTTAAGAAGTCTTTTAACTTCTGTACGGCGATCTGCGTGGTGGCCCGCTTACAAGGATACAATCCTACAAGCTTAGAAAAAGCATCCAGGAATACTAAAATATATTGAAAACCACCCTTTCCTCTTACGAGGGGCCCACAGAAGTCCGCACAAATGAAGGTCCCACTTTGCTGTGGTATGACTGGGTTTAGTGGCCCACTTAAGTAACAGTTTGGTGGATTGGTGACTTGACATAAATGACATGACCCACAATATTTTCTAATGTTTTGTCTCATTTTCGGCCAGAAATAGCATTCTGACAACTGTGGCACTAATTTGCTTGCTGACATATGACCATTTTGCTCATGATAGTAACTCAAGAGGGGTTTTACCATCACGGCAGGTACACAGATTCTCACTCCCATGCTGTCTCTTTTGCAAAGTCGGCCATTTAATATTTCATATTTATGGTTCTTTCCCGAGATTTTTGGAGAGTCTTCCTGGTTCTCAACCTTTTTCTTTAGTGGTCCAAAGAAAGAATCTGAGGTTTGGAGTTCAGGCAAAATAGTTATGAGGCTTCGTAATTCGCATGGTATTTCTTCTAAGATTCCCATAAGAGATTCTTTCAGTGTGGGTTTCGCGTTGATTTCGAAATTGGAATTTTCGCCTGGTGGGTACCTCGAATGAAAATCAGCCATATTTTCTTTTGATGGGACGTATTCAAACGTGAAATTCAGGTTTGCCAACGATAACGCCCACCTAACCAATCTCTGACTCGTGAGTCGGCACAACAGTATGAATTTCAGACTTTGGTGGTCCGAGCGAATTCGGAACTTTCTTCCTACCAAATATTGTTTGAACTTGGTTACGCCCTCTATTAGTGCAGCCATTTCCTTTTCGGTCGTGGTGTAGTTCTTCTGGGGACCTGAGAAAACTCGAGAGGACATTCCAATGATCCGTTTGTCCCCCTGGTCATCTATTTGATACACTAAACTTGAACACGCTCGGTCACTGGCATCAACTTCCAGAATTACTTCTTTATCCGGAAGTGGTTTCTTAAGAACTACTTCCTCCTGGAAAATTTCCTTAATTTTATCTAGCGCTGCTTGGTGTTCACTTGTCCATTTAAATTTCACATTTTTCTTCAATAACTGAAAAAGTGGGAACAGGACATCTGAGTACTTGTTGCTGAAACACCGGTAGTAACTTAAGTATCCAATTAAACTCCTTACTTCCTTAACATTCCGGGGTGCTCGAAATTCCATTACTTTTTGAATTTTTTCTTTGTCTTTTCCTATTCCTTCCTGTGAAAGTTCGTACCCAAGAATTTTAATTTTAGTTCTTGCGAATTCACATTTTCGCAATCTCAGTGTTACTCCTCCTTCCTTTAATAATGTTAAGACCTTGTCTAAATGGTTTATATGCTCCTCAAAACTAGGGCTAGATATTACCAGGTCGTCGACATAACTATTACAGAAGGGTCTCACTTGATCCCCCAGAATATTATCAAGCGCTCTTATGCAGGATGACAAACTAGTTTTTGTGCCGAAAGGCAATTTCTTAAAACAATACGAAATACCCTCATATACAAAGCCTAAGAACTTTTGATCTTCTTCTCTCACTTTCACATGAATGAAAAATTCCACTATATCTAGCTTTGTATAATATTTCATGTCACTTAACGTCTTTAACATGTCTATGGGTGGGATCGGTTGATCGGTCTGTCCCCGAATCACTGTATTCAGTTTTCTAGCGTCCAAACAAAGCCGGACTTTACCGTTCGGTTTTAATACAGCTACTAAGGGCTGGCTATATTCAGATTTTTTCTTAGTAATCACATCAAACGCGACCCATCGGTTGAGTTCATTTTTAATGAGATTTTGAAATTTGGTGGGAAAAGCATACATTTTAGATCTAATAGGACTGGAGTCGGTGACTTCTATTGTATGTTCATAATTCTTAATAGTACCGGGCCTTTCGTCAAACATATCTCGATGTTTCATTAATAAGTCTACTAACTCATTCTTCTGCCTAATGTCCAACTCTTCATACTGCTTAACATGTTCCTTTATCTCGCTGGCTGTGGCTTTAGTTTCTACTTGAAGCCAGTCTGCAGGGGATAGAACTACATTCTCTAATTCGGTAGGGGTGGGGTACTTCCTCTTATCCACCCTATGCATGGGATTTTTTTTCCTAAACTCACACAATTCTACCTGACGAAAAGTGATGGGCACTTTCAGTCCACACCTACTTTCACCGTAACTTTCACTTAAATCCCCGCAGTGAAGCATTTCTTCTAAGCTTCTCAACACTAAGTCTGTCTCACTAATCTCGATGTCTCGAAAATTAATTTGCACTTCGTGTGGCTTCTGAAGAGTTAGCAGACTCTTTGAATAATCTAAAATTGCGCCTGTTTCAGAAAAGAACTGAGAACCTAAAATTAAATCACGATTCAGCCCGCGTACTATAATACCCACTGTATTGAAGGTTTTCCCACTAATGACAATTTGTAACATCGTCTGCCCCTGGACTTCTGCAACCCGTTTTCCAAATGCAGAGGTAACCTTCATATTACTTACTCTTAAAAAAGCTGGTGTGGGGTGAGACGATTTCACAGTTTCCCACAATTCTAAGCTCAAAGCAGAGATGGAACTGCCAGAATCGAGTAACGCATTTACAGGACGTGCAAAAATACTTACATGAATTTCGGGTAAGGTGATAATATTATTTTTCACTACAGGATCATCTTTTGTTTCTAATAATTGATCAAAAATTGCATTAGCTTGTTGAAATTTTAGCTTGTCTAGAGGGACCCTTTTTCCATTCTTTAACATTAATGTGAGTGTATCTGTATCTGGAAGGGTGTTGAAATGTTTTGTCTTCACAATATTTTCACAAATATTACAATTTTCTATTTCCCCTTTTTCACGATATTCTACTAATTTGATCTGGGTTTCTTTCTCTTCTTCTTCTGCACAATTGCTATTACTACTATTATTACAAATGAGCACACACTGGGTAGAATTTGTTGATGGAATACAAGATGCGGTACTCAAGATGTTTGTATCAGAACTTCCCTCAGTGTGTGCAACAAATCCTCATGGCACATGTGAGGTACGTTCTCTAGCATTTGTATTGTTTGCCTGAGTGTTACTATTTCTCTCCGCGGGTGAGGGGTCATTCAACTCTAGAACTTGAAGCTGCTCATTGTCGTTGTAATCGTGGCGGTTGTTATTACTTCTAAAGCGATTCCCCCCTTGACCCATATAAGCACCTCGCTGTGGCCTTGTACCCTGCCGCCTGTAGGTGTTGTTTTCATTATTATTTTGTGGTGAATCACCGTTCCTATTTCGTGAACGGTTCCCAGGGCCACTTCCCATATTTGTATTTGAGTTGCGTCTCGCATTCCTTCCATTGTTCCGAGGATATGGGTCTTGTGTGTTGTTTCCCGTTCTTCCTCCCCGTCTCACTGCATTTGAATATCTTTGCTCACGTGAGACTTCCATCACATTGATGCTTCTTCTTTGCGGGAAATTTTCTGGTACTCGGTTCGTGGCCTGAATTTCTTTTACGAGCTCCAATAGATTAGCTATCGACTGCGGTTTAGAGGCAATAATTATTCGATAGGCCCATAATGGAAGCTGGCGTGGGATCACTTTAAGCAAAGTTTCTTCGTCTAATGGGGGTGAAAGAATCGAGTTTTGGTGTAAAACTTCTAGTAAATATTCACACATGCTCTTGTGTAATTTTACATCATACCGACTGGTAAGGATATTAGCACGCAGGGTTGCCAGTCGCTCTCGGCTCAAGTAATTGGACCTAAATGCCTCAACAAACTCCGAGTAGGAAGAAATTTTTGGTTTCATTACCTTATACCAATGACTAGCGGACCCCTTCAATGTTCTGGGAATGAAAGATAAGCGTGATTCGTTACTTACACCTGTCAGTTCAAAATAATTATCTAGGTCAGTCAAAAAGTTGAAAGTTTGTGTCTCATCTTCCATTCCATTGTAAACTGGTAAATTCAGATCACGGTGAATGAAAGAATTCATAGCAGAGGTTAACTGAGCCATTTGGCTATCAGTCCGTGTGATCTGTGAAGCGGGTTGCGGACTCACAGGCGGAGGAAAAGCGTCATGAGGAGCAGTGGGTGTACACGAAGAAATTTCTTGAATTACTGGTAATTGTAATTCTCCGGTCTGTCTACTATCTTGATTGTTTACTACGCCGATTTTTGTATTTATCATTTCTTCTGTTTCTTTTCTTAATGTTTCCTTTAAACGCTTCATGGAATCATCTAATTCATGAATTTCTCTCCTAACTTCCTCTCTTAATCCAGCCTGTTCTACAACTACTTCCTGTATTCTTTCTGCTACTTCTACCCTTGTTTGGTCTACCTGACCCTGTATATTTTCTTGTTTCTCTTCTAAACTTACTAATTTGACACTAAGATCCGTTCTAGTCTGTTCGATTGAATCTTCGGTCGCCTCTAACTTCCGGTTCATATCTCCTAACGATTGGTTCAATTGTCTGACGGTGGTTTCTAAATTTTCTTGGAATTCTTGTTTTGAATTTTCTAATGCCTCACCTAGTCTATTTTCAAGAGCTCTCTGCGCATTCTCTAAATCTTTACGCGTGTTTTGAATTTCTAAATTTGTTTTATCAATTTTACTAGACAATAATTCTTGAGATTTTAGCATCCGCGACTCAAATTCTTTACACAAGAAATTCTGCATTTCTGTCTGGGATTTTTGTAATTCTAAGTGCGCGTTTACCATACGAGATTCAAATTCCTTTTGAGAGTTCTGCATTTCTTTCAAAAATGCTAACACCTGACTATATCCTCCAATTTGTTCATCTCCCGTTTTTGAAGTGGGATTATCCGGGTTACTTTCAATCTCTTGATTATTACCTCCCTTACTAACATTATTTTCTTGGTTATCCTCGCTATCTCCTAAACTTCCTTGTAACTCTGGACTCCGCGGTTGCGCGTGTTGAAATTGTAGCAGATTCTGATCCATTTTCCGTAATTGACTACGTGTGATAACCATAAATTTGCTAATATCTCTAAAATTGAAATTATCTCTAAATATTATAAATTCTCTAAATTTGGAAATTCTTAAATTTAATGCCCCCCTTGAACTCTATTTAAGACACAAATTAGACACATCTATAACCATAACATTTCGTTTTAACACACACCATTTTGAACTTTTCAAAAGGATACTAAAATGTTCTTGGAAATTTTGGGGAACACAAAATATTTCATATATCCGCGAAATTTTACAAGGTAACTTTTTATCTGATGATAAATTTCCCAGCAGCCTTAAGCTAGCATGGGAATAGCACTTTAGCTGGGCGTCAAATTGTTAAGGGCATCACTCTTGATAGTCCCTATGTAAAGGGTTCTCTCATGCTCAAAGCTGGATGAATACGTTTGCATGGTCACCTGAAGTCATCATAAAGAATATATTCTCAAATTTCCAGCACATGAGAGATGGGTGGAGGAAATATTGACACCTGTAATTCCCTTAGCAGATATAAGATAATCTGCTTAACCAAGAAAAAACGAACAAAACAAAACAGAAATTAAAACTAGAATTGGATTTCATAAGAAATCTGACACAGTTGAATAAAAAAAAAATTTAGATAATTAATTTTTATCTTGTTTTACAGAAATCAATATCCTCCTCCCACGTGAGTTCATATTTTATAGTCGTCTTGCCCCTTTGACGACTTCCCCTGGTTATGGCCTTTAGAACTCAATTTTCTCTGCCATCCCCTTACCAGAGGATCTTCTATCATCAGATAAAAATTTAAATGAAGACTGGGAAAGAGTGTTCACAGCCTCTCCTGAACCCGGCCAAGGGCACATCTGAAAGAGAGATAAGCAAATATACAATGGTACTCACCTCTGCCTCCAGGAACATGGACATCTAAAAGATCACCACTCCAAGATAGATTTACGAATATCTATTTATTTGAACACTAAATCACGGGCACTAACAAACACTATGCATCTTTTTATACACAAAAACTGATCTTTGTAAGAAAATAAACGAGGATCGATCGATCATGTGTGCACTTTATATTAAGCCCTTTAAAAAAAAAAAAAAAGAGAGAGAATTACTATTTTCACTGTCATTGTCACTACACTTTCACTGTATGTAGTCCTCTTCTCTTCTGGAATTAATCTTCGTCACTCCAGTGAGATGCTATTGCTTTCGATGTGTTTTCTTGTATTAATCTTCTGGACGATGTGATTTTCTATCCTCAAGATATTCGATGTTACCACCTTCCATTTACTACGTTAGCATGATGATGTAGTTTTTTTTTTTTTTTTTTTTTTTTATCTGTTAGGGCATTTCTAGCGAAGTCCTTCTCGCCCTGAGATTTTGTCGTCTTGTCTATCAAGAATTAATAACGCCGAACGAACACAAGATGAAACAACAACAGGCTAGTAGTTACACTGTTCATTACACTTCACCTGATTCAAGTTTCATGTTAATTTATTGGCTGAATTTCACTATCGGTTATCAAACAAAATTAATTTTCTGAAAAGTAACGATAATCAATAGTAACTGATCGTTATTATTAATATAATTATTGTTTTTAATAGTGAAACACTTTGTTGAGAATTTTCGGCGTGTCAATCATAGCGTTAACTATCTGGACCGCACTTTATAATCAGAACTAAACACATCTTCCCACGAGAATGATTCTGTGCTTGAGGTGAACGGACCGGTGGTTAACTAAGAACTAACTGTTTACCCCTTGAGCTACAGTATTTACTTCCGCTGGTTGTCTCTCAAAAGTCGTAGAGACTCTCTCTACCTTCATTGTTTTTGGGGTTGTTGACCTTATCCCCTTTGTGATGTGCCACCCGCGTTGAGCCGACGACATTTTGACAAATTTGTAAATAATTTAAAATTTACATACTGTCACTCCATTTTCTGTATCTATACGGACACTTAGAGTTTATCCACACACTCCCAGTATGTCTTTTATACCAAACAATTATTACAATTTTATTAAATCACAATTTTATATCTTGTTTACTAGTCGTGGAGACCCGTTAGGAATCTCCCAGCAGACGTTTGGTGTCTCTGGTGTTTAGTGCACTCTAGCGGCTCTAGCGGCAGGTTCTAAAATTACCTTCTTGCAGGCGGGAAATGGTGGACTCGTCTGCTTCTGTTTTTCCTTTTACATTTTTTTTAAATTGACTATGAAATGTTTACATATAACAAATAATAATCAAACATATAATAAAGTATATGAGTAATTTACTTATTTTTGTAGGTCCTTGGAGTTGTCATCTTTTTCGAGGTTAGATAAAGAAAAAAAACGTCTTGGTGGTGAGTTGTCTGCTAGCTCCCCCCTCCAGACATACCACTCGACACCCTCCAAGGGTGGCTGAGAAAAATCTTTGCGAGTGAATTGGACTCATGCGGGAAACAAAATACGATACAGGGTCGCGTAAAACATTTTTCTTAACTGGTATCGGAATTTCCAAGAACATTTTAATATTAAATATTACTTATTAATAATATACTCTTTAAATCTGGTACTCCTGACATAAATGCTATGTTTTCTTTCTTTTTTTTTCGGTCAGGCTCGCTTACCAGACTAACGGTTTTCCTCAGAGGTGTGAAAATACAGGTCAAATTGGATTTTTCACACTTATTGTCACAAAAATTTAGCATTAAAGTGTGTACCCGCAAACAATAGAGTTGAGTTTGGAAGTAACAATAGTTGCTAGTCAATGCTTCTAACTTCATTTCATTTCTCCAATTTCTGTTCCTTATAGAATATATGTTATAAACCTGCTTCTTTTTGGACATGCCCATTACTTTAGGTTAGCAACTATGTTAGCTCAAAGGTTATTGAACTCTTGGCTTCTCGAATTTTCCTGTTGTGTGATGTGAAAGTTGAAATTTTGTGAAGATGAGGGCTTCTTAGATAGAGATTTTTTTTTTAAAGTAATACGTTTAAACTCTAATATGAATATCATTTTTGAATATAAATACATCCATTTATACCTATTTATGTGTCTGAATTAAACCTAATATAATTAAAATTATTACTTAATTTGGCTTTTAAATTATATTAAATTATATATGTAAATTACTATATTTACATTTTGATATGCAAAACAGTTGGTGGGGCTGGCAGCTTACAGTGGGCACCACTGTTATATATAACATATAAAATACATTCCTATGATTGACTATGTATAGATAAAATGATGCATATACGTAAGTGATTGTGTATAATGTATACGTTCATACACATGTATCAGAAGGGAATAGAAAAGAAAATAAGAAGAAATAGAAAGAGAGAGAGAGAGAGAAAAGAAAAACTAACAACTGCATGGTAACGTAAGGAATAGTTTCGTGTGTAACTTTTATATATATACTGAAGACCTTCATTAGAAAGATATTCTTTAAGCCGACGTTTAAAAGTCAACACTGAACCAGAGTTTCTGATGCTTTCAGGGATGTCATTCCAAGCTTTGGTGGCAAATAGTGTGAAAGATTTGGAAAAGAAATTAGATTTGTGCGTTTGAACGGCGAGTGTTGTGTTTCCTTTAGAACGGGTATTTAGTGGGCGAGTATCGCCGAGAAATTTAAATTTAGAGGATAGATAAGTAGGTTTTTTACAATTAATTATTTTATATAAAAGTGTTATATAAAATTATGAAGAAAGGCACTAAAAATAAATATTATTTTTCATTTTATTGTGAGTTTCGTTTAATTTCCATAAATAAAATTCTATTTTATGGGTTATTGTTTATATTTTGGGTTACCTATATGTGGAGGCACCAAAAGCTTTTAAGTGCTTAGGGCCTCTAAGATTCTTAATCCGGCCTTGGGAACACTATTCGTTAAAGGATGTGCTCTTCATAAGAGTGAATGTAATTGCAATTTATCTTAACTTCGGAGGAGGGCGGTTGGATAACTCAAGAGGGAAAATGCCTCTCACCCCCGGAAGTATACATACTGGAATAAACACTTCATGTAGCCTCGATGATGAACATTAAATCTCAATAAATAAACCAAACGACTAAAAATTTTATTTCATCTGCCTGAAAATTAATAAAATGTACTGGTGTATCTACTTATTGTTATGAAGTTTGCCCGCTTTAGTGTAGTCAACCTGGATTTGATCCCCGCTAGTATCGGAAATCATTTTGTTGATCTACCTTCATTCCGATGACGATGTAGCGCAGGGACTCATCGAGACTAGTATGTGTATGTGTAGGGGTGGGGGTATAGGAGGCCGGAACGTGCTGACTACATCACCTGCTGTGATTGCTGATGTCTAGTAAAGTATCCACTCAGCTCTTCGACTCAGCCTGTTCCAAATGCAGGAGGGAGAATGTCTTTACGTTTATTTTCTGTTAAGTAAAAAAAAAAAGTTATTGCATTTTCAATATTATCAAGAAAAGTTACTAAAAATATGTTCATACATTGGAAATCTCACTTTGGACTGCCACAATATATACAGGGTGGCCCAAAAGTAGGTATACAGTTCCGTACTGACCACCTCATGGCATTTTATATAATTTACTTATTGTTATCCATACAAGCAGTGATTTAGTTTCTTTGTTATTTGTTTTTAATCTCTTTTTACTCATACCTTGTGCTTGGAACAAATAGAAGCAAATAAACTAATTATCTTAATAAACTAAAATGTCATACTTTGTAGGACTGTGTTCCTACTTTTGGGCCAAAAGTAGGTATACAGTTCCGTACTGATCAGCTCATGGCATTTTATATAATTTACTTATTGTTATCCATACAAGCAGTGACTTAGTTTCTTTGTTATTTGTTTTTAATCTCTTTTTACTCATACCTTGTGCTTGGAACAAATAGAAGCAAATAAACTAATTATCTTAATAAACTAAAATGTCATACTTTGTAGGACTGTGTTCCTACTTTTGGGCCACTCTGTATAATATACAGGGCCGGATTTAGGGAGTTCCCCGGTTCACGTGCACAGCCCTTCATTATAAATATACACTGTCTAAAATTAGAAGATAGCAGTGAAAATTAACAACACTTTCATAAGGATTCTGTACGGTACAAAATAATATCCATCATATTCCAAATTCCCATGATTAAAGAAATTCCTGATCTAAAGCAGAAAGCTAGTTATGTACTGAAAATTATGTTGATGCAAAATGGACGTGACTCAGTTGGTAAAGTGTTGGCTTTGCATTCGGAAAGTCGTGGGTGCGATTCCGAGAAAGGACACTGAACATTTCCAGGGTAATTTTTCCAAAGGCATTTTAAAAAATCAAATTTAATTCAAATGTGCTGGTAATTATTGGTGCACCCCCTGTCAGAAAATTCCGGATCCGGCTCTCTCTCTCTATATATATATACAGGGCTGAATCCAGGATTGTCTGAGGGGTGCACCAATAACTACCAAACCAACCAATCATACTGACTCTCCAAAGAGACATGTGTTAATATTATTTGCCCTACCTTCACGGACCTCCTAAGGTATATCAAGTACCATGTTATAATCGTTTCACAGCCTGAATATTATATTCCAAATAAATATAATTATTATATTATTATTTATATGTTATTCTGTCCTTAGTAAATAAATTAAATTAGAATAAAATATTGAATTTTTTGTACTTCAAAATATTGGGGGGACGCGTCTCCCTCGTCCCCCCACCAGAGACTCCTATGACTGTGATCCACTAGTGACAAACTCTAAACACTCTTTCTTTCTTTTTCCTTTTTTTTTTTATTACTCTGTAGATACATACCCACACACTAATGGTCCTTTCAGGATGCGATTCCCAGTGGTGGCGCACACTATTTGAAATTCATCCAGGATCGTGAGACAATATGCGATTTTTTTAAAATTAAGAAGTATTTAACTCGTCTTGAAAACCAGATATTATAACGATGGGAGGCTATACTCACCTAACTAAACGAGGATTGTAACGGAGGAGAATTTACCGGTAGAAAATAGCGTATTGTTATATGCACAGGTAAGTAAGTTATATCTTCTTTAGATTTTTATTAATCCCATTTCAGGGTATTTTTTTTAAATATCAGACATTTTGGATTTCCGCAATTTTATCTTACTGTGCTTAGGAAGCTATAGCGAGAGGCGCAAAACATTACTGGCCCGCATGGGGCTCGAACCCACGACCTTCGCGTTATCAGCACGACGCTCTAACCAACTGAGCTAACGGGCCCGGCGGCCCTGCTTGGAAATTAGACAAAAGTCAAGGAAAGAATAGATGAAACTACGCTGGAACGAGGCCCAGACTGGCCCATCGGCTCGATGCGCCTTTCCAAATATAGCTCGCCCTATGCCCCCAGGCAGGAGGCAGCTCTTAAAACTCTGTGATGCGTTTACCTAAGAATATATTTTTGAAAATCGCATCAAATTATTCTCTCTATATATACTTTTTAAAATTAATTAAGAGAACGAATTGCCTCACTGTATTAGTGGAAGTAGAGAGAGCGTATGGGCAAGAGTCAATCATGCGCAAAATCGTGCAATCGCTCGAGGTAGTAGCAACGCAAAATAACCAGTCCATAACGAGCGAGAGTATTGATGGGGAGAGAGAGCGATGAGTGTGTCAGTGAACCTTACATGTCTGTCCATGTTATGGTCTCGTCAATAACCTAAACACTGGACAAGGCAGTGAATCGATTCCAAGAATCCGGAATAATATTATCGTATTTATTCTTTACCGAAAATTATTAATTTCTACTACTTCCGGTTTGAGTAGCGAGTTAACAGAGAAAGGAAACATATTCTTGGGATGCTGAATCGATTCAAAATAATAATAATAATAATAATAATAATAATAATAATAATAATAATAATAATAAAATAAAAATAAAAATAAAAATAAATAAATAAAAAAATAAAAAACTGCGTCTCGCTACCTTTTACCGTTTTTGTTCAATGGTGATGAAAGTTAAAGCAGGAAGTGGTTAATTTCTACTGCTTCCGGTTTGGGTAGATAGTATACGGATGGGATGAAATATATTCTTTGGGGACGCTGAATCGATTCCAAGAAACCACTTCTCGATATATACATACAAGGGCGGATCCAAGGGGGGCTACGGGGCTATAGCCCCCCCCTTGACGCTCAGGTATACACTGGATAAAATAGACTTCAATTCTGCTTTACACTGGATAAAACGGCAAATTATGGTTTAGCCCCTCCCTTGATCATATCCTGGATCCGCCACTGTATATATATATATATATATTATACTTATTTTTACCGTTTTTGCTCTGATACTTCTTGACAGGCAGACAGACGGACACAGCAGTTCTATAAGATAATCATTATTTTAGTATTTGGTAGCAGGCGGGTTTTGTCGGAAATTGTCTGAGAGGGACAATTAAGGTGTCAATCGATTCAGTAGGGTCTAAGGAGTGTTTTAAAGTTGGTCTCATCACATACTGATGCGTGGTTGCCGAGATATTCAAGATCAAAGTATAAGGGAAAGGAGCCATAGAAAAAATGTGAAAATCAGTTCTAAAGCGTACCGCATACAGTAGAAGCCAGCAGAATGTTATGGTCATCACAGTTTAAATAAAAAATCTGAATTCCATTTTTTTTAAAACTAAGGGATTCCGTGATATGAACATCTTGTTATGATAATTACCATCCACATTCTTTCCCTTTCAAGTAAAATTTTCATTAAATCCTTCCTAAGCACTATCTTATGTCACAAATTCTATGTACTGTGTAATTTCAAGTTTTTACTTTAAGCAGTTTGTAGTGTACAAAATTTCATTCATTACTCATCATCGCCGTCTCCTAACCGGCATAATCGTGGAACGTAAAACTCAAGGATTTCATTTCATTTTTTTCAAAATTAATTCCATATATTTTCTGTCTGAACGTATTTTACTGTAATTCTTTCCCTTGTAAAAAAAAAAAAATGCTTCTGAGATCTTTTATTATATCCATAAAGGCTAAGTTCTTTTTTATTGATACTAATTTTCGACCTTATTCAGTTTTCATTGTTGAGTAAAATTCTTTTGCCAGTAACTACTCCTTTCGGTAGAGATGTTATTTTCAATTTAAAACCCTTTCCATTTCTTTTTTTTCTTTTCTTTTCTTTTTTTTTTTTTTTTTGCTATCTGATTCTTTCACACTTCTTTTTTTTTAAATAAAAAATCTAAGAGCTTTTCTTTTATCCATAAAAACTAAATTGTTAATTATTGATACTAATTTTCGACCTTATTTAATTTTCATTGTTGAATGAAACTCTTTTGTTCTAGTAACTATTTCCCCTTTCGGTAGAGGTTATGTTTTTAATTTAAAATCCCTTCTATTTATTTTATTCAATGTGATCTTCAATAGTGTTTTAGCCAGTTACACTGTATAAGCTCGAAAATAAAGAAGAATTTAGCTTTTATGGATAAAAGAAAATATCTTATAAGTATTTTCGTATAATAAGAGAAAGAATTACAGTAAAATACGTTGAGATAGAAACTATATGGAATTAGTTTTGCACACTACAAATTGCTTAAAGTAAAACTTGACATTAGACAATGCATAGAATTTGTGACATAAAATAGCGATTAGGGAGGATTTGATGAAAATTTTACTTGAAAGGGAAAGAATGTGGATGATAATTATTATAAGATGTTCATATTACAGAATTCCTTACAATTTAAAAAAAATGGCATTTTGACTTTTGAATGAAACTGTGACTAACCGTTTCTCACTGTTCCACAAAGTTATACTGATTTCTGCTGCATGTGGTACGCTTTAGAATCCATTTTCACAATTTGTCTATGGCTCCCTCCCCTTATACTTTGATCTTGAATATCTTGGTAATCACACATCAGCAAATGATGAGACCAAGTTTAAAACACTCCCTAAGTCCTACTGCATCAATTGACACCTTAATTGTCACTCTCAGACAATTTCCGACAAAACCCGCCTGCTACATAATATTTTCCTCTTTCATTTGACTAATATTAATGAACGCATTTGAAAGGGAAAAACGCAATCTCGATATTCACATTTTTTTCAATACAAAGTCTAAGTAATAGTGAAAAGAAACCAATCTGGCGTATTTGCAATTTAATATCAATTTCACAGGTCACTTTATTTTAGTACCCTGTACCTCCTGCATGGTTTCAGGGCGCGGCTCGTCTCGGGGCTTATCGCCAATCGTGATCAACTTGGATTACATATCATTTTTGCAGTACTATAATTTCACTCAAAATGTATTGAAAGTCGTCATGTGGGAAATCTCAAGTCGTCACTGTCTCATGCCTCTCAGGAGAACTACTTTTCCCTCTTCCCCGTTTGAGAACCACTGGCGATGGTCAGCTTCCAAGTTCGTATGGTAAATGCTTATATATATGCACTTTTGGATTGTATATGCGTAGCTTCCTTTACGCTGATAAAGACCACCATCCAAAGTTTCTGGAATTCGAAATAGGGCCTGTTGAAATTTGGCTTTTTCGCGATTTTGGACAGCCCTAGCTCTGAAACTATGCACTTTTCGCCATAGGTCCATATGAACTTTTTGTCTTAATTTGATGTGAGAAATCACCTCTTACAGTTTGTCGGTGTAGTTCATTAACAAATCAATCTTGCTTAGAAGGAGTTAAAACCTTGAACGCCTTGCATACACCACTGTACTGATCTTAGTGATCTATTGAATTTATTTAACAAAAATAGAATACGAAGTGTTGTGATTTAAACCAACGTGTGAGCACCCTTTGAAAAATATCAGCTGATCCTATGTCTTGAGGTATCAACAAGAGAGATTCAGCTTTAGAACCTCTTTAACTTTTGATTCATATTCATTCTCAAATAATATTTTCATATTCCGATTTTGCCGAATCATGTTCTATTTTATTAGTTGCTCGCGGTACTATTGGTTCAATAGTCTACAAAATACAATTAAAACCTAATTTAATAAAAGCTAATTTCACCCATGTATCCTTTAATATTGTTTCTATCTTTAATTTCTCATTCTTAATTGGGAATAAATAATTAACGAAATTATTTAAGAAATAATTGTTTTGTAATTTAATTTTCTTCAATTCATCAATTTCTTCTATTTTTAAAAATTAAAAGCAAATGCAGTTTTAAAGGTGATTTTGATCATTATCCCTCCACAAAACCGCACGGTTACGTCTTCAGTTTGAGGATCATGTACGGATGAGGTAAAGCTTCTAATAAAATTAGATATATATGCAAACATGTTTAAGAATTGTGTGTCGTCCATACGTAGTCCACAAGTTTCCTTCCGTTTTTCTTTTGTTAGTTATTTGCTCATATGAAGATTAACATTCACCCGTCTGGAGAGGTAGTAGTAGGAATATTCTGCCATCTAGTAGCATTTAACAGAAACTGTTCGTAGCAAATAGTTCTAAGCGTTCTCAATAGATGGCAAGAGAAAAGAAAGAAGAATCATTGCTAAAATCTCGAATCTTGTGCCATCTATTAACTACTATTCTAAACGTTAATTATAGATTGATTTGTTGAAATGCATCTTTTTTTGTTTTTAACGTCATGTAGAAAAGGGTGACAAATGTGACATTAATAAATCTTTTGCTGGGTAAATTGTATAAAAATATTATGCCTTTCTGTTAAACATCATTTTCATAGTAAGACTATTCATGGTTTTGGATTGTTTATTTTAACAAAAGAAACACTGACCAAAGCTTAAAACCCACTTTATTTAAATTTTAATTTAAAATAAAGTGGGTTTTAAGCTTTGGTCAGTGTTTCTTTTGTTAAAATCATTTTCATGTTGTAAAATGTATTAAAAAAAAAAAGAACAACACTAGCTAAGTTGCCCGTTCTTCTTACGGGGCGAATATCTTTATATAAAGTGTTCGAAGCCCATCATCACCCTAGGATATACATGAGGGATCAATTGGGACTTAAATGGCATCGGCAGCGTTACTATTCATGCCATGGATTAGACACTAATACGTATCGAACGTTTCCTATTATTTTTACATGTTACTTTCTTCCTGTCCCAGGCCGTATCGATGAGGCTGAACTTGGACTTGGACGACGTCGGAAGTGTTACTAATAATCTCAGCAACCCAAAATAGTTTTAGCATATTTAGAGCGCTAGCGCTTCCGAAAAAAAAAAAAAAAAAAAACTTCATTTTTCTCTATTGATGATGAAGTGTCAATGGGAGATATGGCACTAATTTTAAAACACTATACCAGGGGCGCATCTACAGGGGTCCATCGGGTTCGGACCCCTCAAATTTCCAAATTCAACATACATGTGTACACTTTCCCAATAAAACGATACTTGTTTAACACGGAAATGATTGATGTAGCATGAAAATTTGATCATACTTCATCTGTACTCTTCCTCTTATAAAAACAATCTAGTTGTATCATTTTTTTTCTGGAAATATAAGTGAAAGTATTGTACTGTACAATTACTTATCCTTTCGGGTGTAGGATAGTGCCCGTTCAATACTACACAGAAGTAGTGGCTTTTACTATTGCACCCCTCTCCCAAATCTTGGACCTTTCCCAACAAAAATTTAGGAGTACGAGCCTGCACTATACTCTTCATACATGGTATTCCTTTTACACTCAATGTTTGAGATGAGTTTTAAAATATGACATTAGGAGTCAGGATTTAACATGTAACTAGACACCAATTTCCTCAAATGTCCGATGTCCGTTTTAAAACCAGACAGATGGCAACTCTAATGTTCATAAAATTACCAACTTGCTTTTCATTTTTACAACCCGGAAGGAAAATTAATTTCATGACTACTAATAAAGGTATAAAACACAAGGACATTTAAAATAACATTCCGTGTATTAAAGTTGCCCTGGAGGAAATCTTCTGAAATCGCCACTGTAGGCCGTCTGTTTTTAAGTACTTCATTAAAGTATTAATAGATCTAATTTATTATTTTCTTTTTTGTTCTTGAGATCTTCAGAAAACAATTCCGTCCAAGCAGGCCCGTATTTATATATTGTGCGCCCCTGTGCTCTAAATAATTTGCCGACCCCTCCGCACAAACTTAGGAAACAAGCCGTGATTTTGCGAACGTTTGTTGAGTAGCAGCTTATTTAGTATAAGTTACAAAAGTTACAACGTAATTTCAAATGGCCTAATTCTATCACTGATGATTATGATGTGTTCTGCCCGAAGGTAGGTGTTTGACCCTAAGATTCCTGGGCAAAGCGAACCCATGGTAATTTGCTATTGCCTTCCATGAGTTGATGATGAGGCTGATGACGTATTAAGA
This sequence comes from Thermobia domestica, assembly GCF_964235325.1. Taxonomy (NCBI): domain Eukaryota; kingdom Metazoa; phylum Arthropoda; class Insecta; order Zygentoma; family Lepismatidae; genus Thermobia; species Thermobia domestica. The sequence continues at coordinate 35,737,840 of NC_137464.1, forward strand.
GCGTGACCTACAGCTTAACTTGGGATCCGAGTCACTTGTGTCCTCACTGAGAATCGAGCCCGGGACCTACAACTTAACCACTCATCCAATGTGGACACGTTCTCTCAATATTGGCACGTAATTTATTCATGTGGGTTTTAATTTTACTGTCCGGAGAAAATGCATTCTATTAATTCTTAATCAACCGATATGTCACTTTTATATTTCATAATTTCACTTGAATTATGATTGAATTTCTTAAATATTTATTCTTATCGTTGTAATAGTAAAATATGGAATTAGAAAACTGGTCAGTGTTTTTGACATTGTTTACTTTGAACTTATCACATAATTAAAGATTACAGTGAGTTTAGTAAAAAGTATTTTATAAAACTTTATATGTAAAAAAAAAAAAATGTTTACATAATTAGTGTGCATTCTTTCGTATGTTTTTAACCTACTCGCACGAATAAGAGAAACTCTTTTCAAATTATTTGCAATTAAACTTTTTCTCCTGTATGCATTTTCTTTTCTAATGTTTTAGGTTACTGGAGTAATAAAACAACTCCCCAAAATATTTGCAAAAAATGTTTTTCTCCTGTATGTGTTTTCTCATGTTGTTAGATTACCCAAATAATACTAAAAACTCTTCCCAAAGTATTTGCAAAGAAACTGTTAGCAAATAGTGGAAGTGGAAGAGAAGCGAAATCCGACGCCCCCCCCCCCACACAGAGTATTCTATTGGAGATCTAATGGGGGCGTGATTTTGAAGCTGGTATTAGCTGACATCCATTAGTGGACGTCACTGCGAGACACCAATAATTATTGGTAATAACTGATAAGAAAAATATTTGTTTACATTATTCACCGTCGGTAATGGTTTAACAGCATTACAATAAGGTGTCTGTCTGTAGCGCTTTTCAACTCGAGAACCATACTACATAGAAACATGAAATTTTAGTATGTTTTAAAGCTCTCAGAGAAATGATCCAAATGACCTATTCCAGGTCCCTAGGTTACACTTGAGCTCCGATATGAAGGTGCAAAGTCCCTATATGAATAACATTGGGGAATTTTAAAAATAATCGAAAACGACCAATATTAGAGTTGACTTCATAGTTTTGGGGGTTGCTGAGTTGAATAGCGTCAGTTTTAATCCAACTCAACTTCAAGGTCATACTCCACTCACCAGGGAAGGGGCGAGATATTAAAAGTAACGACAGATATAGTATTGTATTCATAGTTTTCGAGGTCGCTGAGTTTAATGGTATCAATTTTCATGATGTTCATCTTCATCCCTTGGGATGGGGGTGGGAGAGGATGGTTTTTAAAAAATAATCAAATAAGCTAGCTAATTAGTAACTACTGAAATTAGACCGAATTGAACATATTAACATATTTTCTCGCGCTTGCGCGGAATTCTGCGGTTGCTAGTTTTAAATATTACTTTATTGTGAATCTTAAAAAAAAAAAAAAAAAAAAAAAAAAAAAAAAAAAAAAAAAGCTGCCCCCTAAATTCTGCCGCCCAGTACTTGAGCACAGAATAGCACTTACCTAAATACGGGCCTGCGTCCAAGGATATGAAGAGAATAAGTAATCTTTCCTTTGGAATGTTTAGCACTGACGGATCCATACAGACAAAGAATGTATTACACTACAGTCCCGTTTAACCGAATCCCAATTAACTGAATTTCCGAGTTAAACCGAACTGAAAACAAAACAAAACAAAAAAGCGCCTTTATTCATGTGCAACTTAATTTAAAACAAAAATAATAAGTACGGTATTTGTTCTAGTCTAACAGAAATAATATGTCCCGTAAAAAACGGGACAGTCTTAATTTCGGACCCGAGTATCCCGTGGCCCCATAAATTTAGTCGGGGCAGGCAAATATCCCATATGTAATCTCGTCCCATTTCTTCTGTCAATATCAGCTTATCGAAAAGTGAAAAATAAAGAATTTTGACATTGGCTGGGAACCCTGTTATTAGTGAATAACCAAACAATAAGTTGTAATATGCAATAGCTTGGAGCAAGTTACTACACTATCCTCTCCGATTTCATAGCGAGCAAGCCAATAGACTCGCAGTGCAGAGTTGGCTGTCCGTCGGCAGTCAAGGGGATTTGCAATCTTTGATAAAGTACGTGAGCTGAGCTATTCTTGATAATTCATTACAAATGAAGTGTTCCAATTTTGTATGAACGAGAATGCCTAAATCTAAGTGCACGTTTCTTTTTCGAATTATAAGAAGTATCCTTTTTTAAGGGTTTTTACTACAGCGAAATTAAACTACCGCTAATTTTAGAGTTTTTCTGTAATATCTTCAAAACAAACAAAAAAAAAAATATTCGAAAAGCAGAAACGTAGTGAACTAGACAATACGATTTTGCATCTGATACCTCTACCACAAGTTACCTATCTGCTTTTGGTATGCCGCTATTTACAGAACCCGCAAAAAATGCTAAATCTATCTACAGTTGCAAATCGAAAGCAGATAGATGAGTTGTGATAACGGTATCTCATACAAAATCGTATTGTCTAGTTCACAATGTTTCTGCTATTCGAATATTTTTTATTTGTTTTGAAGATACTACAGAAAAACTCTAAAATTAGCGGTAGTTTAATTTCGCTGTAGTGAAGACCCTTAAAGCAACAAAGTTGAACTATGAAGTTAACTGCAAAATTGACCATTTTACTTTTTTTCATTGCACATGGTGTAAACTCGAACACACTTCAACATCAAAAAACAAAAAGAAAAAAAAGAAAGAAAGAAAGAAAGAAAAGAAAGAAAGAAAGAAAAGAAAGAAAGAAAGAAAAGAAAAAAAGCGAACCTAAGATGGCTTCCAGTGCTTCTACATCTACAAGCACATGGAACATGAATGATTTTTTTTTCAGCAAGACATTAGATAAGTTAACAGAAATTATAAATAATCCTTTTGAGGTGATAGGGGCGCAGAATTGGGTTTTGGTCTAGAGCTTAGTATTGTGTGAATTGGGCCCTGACAATCTCACACGACGCAGGGAGAAAAATCTGCTTGTCTTCAGATTAAACTAACAAACGTAATTTTGGCAAAAATAACCATGTAAATAAATATTGCTAAACGCGCGAAGAATATTGAAGGTAGATTGTATCATTGATTTAAATAAAAGGAGATTATTTACATATTGTTTTTCCGTAAAGCATTTTTTTATAAGACATCTTGAGTTTTATTCCTTTCTAGCTGCATTACAAATAACTTCACTCCGTACAATTAATTACAGGAAACGAAGAGAGCAGGGATGGAAAAAGAACCGGTTCTGACCCGCTTTTGAACCGGTTCAGGCACCAAGAATCCATGCTAAAAATATAAACCTGTCCGGAGCTTTTTCACAAGAACCGGTTCATTTTCCATCCCTGGAGAAAAGTAGCTGCAGTGTGCAGCTGAGGGAACTTTCGTATTTCATACTGTTGTTCGTAACCAGAGCTACAGTTCGTTGGATTATGTTGGAAAGTTTGTAAGGGGGGGGGGGGAAGCATCGAAAGTGTCCCGTATTCTCATGAAAAAAAAAGAAGGCTTAAACATAAGCCACTATGAAACAACAAAACGAAACCTTCTCTGTTGACTTTTTTCTGATTAAATGTTTTAGAGAATGAGCTCCTATGAAGTTTTCGTCTAATCATTAGCAAAAGAAAGTTTTTTTCTTTCTCCGCACAAACTGAATTAAACTTGTTTGTGTTAGTTGTACTATCTTAATTTAACAATGTTCAGTTTTGGCGGCATCATATGCTGCCAACAACGTCGTTCCAATTTAAATGAATTTTCATTCAACCGAAAAAACACTATCTTCCTAATCAAATTCGGTTAAACAAGACTCTGTAACTAACTCTAAGTTGATAGTTCGAAATGACAAAGGATCCAATTGAAATATATTAATAATAACAATCATCGGCGCAAATCTGTCTTCAACATTGGAAGGGACGAGTAAGATCGTTTCCATTTTTTTCTTTCTTTTTAAGCAATGTTCATCAAAATATTTATGAAGTTGAAAAACAATACCTGGAGGATCAGGGGAGCAGAGTTATCTTCAATATTGGAAGGCGGGCAGATTTAATTCTTATTCTAAGGAAGGGGGACATGAGACTCATATTACGGTAGATGAATCTGATTTCTTGAGGTGAACCTGTTTGTATATTATACAGCAAGGAACATCAATTTCATCTCATTTTCCTTTGTGGCAGTCGGATACAAATGATCACATTTCTCCTCCAAAAAACACATTTCAAATCGGATTATTTGGGGGGGACAGTACCCCCAGTTCCAAGATTGAGGGAACATGTTCCCCTCATCCCTCTGGGATATGCACCAGTGATAGAGTCTTTCAATTTCAAGTGTGCCCCTGTTAGCGCTGCTGTCGATGCTTTTTTTCCCCGTACCTCCATCGAAAGAGGAGAGACAAGTTGCTGAGGTCGAGATATTTCAATTGTTAGATGCGGAAGCGTTGCCATAATGAATTTTTTTTTTTACGGATTTCGCTGTGCACTGTCTTGTTAGCATTCTAAATATACTGAGAAAAAAATTGTAGGTGGCGTACTTAAAAAGGTAGGTTACATGCGTAATTCCTGTAGTTTTTGGACTTAACGTACAGCAGACGTATAACTGAAAACGCATGTTTTATAATACTTTCTGTATAAGTGTTCCATCTATACGTACTTTCTGTGTAAAACAATGTAGGCGGTCAGGATCTCATATACAAATAGACGTATATAACATATAGCTGACGAAGGTAACATTAGTATATGCATGTGATATACGGAAAACTGTTAGATGTAGGACATCCTGCAACGGCATGATGTAACATCTAAGGGCAGTGCCTATGTAGCATACGGATAACGTATTCTCCGTACTGATTTCTATAGTAAGCAAGAGGATTCCGTATATTTGTACAATATACCGCTGTCCGGAGAACGGATTTTTCTCTGTGTAGCCTACGATCTTTACTGGTCAAGACTAAACGACTGAATGACAAATTGGCAACACAGCCGAGGTCAGTCACTTCTTTGCCCTAATCAAAGAGAGGGTTTTCTCCGTAAGGGGATTGCGGAGGTGGGGCCGAAGTATGTTTCGCATATTTTCCGAGGGCACACTTGAAATAGACAGGCTTTAGATTTTTTCCGTAAGAACTGGATCTAGAGGTACAAAGATAACTCGAACCTGAGGAATTTTAACAATCAGCTCGAATGAACCAGCTGAAAGACATCCTACTTTCACATAAATACAGAACAAGGTTTTCCATTTAACTTAGTTTCTACTTGTTACCACTATATTTAAGTATTTATTTTGTTTTGTTCTTAACATTGTTAGAGCCTTTCTATTTCTAATGTGCCCTCGGAAAATATGTGAAACATACGTCGGACCCACACCCACCACCTTTTTTCGGAGGAAACCTACTCTTTGCTTTGGGGAAAGAGTTGAATGACCTTGGCTGTGTAGTCAATTTGTCATTCAGTCGTTTGGTCCTCTTGAGTGAAGATCGTAGGCTACTGTTAGAATGGATAACAGGACAGTGCACAGCGAAGCCCGTGAAGTAATTCAATATGGCAACCCTGTCCGCATCCAACCATTGAAGGATCTTGGCAACAGCAACACACATCGACAGCAGCACCAACAGGAGCACAGTTGAAATAGTGACAGTCATGGTTGGATGACTGTACTACAGAATATGGGTCACTAGCAGATCTTCGTTTTTGCAACAATTAACTTTGTGATTTCTTAAGTCTTACTCTAGAGTTAATTAGTGATAACATAAATTGATTACTCGTAGAAGACATCAATCGTAATCGTAATCACTGTATATATATAGAGAGAGATAGTATTTCGACATAGTAAATTATTAAGCAATTAACGTTCTTGTATCTTCTGCGCTGTCCGTGACAATCTCTTGAAATCCCAAACAGCTCTTCAAGATTAAACCGAAGGACGTGACAATCAAAACATTTGATCTTGTACTAATACAAATTCTGTGGTTAACGCTTATATTTTAAGCTCTTTCCCAATATTTATCCAGTTCCTTTACACAAATTTCTACCTTTCAGTTAGCGGTGTTACGAATGCATGATATATTGTACGTGACGAAAATTTCCCACATAATCGATTTGCTCATTTACTTGAGAAACAATACGTTGCATCACATGGCTGAAAGGAAAAGACATACAAGCAAGAAATTTATTTTGTACAAATATGAATTGAAAGTAGTATCGGTATAGTTTCAGTTTTGTGAGGATAAGACATGTGTAGTACTGAAACGCCAACATCTAATATGGTATCTTTACTGCGAAAGCGTAAGTACAAGGTTTATTCAGGGATTTTCACGGGTGGATCGAGAAAGAGCTTTTTCATTGTACCCTGAGAATAATACCGTACTAACACAAAAAATGGCGGAAATGACACATTTTTTTTTAGTTAAAACAATATTTATCCAATTGTTAGAAATTCATAAGTATGGTGAATTTCTTCATTTGTTACAGTTTAGTCCCTGTTTTCAGCACCGTGGCTATACGAGACATGACCCTACCGTTTAAGGTGAAGTTGGAATCATCGTTAAGCTTCAGCATTTTTAATGCTCTTCCATCCGGAATCGAATGCGGGATCGCTTCACGAAAGACTCATGCGCTAGCCACTAAATCCGTAGGAAGGCTGGTACATTAATTGTAACCGTGATTAGATTCATATTTATCAAAATGCTATTCAATAGAATAAAAAAAAGTAAAATTTTAAATTAGACCGTTAGTGGACGTTCAAATGGACTCATTCACTATTAAATACTGACACATATTCAAAACATTATATACTGCTGGAGATTAAAAATGCAATACCAAGAAGGAGACATCAGATTGATCCTACATTTGCAGAACATGTAGAGGATGGGAGGATAGTAAAATGATCGGCAGTGTAAATTTGCGACACATTTAGTTCAGTATAGCCTAATATTGATGTGACGTGAATGTATTTGGACAACAAAACCTCGCAGTCGAATATGACAGCAATTCGAGCAGATTCTTGTCTTTCATCGTAGAAGAATTGTAGCATATTCAAATTGCGGATTTTTCCCTCCGCGATATTTGCACTCATGTTTTGCACTGAATGGAACCACAATGATGAAATCGATGGCTCTATGCACGACGACTACGTCATATCCCGCAAGATTGTTAGAAATAAAGTGATTGCAGTGATATCACCGTCGAGAAGCGAGCTGTGTACGGAATCCGAGAGAAGCGGATGGGAGATGAAATTTTCACATTGCATTTTGCTGAACTGTATTCAGTGGTAGAGCTCTGACCTCTGGTGCGTCTTGTCCCTGATTCGATCCTCTCTCAAGTAAGTTTGTGGTAGACAACATGATATCCATGGGTTTTCTCTCGGGTTTCTCCCGTTTCCTACCACATTTTCATTCTACCAATTGTTCCATAATCATTCACTTACCTTAGTCATCGTCTCCCTTAGCCTAAGAGCATAGTTGTGGGACGTTAAACTGAGGATATATCTAATTCAGGATTCACCCTTAAATTCTTGACAAACTGTCCCCGTGCAGTGAGGTGATTAGGAAGCCTAGAAGAAAGTATACGTTCATATTGCATCAAAATCGAATCATTGTTGTAAACTTATCAAAGAAAATTGTTTTTAGTATATTATTTCGATAATGAAACTTCGAAGTTTTGGAAACTTACGTCTTTTACCAACTTATCCTTGATCGGTTTCAACCGCAACCATTGATAATGACTTGAATATCCTAAAGAAAGTATATACTAAGTTTTATGGAATTAAAATCATGTGTAGACCCTACATAGTTCCTAACCAGAAAATAATTTTCTATATGTGAAGACTTGTAGTATGGGTATGATTTTATTCCCTTTTACTCTCTTATTTTTGATAGATTCTTGCAATATCAAACAATAACGTTATTTTCAAAGAGGAAGACATATTTAAAGTTTCATTAAAATGTAATAAGTTTTCGAAAGTTATGGTGAAACAGGCAGGCGGATGGAAAGATATACAAATGCTGGTTGAGTCAATTGGTAGATACTTGGTAGTTATGTTTCAATTACTTCTATATTTAGTTTGGTATGTAATCCTATTTTTATATTTTAGTAATGAAAGGATTTAGAACACCGTCACTTTTTATCTAGAATCATGTTGGTAGCCTTACTTTTGATTATATATATATATATATATATATATATATATATATATATATATATATATATATATATATATATATATAAGGAACAAAAGAAATGAAGAAAACAGAATCAAACAATATCTGAAACTTGAATACTATATTAAATAGCTGTTCCTTCTACGAAAAATAAGAAAAAATGTACTTATTGAAGATTAATGTAAGTATCAGCTGATTGGTAGGTAAGAACATTATCTACTACGCCATAGACTCATGTGCTGTATTGCTGCTTAAACTTTAAACATGCAGTTTTTTTTTTTAATAATATGCACTGTTTCTGTTGTGTGGAATTTACCAAATAACAGTTTTCCCTGCTTGTTACATTGTGTTATGTACTGTATAAACTGTATTTGCGAAGGAGGTCAATTACATCATTAAGCGAACTGATTTGCTTTCCTCTTTCATTGCTCTGAGGGATAAACAGAGCAATGGAAGAAAAAAACCGCGGAAAAACAGTTTCTTTTGTGACAGCAGGGGAGCAATCCCCCCTCTCGCTTTTAAGATATTTATTCATTTTAATAAATTGTATACTAAGATATATATATAAAGCTGAAAGCTTTATGTCGATGCTCTACCTTGCCGCGCTCCCCCAACTGACAAAACCTGAAATGACGCTACTGCATGGGAGATCCGCCACTCATATATGTCACGATAATATATAATATATAATTTACAATAATAGTATAAATCTTATTTTTAATGGCTAGTGTATTAGTGGCGTTTCCTGAAATCTTGAACATATTTTGTCCAGCTTAGTTGGTTGCTATCGAGTTCAGCGTTGTTTTCCAGCACCGAGCTTAAGTTAGGATCTGAACCACAAGAGCTTCCACCAGAAATCGAACCCGATACAATTAACATTCTGCAAATAACTATCGAAATTGCGTTTGTCTTAATATGCGTGAAGTAGTTTATAACAAATTGTACAATAAGAACGATGATAGATTATTTACAACCTAACCGATTGGTAACACTACTGTTTACATTTCAGCTATAAAGTCGACCACTGCTAATCGTTCAATGGCAGTGGCGTATACTGGTTTGATGGATTGGGCTACCACTAACCTTTATAACACCTGCCCATTTATTATTATTATTATTATTATTATTATTATTATTATTATTATTATTATTATTATTATTATTATTATTATTATTATTATTATTATTATTGGAATTTAGTCTCTACGTTATTATATAGTCTTCAAAATAAGAAAAAACTTACAACACATTTTCTTTTTATCAAGTAGATAAATATGATTTGCTCTTCATTAGAAAGACTTACATTGTCTTAATAGTACAGGAAAACTATTGTACATTTCTATTTTCAGTTGCTGCATAAAGTATCCCTACATTTCGCTTTGGATAAGTTGTAACCCTATTTACACCCAGAAATTTTTGTTGTTAGGGGTTCAAGCTGTAGGGGGGGGGCAATACTACAAGCCACTATGCCTATGTATTATTGAAAGGGTATTCATTATTCTGCACCCGATAAGGCGACAAGTAATTGTAAAGTCCTTTCACCTCTATTTTCAGTTAAAAAGTTACAGAACTAGATTTTTTTTTATAAGAGAAAGAAAAAAATGAAATAAAATCATTCAGTTTTACGTCCCACGGTTATGCTGGTTAGGCTCAAAGAGACGGTAATGATGAGAAATGAACGAAATGGTGGAATGAAGAAAGTGGGAGGAAACGTGAGACTTCTGATGAAACAAACACACGCGGTATTTGTCCACCAGAAAGTTCACTTGGCGTGAGCGGGGATCGAACCAGGTACCCCATGCATGCACCAGAAGTGAACGTTCTACCACTGAGCCTCCGCGGCCCCTTATAAGAGAAAGAGAACAGATGAAGTGTAAAATCAAATTTTCATGCTACATCAATCATTTCCCTGTTAAACAAGTATATTTTTATTGAGAAAGTGTACGAATATATATTGAGTTAGGATGTTTTTTAGGGGGTCCGGACCCGTTGAATCCCCGTGGGTGCACCACTGTGCGAGTTATAAAGAACGCTGAAGTAGACGATTAGCAAGAAAGGAGCCTCTCAGTCTGTAAGAGCCTTCGCAACGTAACGCAAACAATGAAACAAATAATTGTAACTATGCCGACTATCGCAAGATACTATAAAACACAAAATTTGCATTGCTTTGACGCAAACCACTACGGAACGAGGCTCAAGATGTAAGAGATAATTCCCACAACCCCAAAATGTTCTGTGATTCTCGAATAACTTCCCTTCACCTTCGCTCACGCCCAAGAAACCGATTACTCTAGAGGCAACTGGTGTTACCTGCTAGCCCGTTCGTACGTTGCGGGCAAAGATGGAGGGAAGGGGAATGCGCTGATAACTACACCATTGTTCTTGCAGTTGAGTAACTAGATGAGGTTTCCTGCTGCGTTACCAGATTGAAAATCTCGAGACAGCGTACGTGAGAAAATTAAAGAAAGCGTACGTGAAAATTGAAGAAAGCGAGACAGCGTACGTGAGAAAAAGTTAGTGGATGTTTCTAAATTCATACACTTTTCAGAAATGTTTAACATTGAAAGAAGATACTAAAATATAAAATTATGAATATAAATTAGTTTATATTATATTAACTTTATTTTGTAATATTCTAGGGCTACCGCCGGTAGGCTCGGTAGCCCACAAAATACGCCATTGTTCCATGACATGTTATATCTGCAGTAATCACTCATTAGAATCGGTGATACGTCATTTAGTCACATGTTGGCAGAGAGAAGGAGTACTTACATATTACGACTTTGCGCACATTGCCTAGTTTATTTCGCTATAAGTGGAATTAGCACTAAATTCCAGTGGAAAATTTAAGATTGGATATTAAAAAAAAAAAAAAAAAATGTATAAACAGTATTGTTGGTGTACCATTCATGCCCTCGAGGTAGATATGGCGCAACAAGAAAGCATTATTTTGATTAGTATCTAGGTACAACTTTCTCTTTCGTAACATGAAATTTAGGTTCATTTGTTTGAACACATCTTACACAAACACAGAAATAACCAAGCTTGTTTGCCTCTTTTCAAATGTGTGCTATGTCACACGTGTCGACATAGATGTATTATAATTGAAAGCTTCGTTATACAAAGAATATTTGTACTTCGGAAGAATATATGCATTTGTGCACGTCTATCTGAACACACAGGATGGATGAGAGGGAAAGTTTTCTTCTCGCAGCCACTTTATTTTATAATAATTGATAGGTCTTTGGATATCCTACTGAAAATTTAGTATTAATACAGAGGATATTGGCGGTTGTAAAAAGTAGCAACGTGAGCAATTGGCCCCGCGGGATTTTCCGTATATTTGATCTAAATGGTTTGAGTTAACTGTAAGTTATAAGTAAATTGTAATTTTCAGTGCTTAATTTACAAGAAGTATATGCGTCATCGTTAGGTATGTGTATGTCGCTGCTCGGTGTACTGTGTTACCGGAAGAAGACAACATAAATAGAACTTTTGTTATTATTGAACACTTAATAGTGTTTTTTTTTCGTTATGCAGTGCAAACAATCTCATTAAGAAACATGTGGGTGTGGAGAAGAATGGAGAAAATTAGTTGGGTAGAGCGGAAAACGAATCAGAGGGTGTTAGAGATGGTTGGGGTACAAACAAACAATTTTAGATGTTATTGAGAAGAGGGAGAGAAACTGATTTGTGACATTGGCTAACAAGGAACTGTATCATGAAGGAAGTGGTAGAAGGTATGGTGGCAGGAAAGAGAGGGAGGGGACGAAGGAGGCTACAATTGATTGACGATATCAAAACAGAAAAATCGTATGTGAAAACGAAGTGGTTAGCGGAAAACCATGGAGTATGGAAACTTGTCAGCTGCGGTAAGTGACCTTCCAATCATGGCTGAATACCTATGATGATGATGTTGATGGTGATTAAGAAAACTATTAATTATTATTGACAACAATAGTATGCTTTGCAACTACATAAAAATTCGTCTTTCTCGATTTTTCTCGAATACTACGCATGATAATGTATCATCAAACATGTAATTTTGTTCACCGCGATGTCATTTATTAAATGCATGTATCATTTTTGTACTATGTTATAGTTATACAAAAATTTAAGTCAATAATAATAATAATAATAATAATAATTTTGAAATATCTCCCATTAACTATTCCATGCAATGTCGCCTTACTAGTATAAGAATAAAGATCTTGATGATGGATATACTTCAGTATCAGTTTCACTTAATAAGTGGCATCGTTGTCGAACAACGTCAATTTTCATCTTTAGAAAAGAAATTAGTTTTTTCTCAAATATTATGCATGAGGATTTTCTCACCCACATAATTTTATTCCGTTTAAGGATGGTTTAAAGGGACAAGCTTTGCCGATAGATGTCACTACAGTCTTCGTATCTCGTATTTTTTACCTTTCAAGAAAATTCACGATTTCTCTTACAGATTCCAACCTAGAGACGCCAAATTTTTAGAGAAGGAACTTCATAACTTATCGAAGGCAACAATCCGTGCCGATTTTTTATTTAGAATTTTCTTCATTCTTGAAACAGTTATATTGTTAAAGGTTCGGATATCCATTTCAACAATGAAGAAAATTCTAAATAACAAAAAATCGGCACGGATTCTTGCCTTCGATATGTTATGAAGTTCCTTCTCTAAAAATCTGAAGTTTCTAGGTTGAAATTTGTAAGAGAAATCGTGAATTTTCGTGAAAGGTAAAATATACATGAGAGAGATACGAAGACTGTAGTGACATCTATCGGCAAAATATGTCCCTTTACACCAGCGTTTCCCAATCTTTTTCAACTTGCGGCACACTACGGGTGTAACTTGAATTCTCGCGGCACACACTCATAAATATTATTATTATTATTATTATTATTATTATTATTATTATTATTATTATTATTATTATTATTATTTGCAAATATAAAATACCATGGTAATTTTTTTTTCTGTGGTTACTGATCTTCTCACAGAGATGAAAGCTCGATCAATGGTTTCCCCTATGGTAATTCATTATGTTTATTTTTTATTCTAATTTTAAAATAGAAAACAATTGCAATGAAATATAGGACTCAGATTTTTAAAAATACGCTTTATTTTTCGAAAACTTTGTCCAACCTTTCACTAAGAACGAAGATTACTAAATAACGAACGAAGAAACGAATGTCTTGTACTTTTAACTTTGATGTTTTAACCAAAACTGGTGCATATTATTGCAATCACACAGCTTGCGATGCGTCGAAGTCAAGCACAGCTGTTGAACAAAGTGTTGTTCTGTCATTCAAGTGCGAATAAGTGTTGTACGAACGTTCACTTGACGGGTACCGTACAAGTGCTTCCATTTCTCGCTGTTAGTATGACTCTCAATTGAAGCGTAACATAGCAGCTAACCATGGAAATGTGTACAAGCCGAAATATTGTCTGCTACACAGTAATAGATGTAGAATAATATATTACAATTACATTAATTTTTTCCATGGTAGAAATTCAAAGTAATGTGAAATACAAAAATATACAGTTTTTCCAATGTCTTGCATTTTGGTTGCTATAGAATTAATAATTTTGTTTCGATTTCCTCGCGGCACACCGGTTGGGAAACGCTGCTTTACACCAACCTTAATGAGATCTATAAGTGGGGGACTGGGATGGCTTAATGGTAGATTGTTCACCTGTGATGCTTAAGGTCCCTGGTTCGATTCTAGTTCTCGCCAAGTGAACCTTGTAGTAGACAAAAACTGGGGGGGGGGGGCTCTCGGGATTATCCCGCTTCCCTAATTCCACTATTATCATTCATCTCATTGCCACCGTTCTCTTAGTCTCAATGTATAAACGTGGGACGTTAAACTAAAGAGAAAAAGGAAAGTATACATTTATATTGTTTATTTATTTGTGTGTTTCTCAGATTAAAAATATTGCAACTTAAATTTCATTCACTCACATACCAATTAGAGCTCTGAAATTTTGTCACACATGTAAACCTGATAACAATATATTCAGATAATTTTCGCTGTAGGTTGTTGTTTTACTGTAGTAAGATCAATTGCATTATTGTTCTTTACTAACTATATGGGGGCACGGTGACTCAGTGGCAGATCGCTTATGTCTGGTCCTTGTGGACTCTGGTTCGATTCCCGGTAAAGCAAGTTTGAGGTAGACAAAATCGTGTCCATGGGTTTTCTCGGTGCACTCCCGTTTCCTCTTATATTCTCATTCCACCAATTCTTCTGTCATCATTCACTTGTCTTAATTATCTGTCTTCCTTAGCCTAACAGGCATAATCATGGAACGTTGAACTGAAAGATTTCATCTCTACTAACTATATATCCTATTCTATTATGCAACCAAAAATGCTTTGGAGTTGTCATGTACAGTATAGCATTTAGGTGATCATGAAATACCTTTCAGATTGTGAAACTATGAGAGATTTGAACTGATTGAATGTGAAAACACTATATATAAGTTTCGGAAATAAATATATAGATAAATAAATGTTCAGAAAGTAACTATGCAGTTCATAACTTGCCGTATTTTATTTTCCATAAACCAGTTTAAACAACTGAAATTAACTCGCTGAACTTTAATACCTGGTCAAATAGGATTTAAATATGTTAAACAATGGAAAATGTAGTATTACTAATTGACAATCAGATCAGTCATCACTTAGCACAGCACTGCATAGTTACTTTCTGAACACCCGGTATATATTTCCGAAACTTTCTGCCGTCATGTTTCCTTCTGAGGCTTAAAAGAAAGCAGAGTTTTGCAAAACGAACAGTTTAAGTCGAATTTCTGAAGGTTGAAGGAAAAGGATGCACCAAGTACATAATATTCCTTATTCACGCCACACATGCCTAAAGGCATTTAAAATACTGTATAGAAATATAATTCAAATGTAGTGGAAGACATTAATTCATCCCCCTTCAGAAGATCCTGGATCCGAGCCTCTCTCTCTCTCTCTCTCTCTCTCTCTCTATATATATATATATATATATATATATATATATATATATATATATATATATATATATAATAACTGTTAAAGACATGAAAGACTTTTTAAAAATAAAATTCACAATAATTATTTTGATGGAAAAATGAAGAGACTATAAAAGCATTGGGCGCGATTGATTATAATGGATTGTAGCGAACTAATTTTATATAGGCTCAGGTAGGCATGTCATGTAGCCAGAATGGAAGAAAGTAGGAAAGCTTTCAAAACTTTAACCGAAAATCCAATCGGAAAATGACCATTAGGAAGATCTAGTCGCTGTTGGGAGGACAATATTAAGATGGATCTCGCAGAAATAGGAATACAAAGTAGAAACTGTGGATCCAATTGGATAAGGACCGAAGTCATTGAAGAGTTTCTATGAACATCGGATTGAATCTCCAGGCTCCATAGGCCATAGTTAGCAAATATTGCATATATTTTGATTCACTTCGTTTTCACATAACTCACTAGTCAGAGGCACACCCAGTTTACGCTTTTGTACTTTCATTCATAAGATGGGACTGTTACTATTGTTGTTATGATCATACCAGCATCCTTACATCAACCACTTTCACCTTATTTTCCTACAAAACAGTTTTTTTCTTCTTTCTTTCCTGATGATTTCCTGTCGGTTTTGCCTGAGGCAAGCCGTGTCTGCCTACCTACCTACCTTCATTACAACTACCTTCTCCCAACCTTCGCTTTCTCGATCTCTTTTCAAGTGGGTCAGAAAAAAGAGCGTGTACAACTACAAGCGACTGACTTTTAACATTCTCCTCTCCCCTCCAATTTTCTTCATGGAGACCGCTAAGAACTTGAATAGTTTAGTTCTCAACTCGCAGATGCAAGTGCGAGCAACAAACGCGCGCGCGGATGAAAAACACCTGCTGTTTTGACCCGCGAGCATCTTTCAAAAACGAAAGTGAAATAATTTGTTTTCCCCCTTTTTATTAATCACAAATCCATCCGGGTTGGTTTCGGAGGTTTTTTAAAAATTTAAAGGGATAATTAATATTAATAGCAATTATAATTATAAAACCGGAAATAACGCGAGTGATCAATTTGAATCATAAAATATAGGAAATAAATTATGCATTAATCCAAACAAATTCTTCATTAGAAATTTGTAACAAATAGTAATTAAAGCACTGCATTCATGTTTTATCCACACTTTCATCGTGATGCAACATTGATGCGACTGATTTGTTGACAGTTTGTTTAAAGGAAGCGGGGGGAAAATTATGAGCCTGGTTTTAGTACATTTTCGAAGTGAATAATCTGTTCTTTTCGTGTGTGTGTATATATGTTCCGGTACGTGTGTGGATGTGAATTATATTAAAGCTAATAATATAATAGTGAAGAAATCTGTGTATGTATGTGAATTTATGACGTGAAGTGTTGAAAATAAAAATTAAAAAGTGTCCAAGAAAAAAACAAATTAAGAATGGCATCGACAGTAATGGAGAAGAGGACTATAGAGAAAGATTATGATGAGAAGTTTCCGAAACCATCCCAAGGTAAGTTCCTTCAAACAACTGAACGTTTTAGGTCATGTCAACACATGTAGAGTGAAAGCTCTTGCTTATGTGTACTCACATACTGACTAGCCCTTCCCTTATTGACATTTACTTTATTTTTGTGTACTTGAAAGAAATATTGAAAGAAAAGTATTCTGTGTTTCTAGGACAAACTATGAAAGAGGGGAACTGGAGAAACCCTATTAAATTTAGTTCAGTAAAAGTTAATTTAGATATTGTTACGTAATTGAGGTATTCTAGAGCAGTGACATGAGATTTTTGAAAACACAGTACCTTCAAGGCATGACTGAAGTTTCATTTCTTATTGTTCCAAATTGTGCCAAACGCGAGATCCAATGTAAATCAGTTTACTAGTTAATCTGAATTACGATTGGTCACTGGTTCGTTCCTGCTCTTCGTAAAAGAAAGAAAAAAGACACTATATCAACGAGTAATCGTTATAATGAGATAATTGTCTCGCAGTTAGCTTAACTTCTTACTAAAAGTAGGATTTGAGATATACCTTCCTGTTGAGCAGTAGATCAGATAATAACTTACAAGGGTGCATCTACAGGTCGAATTTTCAGACTGGCACCCTCCAAAAAATAAACTTCATGCTCTTGTAATCATGTTTACAAACTAGAAGACATGGTGGCTCAGTAGTAGAGTGTTAATATCTAGTGCGAAGGATCGCTGGTTCGATTCAAGACCATATGAGTTTGGACAACATCGCGACGGCAGGTTTGTTCGGAATTCTCCCACTCTCTCATTCCACCAGTTGATTGAAAATAATTTATTTTCATTAATAATCTGTTTCTTTTAGCCTACAGGGCATAATTGTGGGACGTAAAACTGAAGAAAAAAGTATTTTCATGTATACAATTTAAGCTCTTATTAGATTACTAACCAGATATAGCTAATAATAGTTGGAATAATTGGCTACATTCTAGCAGCAATTCAGCTTCAGTTATGGTGAGGTCAGTATTAGAAACTTCATTATTCCTAATTTGACAAGCTAAAACTGTCCCAATGTCTAACTGGTTTGAGAGTTTTCACAGTAGAAAATTGAAAATAATACTTTCTACATGGTTCAAACACACGGTTCAAATATTCAGACACAAGAGGAACGGGAATGGGGAATGGCTGAAACTTCATAACGAGGAACTACATAATTTACAACATTTACCAAACATTGCTAGGGCTATCAAATCTAGGAGGCTCAGGTGGGCAGGTCATGTAGCCAGAATGGAAGAAAGTGGGGACGCTTTTAAAGTTTTAACTGGAAAACGACCATTAGGAAGACCTAGGCGCAGATGAAAGGACAATATTAAGATGAATCTCGCAGAAATAGGAATACAAAATAGAAACTATATCCAGTTGGCTACGGACAGAAGTCAATGGATAACTTTTGTGAACGCAGCATTGAACCTCCGAGTTTCATACGCCATAGTTATATATATAGTATAGAATTTAATATAGAACACCATTCTCCTCTAACGAAATACTGTGCTGCTCTAATGAATAATTTGTACTATATACGCCTGAAGATTATTTAAGAGCCTACATTACACTGAGAATTGCATTTTAAATTATCAATTTGCGTAAGTATGGGGAGTCTCATGGAAAGAATACGTCCATCCGTTAGAGAAGGGACAGATATTTTTAAACATATTTACTTCACGTCTCAAGAATAGATTCCATCTCCATTTATAAAAGTACTCTATTCAAAGCAGAAGTGGTACAAATCTGATACCACTTCCGGTTTTAATATTGATACTCATAAACTAAGAGAAAGGCGGGTTTTGACATTAGATCCAGCGTCCCTTGCACTAAAACCGGAAGTGATAAATCTACCTCTTCCAGTGCTTCAATAATTGAATTCCCCGTAGCTCGGAAATCTACTGTAAAACGAATCTTATTTTTGTCAACAACTTAATAACAAGGAACGATATCACAACTTTCGAAAATGGGCTTTATAATGATTACACAGTCTTCTTTTTATTTTCAAGCGTAGAAATTTCAGTCTTTGATAACTATGATGTCGTAAATTGCTTCTTTCTCCTCCTCCCTGTGGATTTCTGGCTTATATGTATTCTGCCATTATTGGCAAGTCACTTGCTGTATCAGAGAAGCTTCAATGCTCCCGGTCTTCCGCAAACCTCTTCTTCTTCACGTACGATTTTCTGTTTTGTTATCGTCCATTATAATTGTCGTCTCCTTTCGCCCCCTCCCTCTCTTTTCTGCCATCAAATACTCTCTAGCACGTTCCGCATGATACAGTTCCTTCTTATCCAATGTCCCAACCAGTTTCTCTTTTAAAATTGTTCTTTTTCTTTTTCTTTTCTTTTTTTTTACCTTACCATTTCTAAGATCCTCTCATTTGTTTCCCGCTCGACTCAGCTAATTCTTTCCATTCTCCTCCACACCCACATTTAGAAAGCTTCCAGTCGTTTATCATCATTTTTGCGTAATGTCTATCTTTCTGATCCATACAGCACAATATTCCACAGGAAGCATTTTATCCCTCTATTTCTCAATTCTCTATTCAAGGTCCCACAAAATAGACTTTTTCTTCCTCCTAAATTCTTTTTCCACCATTCCTATCCTTCTTTTCTTCGAATTTGCACTTCATATCATCACTAATAATATTACCCAGGTATCGAAAACTAGTCGCTTGTTCTATTTTCTCCCCTTCTGCTTCTATATTTAACACCGACTGCTTCGTTCCAATCACCATGACTTTTGTCTTTGTAACATTTATTTTCATCCTACATTCTTCACAGCCATTCCTAAAGTTTTCTAACAGCTTATGATTTTCTCTTCAGATTCTGCAACAATCGTTATATCAGTTGCAAACCGTACACAGTTAAGCATTCTGCTTCCTACTTAAATGTTGTTTTCATTTCGTAGGCCCTTTTTCACTACATGCTCTTGATAGATATTAAATACTGTTGGTGAGTGACAGTATCACTGTCGAACTTCCCTTCCAATCGCACTCTCCTCTGTCATTCCTTACCCCATTCTAATGTTTGTTGGTTCAAATATAAGTTTCTAATGAGTCTTCGGTCTTTCCATTCCAATCAAAGCTTCTTTAGAACTTCCAACAATATATATAAGTGTTTAGAAGCATCGTGGGCAGCTTGATGAGATTCTCTAGCTTAAAAACCGAGACACGTGTTATACAGAGTGGTCCAAAAGTAGGCATACAGTCCTGTATGTGTTATATATGTCTGTATACTTAATTTTGGGCCACTCTGTATGTGTGGTCAAATTTCAATTTCAACGAGTTATTTGTTACATCATAGCTGTAGTAATAGTTACACTCATATGTTAGAAAATAGGCTATGTAAAATATAACATGTAGGAATATAAGAATTTAATTAGTGCAACATCTAAATGAATTAAAATACATAATTTGATACTACCTTCATTTCCTATTTAATGCAATATAAATGACGAATGAAACTTATTTAATTTACCTTACGATTTACGCGTATTTCTCGGAAGAATGAATTTCTGTAAGAACTGCTTATTTTGCATGAGGTAATCATAAAATTCTGAGTAGGGCCGATGAAGCTGTGTTTAAGGCGTTTTTTTTTTCTTTCTTCAGCCCAACACACATTCATTAGACAAGATGCGCTTATATAAGCAATTGCTCCGGGAACACATAAAACAAACTTTACGATCATTTTGCAGACCATTTCAAGAATAATAAATATATCCTAGTACTGAAATCTTTCGACAAATTAAACATTTTTAAAACCAGAGCATTTAGATATCCCGAAAAATATTCTCGAGGTACCGGGACAGCCAGCAGAAAACCGAGATATCCCGAAAAATCCGTAATTCCTGGATGGTTCATGAAACCGTTAACTCCTTAATGCCGTAGTAAATTTGCAAACATTTATTAATTATGAGAAGCATTTAAAAAAAGATACAAACACTAGAAAAATCTTAGTTGTAGTCTCTTACAACGATAGAAGTAATTTTAATATTTGGTTGGTGAAAGAAGAAATACTTTTGGATTTATTCCACTTGCACCTAACCAGGGATTAAATTCTAACATGTCATCTGGCAGAAGATCCTCGACCAAATATTATCTTAACGGAGAGAAGTAACTTAAATCACGTAGTCGTATCTTAGTGTTGGAGAGAAGTGTAAGACTTACGATTTCTATTAACATAATTCATGACTTTCAAAAAAATGAAATGAAAAGAAATATTTCAGTTTAAGTCCGACGAATATGCCCTTTAGGCTAAGGGAGACAATGATTAAGACAAGTGAATGATGATGGAAAAATTGGTGGAATGAGAAAGTGGGAGGAAACTGGAGTACCCTGAAAAAACTCACGGACATGATGTTGTCCACCACAATTTTGCTTGATCGTGGATTGAACCAGGGACCCCCAGAGGTGAGCGCTCTACCACCAAGTTATTGTTGTACCCCCTCATGACTTTCAAATTTCTTATAGATAGTGATACGAATAAAGAAATGATCAAACAAATATTCTTACTTGAAATCTGTAACATGATCACGTTTCGCCTCTTTTGATCTGTCCATGTTGATAACTCATGATGTAACGAATAAAAAGGCAGAGAATCAGTGACGACGCCAGCTTTAAGTTCTTAGGGGGCAAAGGAGGGGCAGATACATTTTCGGGGGGGCGGCTATTTGCCATACTAAAAATGACATTTATTACGTTTGACTTATTTTACATTACATTGTGTATTTCGTTGTTGTTTTCATATTAGACCTAATATGATTATTAATTAAACTTATTCCAAGTAAAATTTGTAACTAACAAATAAGTAACGTCTGCACATGAAATATTTTTCAATGAAACTTTTGCAGCGTAAACATAAATTGAATTACTTTCGCGTATGCTACAAGTAACACATTCGTCTGGTACTATATGCTATGTATCTCTCTCTCTCTCTGTATATATATATATATATATATATATATATATATATATATATATATATATATATATATATATATATATATATATATATAGAGAGAGAGAGAGAGAGAGAGAGAGAGAGAGAGAGAGGGACAGAATTTACTAGGAACTGCTGAAAATGTCGTAGTCCGCTTCAGAAGAGGTGTAGGTACTAGGTAGAAAAATGAAACCGTAGTTTAGAAAAAAAAAAAAAAACATATCTCTCTATGTACAAATACAAATTTTCATATTAATAATGGAATTCTTATTGTTTCTCAGGCCTCTGAAGTGATTATGTATGCCTAAACGGATAATTTCACGAACATCCAGATTCTAAAATAATTTTATAATATTTTTGTTCCACCAAGGAAAGTCTCCGAAGTAAATTAATTAGGAAATCAGTGAATCACCACGGGACTCTCCTCCGTTATATACAGTGGTGAATAAGTAAGTGATTTAGCATAAACGTGGCGATTTCTCAACAAATTATGCTTTACATTCAGGATGATTAAGAGCAATGACTCTTCCCGAAATCATGGATGCAATTTGTGACATTATTCTTGAAAATTGCAGCATTTCAGCCAGTGGTGGATATAGCCCGGGGCCGGAGGGCCTAGGACACCCCAGTTTTTAAGTGACAAAAATTATTTAAGCTATTATTTATATAGTTTTTAAAATGTATAGTAAACTCACTATATATTTATTATAGTCTAAGGTCTGGCTGCACCCCGCTTTCTCAGTTTTTACCTTCTCAGCAAACCTTGTGTCAGAGATTCTTAGCATTTCTTTGGTACTCGTCGGTAGCATAATTCAGAATAGTTTCTGTATGCGCAAGTTCTCGGCATAATGGGTTTCCAAAAAATCTGTCAGGAGAATAAAAGAGTGACGGCACTAAGAGAAGTCTTCTTCCAATTTGACCATAATGCTGATCAATTTCGCTCACGAATAGTAACCATGGACGAAATATGGTTGTGTCATATGATCCTGAAACGAAACAACAGTTAATGGAATAGTAGCACTCATTTCTCCCTCGTCCCAAGAAGTTCAAGACACAGAAGTAGGTTGAGAAACTGTTTGTAATATTCTTCTGGGATAAGTATGGAGTCGTACTCATAGACTACCTCCGCAACGGTCAGATATTTAATCCAGAATCTCTACATTAGTTACAAACCTGAAAGAAAAATTCAAATTCAACGCCGCGGAAAATGAAAAGAAAGGAATTCTGTTCCTTCAGGAGAATACAACAGTCCATCAAGCCCCTGCGAACACAACTGACATTGCATAATCTAGGATTTCAATGTCTAGATCATTCTTATTCCGCAGATTTAGCTCCGTCTAACTATTACGTGTACTTATTTCCCAAACTTAAATAACACTTGAAAGGACGCCATTTTAGATCTAATAGGGATAGTGCTACGAACAGTGGTGCGAGGAAATCTTCAGAATTTTAAACTTTTCTGCAAAAACTGGAGCACTGTACGAGGTAGTATATTGACTCTTGGGGGAAATATAGAAGAAGTAAAACTTCACCATTCCACGTGCACCCCTTCTGGGTTGGGCTACGAATTTTTCAGCAGTTCCTAGTCAATATGGTAGACGTCACGTCAGTACTTTGAAACAAAATAAGTAAGGGAGCACTAGTATATACCAATTGCTAACGAAAGATGAGCAGTCTGACAATACGTTTTATTGGGAATCAATTTAATTCCATAAATTTATTATCATTTGCAGGAAGGGAAAAGACAACTCTTTTTATCCCCTTCAAAAAATTAAGCCCTGGTAGTTGCAAACTAAGCTGTTATAAGCACATCCTCTGAATATTAAAAGCCGAGAATAATGTTTCAGAAAAAAACAAATATAGAACCTTTAAATAAACAAAATAGGAAACCGAAAACTTCAAACCTGGATAAATACAAACAAGTTACGTAACTGGTTTTACCTCTTTTTTGTTTCCAATTGAAGTTGATCCAATGAGAAGAAAACAAGTCGACCAAATCTACTATTGTTCGCTAGGCACAATATTAAAAATCATAAGAAAGAAGTATAACTAAAATTAACCTCAAAAGGCGCTAAATTAGGAAACAGAAATATGTGTGCATACCCATACGCTCAAAGAAGAAAGCTTGAGGACTAATCTGGCACATAATAAATGAATGGAAAGTAGACTGCAATTTGACAATTAGATTGGTTATGATACTGATATAAACTGCTACATGTAGAATGTTTAAAGATTGTAGGAGTCTGGGGGGGGGCAGTCTAGGTGGCAGTAAGGGGGGCAGAAGAAGCTACTAGGGGGCGCTCGCCCCCCTTGCCCCCCTCTGGCGTCGTCACTGCAGAGAATACAAGTATAATATCGAGTAGAAGTGCTGATAACATCAGAAATGCTTTATCCTGCGACAATATCTTTACAAATGAGGATTGAAAATACTTGAGTTATAAGTGAACTTTCGGGCAAAGTGGAAACCCGAAGCTATTGGAATCATGGGCGCCCGCATTGGGGCCAAGAGGAGGAATTGGTCCCCTTAATTTTTGAAAGTGGTTCGATTCTTTGAAATACAGTCAAAACATTAGATTTGCGTACTCACACGCTGTAATTGCAGCGTAAATAATTGTTGCTTTGCATGAAATATGAAGTATGCATGAAGTGTGTTTGCAATCGCGACTTCGTTTATGTGTCGGCCTTTTTCCTCCTTACTTCTTAAAAAAAAAAAAAAAAAAAAAAAAAAAAGTCCTTCGAGCGCTTCTGGTTGGAGCATACCAAGCAAAAAGCGTACAAAGTGCGGCAATCCTGAAACGAGATTAATTTTTACTTATTTATTTTGCTGTCAAATTAGTTTCGGCAACTAAGTTTTTCATAGTAATGAATCTTTTTGCATGTGACCTTGAGGTCACGTGTAGAAATTTACAAGACACGGCTAAGTATAAACTGGTGTTGTGATACCTTGTCACCATTTCAGTAATAATACAAATAATGTATACCAAGTTGTATGTACGCTTAGGAAAAACTCCAATCAAAACATTTAGGATGTTCAAAAAGGTTTATGGGGACAATTGTCTTTCTCATTCCAGTGTTGAATGACATAAGAGGTGGAGCAATGGAGTAAGTTTGTGAAAGATAATGAACGCTCATGTCCAAGCGGGTTTGTCAGAACAGCCGAAATGACGGAACCAAGTTGAGGATATCATTTTTGAAAAATGGTGGAAATGAAAGGCTCAGGGTAACACTGTATCAGACGTCACGGGAGTGAGTACGGAGGCTGTTTCCCAAATATTAACAGAGAATTTAAAGAAGCAGGGAGTGCATGCATGTTTCGTGCCCCATTCCTTACTGGAGAAGCAGCGACTGACTGAAAAAGTAACTCGGAAAGTGGAGTTTTTGGCTCAAGAAGGATTTGAAGTACCATCCCAGATACTCGCCAGGTTGTCCTGTGATTACTTTCTTTTGCCCAAATTAAAAGCACCACTGAAGGATTACTTTCTTGTTGTTTCCATCATCCTGAAAGCAGTAACAAGGACCTAAAACATAATTATAATTCAGGATTTCCAGATGTCGTTCCGTGACTTAATTGATCGTGCAAAGCCTTGTGTGAACAAAGGAGATTCCTACTTTGAATAATTTTTTTATTCATCTGTTTTTAGATCCAGTCTCGTTTCTGATTGTTGCACTCTGTATTGACTGATGAAGATTTTATGCAACAAATTGCTTTACTTACTTTCTTAGGATATTTTGAGTTTTACACAGTTTAATGTTTAAATAAAATTACAAATACTCTGTGTTATTTATAACCAACCTTGTTATTATTCATATTTAGTGTGGCCTTGGGAACGTAATACAACCTTCTATGAAAAATAATGTCATAACAATATGTATAGTACATGAAAACATATTTTTCTTTCTTTCTTTTTTTTTAATGAAAGAAGAATCCATTGAATGTTATGCACTTCCGCATTTTATTCCGGAAGAAAAACATTCCCATATCTTCATTTTATCTCTAAAAAATTCATGATACATCAAGGAAGGAAGCACAATTTTAACATCAAAATATGAAAAATAAAAAATAAAAATTGAGTTCATTATAGTTGTTAACGTGAAAAATGAATTTCAACCTGTGTGTGAGAAGCTATCCGTGAAGAATGAGAGCTTTCACTTTACACATCTTTAAAATTAATATTGTAGTTGTGTTACATCATTTCTTATTGGGAAGAATAAACTGCAATGAATGCAGTGAAGTAATTTGAGGTTGTGTTTCCTAAAAATGAAAGTTTTTGTGAAACAATATTATGAAATAACAGTATTTTAAGAACGAAAGTTGTTTTTGAAAAATCCCATATTTGTTATTCTTTTGTTTTTCTCTGTTATAATAAACATTCGTATTTGTAGTGACTAAATTACTACTTCCAGTTTTCTCATAGCCGTCCTTAAAATTGTATACTTTCCTGTAGGTCTACTGCTAAAAATGTTTACTCTATTAGGTGAGTGTTTTCGATATGAAAGACCAAGAGTTGGGGAATGAGAAGTAAAGTGTTAGGAAAAGTTGGAAAGAGAACATGCAGGACTGTTTAAGACAGTGATGGGCAAACTACGGCCCACGGCTAGACGTGGCCTCTTTGTAAGGTTATACCTGGCCCGTGATGTAATTCCTAATCTGACGAATTACATCCTTTTTTTAGCAGACGTGTGCTGTTTTTCAGGATCTAAAAATTGCCCGTGAGAGTTTTGAGAAAATGATCAACAGACTGCTGCTCCAACTTGTCCTATTGTTTTTAATATATTTCTTTGGCTTTCCTAAAGCTTTTTTTTTTTTAATGTTGGTCCCCCTCCTAAAAATATGCCTCCCACTGATTTAGGACATAAAATATAATTTAACAAGAAATTGTCTTTTGGAGACATGATAGAAGATATGGTGGCAGAAAAGAGAAAACATGAGGAGGAATAATAATTGCCATGTCGAAGAAACACACACATATATTTAAATATACGTATTTCATTTCAATTAACTGAAAATTATGTTTAATATATCGGCACTCTGTCTCACCGATTCCCAATTACCTCAGAGTTGCAGACTCTCTTTTTATTTGGCAAAATAAGGGCCTCACACCTTTAATCTTTTTGTATGGTCGTAGTAGTAGTATTAGTACATGTAGTTGATATATGAAGAACATTTAAATCATACGCCTTTATTATGTTTTTAGGATACAATGTATAGTTATAAAGATGACATTATTTACACTTTTTTATAAATTATGAGAGTAAATAATGCCACGATCCTCTCAAATTTGTTCTGTGGATCCTGAGGATCTGCGGACTACCAGTTGGGAAACAGTGCTCTATCTAACACATATGCGTAGAGATCCTGTATACATGCTTCCAATAATATATAGAATTTAAAATATATTTGTAGCTATATCACATGCAATTTGTATTACGGACTGCGAGTGCTACTGATAACTCATTAAGATGTAAGTTCCGATGTGTGTATCCCAATATTTGGATTAAATGTTCCTTTACAGTCGTTTAATAAATGTGTAAAGCTTTCTTTTAGTACATGAAACACAATTTCATCAAACTTAACATTCTTCTGCTTCTACTACTACTACTACTACTAATAATAATAATAATAATAATAATAATAATAATAATAATAATAATAATAATAATAATAATAATAATAATAATAATAATAATAATAGGAATAATAATAATAATTTGAAAATATCCGATTAAGCGAGCATTTTGCAACTATCAAGACACGAAATATTTTCAGTTATTCAAGGTCAGTAGACTTTCTGTTTCAGCGTTAGATAGCTTCCGCTTAAGGAACACTAAATGTTATAAAAATGTACGAAAATTTGTACAATTTTTCCATACTGCATCTACGAGTTATGAGAAACCTAAATTTCTGTATTCTTTCTGGAGGAACACTTCTCCTTTGCGGGTAAATAATCGTAATACTTTATGTTTGTAATAACTTCAACTATTTTGATACAAACTGGGAACTATATAGGATTAAGATCATTTGGAGAGAGAAGATAGGGGGGCTTCAGCCTACCATTGCTACTCCACAGCAGCGCCGCCTCTGTTATGGAAGCAAAGCTGAACATGGAAATTCTTATCCTTGGCCACTTTTCCTCTTTATTTTCTTTTTTCCTGGACTTTCGTCTTATGTTTTGTTTTTATGCACAAACACTGTGATCAAGGACTCTTCTTGATTTCATTTGTAAGTCACCATTATTTAACAGGAAACTACATGGACACGCTTTTGTATCTGTATTTATAAAAATAGAGTTTCAAGGTAGAAGTACAACAATACTGTTATTGTGCAGAAGGGACATCATCATCTTGAAGGCACATTGTCTACGAGAGGGCCGATAAACAAGGAAGTAATCTGTTTCAGAGGTTTAAGACGAGAGGGAAAGTGTTTCTTTCTCAGTGGATGAACCAACCTACAACCACAGTCGCAGCGTAATTCCCTTACTTTCTCCTCGGCAGAAATTGTTAGTTGGGCGGAAAGCAAGCAGAAATGTAGACAATGCGGATGAAGGCAACCAACTCAATGATTAAAGAGGTGGAAGCAAATAATTTAATGTTTTCTCCAGAAGTTGATGTATACGAAATGTACAACTACCGACAAAACTTTGTTGTCTAGTGTGTTTTAACACCTTATTATGATTTACACAAGTGAAGCAGCGTTACCACAATTTTTGTCTGGGGATAACGATGCAACTGATATCTTTTTCCTTCAGGATTTTAAAGAATTAAGTCCAAAAGACATACAGTATGATTTGCTGGATGACTGTTTCACCTTACTCTTCCTATGATTAGATGATACGGCATATTTTGTTGATTTCTTTGCCTTAATTTTTTTTTCTTTCTTGCTTTTACAACTTCAATGAACCAAATATCTCTGACTTTATGAGAACCTTGCAGTGCTGGATTAACCCACCTGGAGACCCGAGGCTAGAAAAAAAAAATGCCTTCACCTACCCTGCTGACTTCACCTAATACATTTCTGTGAAAGTACAGTAGGAAAGTTAAGGAACAGGTTTCATATTTTTGGTCATATTTTATTTTATGATGATTGAATCTTTATGATTCTTTTTAGATAGCCAGTTGAGGTTTTGATCAGAGCGGAGGCTTCTGTCCACCTAAAGGCCCAGGGCTACAGCCCCCCCCCAAAGCCTCCCCCTTAATCCGGTCTTGCAACCTTGTACGATCTAGACCGGAAAGATAAGCATTCATCTCCTTCCTTCCCTATGTTGTTTCAGGTGTGAGCGTAACTATTTCAAACAAACGGTGTAGATGTATTTTTAGCGTTACTCACGAGACGAGAGTCAGGACGTAAGATACATCTTAAAATATGAGACGAGACGAGACGAGACAAGAAATTTTAGAAGTCCGTGGGCCCAAGTCTTAAATCCCAAACTCTGTCTTAATGTTATATGTTTCATAGTATAAAAACTATAAATTGATATAAAGTGATTGCACGAACACATTGAAAAGCATTTATCAATGTACACTCATGTCCAAAATTATTGTCGCATGTCTATAAATATGTCGTTGTATAGGAATATATAATTTGATAATGAATTCACCCGGCATTTCTTATATGTTAGTATATGTATAATTGGCAAAGGCATGTATGTGGCAAATTTCATGTCAAAAGAACAGTAAATAAGAACAATACAACGAAAATAAAATTTTCTTGTTCATTTAGCAACATTTTGTTTTACTCATTCTAATTTTCATATTTATAATTCTTTTCCTATAAAACTTACCTCAAATATACATTTCCCGTTTATACACATAATATCAGTATTAAAAGCACCCTGCAAAATCATTATCAAATTATATTCTTACAAGAAGACGCTTATAGATATGGGACGATCATTTTTTTTTTTTTTTTTTTTTTACATGAGTGTACCCTGTAAGTTTGGAAAGACAATTGTTTGTTAATAAACATACATTATGAAAATACACTAAAAAAAATCGTTGTTATTTCAACGACATGCCTATGAGTTAACGAGATTGTGTTAAAATATAACACAAACAGGTGTTTAGATCAATTCACTCTATTTGGAGTTGTGTGTCAAATGCCGGTAGTTAAATGACACACAGCCTGTGTGTTAAACTAACACAAGTATATAATCTTCGGTGTTGTTTTCTGTGTGATTGCCAAATATGTTGGGCATCTAATTATAAAGGCTTATGAATTGAAACTACAGACAAACACAGTAGAAAGAAATACTTAAACAAATCCAGGTGTTCACAAAATTTCAAGTGCAAACCGTGCGATGTGTTCTTAATTGTTTTACTTCATGTTTCTGGAGAAATAGGGTCTATGTTAACAGCGAGAAACAACACAGTAATACTGTGTCACTTCTACAGTGCACTATAGCTCACCAGTCAACACCAGAGACTGTGTTTCAAAAATGGTGGAAAACAAGTAGGAACACTAAGAGGCAAAAATACTATAAGGATAAAGGTAAGAGTTTCCTATCATTCTTGAACAAGATATTGTTGAAGGTTGTGTTTTGCACAATCAAGAAATACTTCACAATAAATGTTGGAGAGGACGACAAAAAAGTTTATGAAGATTTTCTAAATGAAGTGTTCTGTAGTTTACTATTCTTATTTTAAAATTAGAATCTTCGGTAACCGTAAGCATGCACACCACAAACTTTTCCAACACAGAAAAATGGTTACGTCAACACCGCACACGAAGTTATTTCAACACATAATAGGTGTCGTAGTAACACAAAAGTGGAGTCGAACAAGCATCAAAAACGGTGTTAATCTGATGGTCTGACCCTGAATTTTACCACAGGGAGTGTTGAATTATCACCAAACGGTGTTACTTATACGGCTTTGACTTTGAATTATGACACAGATTGTGTGTTGAAATAATAAGAAAATGATGTTGAAATAACACAGGGACTGTGTTATATTGATACTTGACATGGTGTAATATTAAAACAAAATAATGTTATATGTTATCACCCCAGCCCAAAAATGTAGGGGGGGGGGGAGATCCAACCATATCATATCATAGTTCATCACTATATCATAGTTCATTTATAAGCCTACCGTGAAAATTTTAGAGGGGCCTCGTCCCCCTAGATCGCCTGGACTCGGGCCTGTATCACCCATCTAATCGTTCCAAACTTACAAGGTACCTTTCCGTTTATATATATTCGGGGCACCATTTAATGTTGTTCAATTGAGATAATTTTTCTCATTAGTTACTTTTGGTCTGATATGGATCCATTTTAGAAGATGAGATGAAAAAACCTTGGAAGTTGAAAAATAAGGACCATCCTAATGAATATAGATCGGCGTGCACTGAAACTCTACAAGAAGGTTTCAAGCTCCCGAGTTCATACTTATCAATTTAAGTGTTGTATACATATTTATTTATTTTATCCCTTACAAACTGTCCAGCTGTCCGTGAGAGAAAAAAAGAAAAGAAATCTCACGGACTACTTTTGGCGAGTCATCGTAAATTTTGGCCAGGATATAGACGGTGAAAAGTTAGAAATCGAATCCATTGATGATAAAACCGGAAGTGGTAGACAACCATTTCCGGTTATTACGTTGATCATTATTAAGCAAAAGTGGTAATGGATAGCGAGAAGCTGTTTTCTGCAATCGATTAAGCCTTCCAAGAATACATTCAATGTCTCCATCCTTAACATCATACTAAAACCGGAAGTGATAGAAATCCACATCAACTTCCGGTTTCAATATTAATCTACATAGTGCAAAAAATTATAAGAGATAATGAGACTTTTTTTTTTTTGGAATCGAGTTAGAAATGAAATCTTTAACTCCCACGGTTATGCTGACTAGGCTAAACGAGACGATGATTATGAGAAATGAATAGAATAGTGGAATGAATCAAGTGGAAAGAAACAGGAGAACCCAGAGAAAACCTAACTCACGATGTTTGTCCACT
Organism: Thermobia domestica; assembly: GCF_964235325.1. Classification (NCBI taxonomy): domain Eukaryota; kingdom Metazoa; phylum Arthropoda; class Insecta; order Zygentoma; family Lepismatidae; genus Thermobia; species Thermobia domestica. The sequence continues at coordinate 35,769,436 of NC_137464.1, forward strand.
ACAAGGTTCACTTGGCGCGAGTTGAGATCGAATCAGGACGCCATGCATCAGAAGTGAACGCTGTACCACTGAGCCACTGCGCCCCCAGAAATCAAGTTAGCTTTCCAAGAATAGGTAAGAATATATTCTCTCTTAACTCTTTATTCAAACCGGAAGTTGTAGAAAGCAACCATTTCCAATTTGAATAAAAGTAAAAACGGTAACAGGTAGCAAGAAATGGTTTTCTGGGATGAATTAAGCGTCACGAGAATATGTTCCATTTCCACTATAATCTCTCTACTAAGGCCGGAAGTGGTAGATATCTACAATCATTTCCGGTTTCAATATTGATTGAAAAACAATCACGACATGCAAACGAAATTCATTCGCGTCGTTGAAGTTGTTCAACAATGTATACTCTAACTTTTTGGCTTTGTGACCCACGAAAGGCTATGGACAGACCTTTTATTTAAGCAGCTTTCCTATTGGCTAAGAATGCTGGCTGCTGCACCAACACCGAAAATTCGGTGCTTCTAGGACTTATTATTGGGAATCAAACTTCTGACCATGGATACTAACCTTTCAACTAAAAAGGGAGAAAAATTACAGCAGTATACAGAAGGAAATTACATTTTACTTCCTTTGTAACATGAAAGAAATTATTTAATTATAAGTTTCAAAATTGTAAAGCTTTTAAAATTACCTTATCTTTTTTATTATGAATTATCTTGAAGTTGTTCTGTCAATAAAAATTAAGTTCTAGGAAAACCTATAATTTCGCAATGAAAATAAGACATAAATAAATAAATTATACGTCTGTTTCATCGGATTGTGTAAAGTTTCAATTACACTTCTTTTAAAACAAAAAGAAAAAAAGTCTCTCCTTTTATAATGCATTTAGTGTAAACATGATTACGTTGAATTCGCTTAATATGTTTTTGGCACGGCCAGTAAGCATGACAAGTGGTTTGATGGAAAGATTAGAAATGCCTGCCTTGCATTACAAAAGAATGTTTTGTTATTACTGGTCGTTTAACACTTGCATAGCAATTCAATAAACGTAGCAGACAGTAACATTCTAAGGTTTAATAATATTGTTTTGTTTGACAACGGTTTTGTAACCATAGAAATGTAGGAAATACAACACCATGTTAAGCAAGGACATTATTTTGTGGTTAACCTTATATACGTAAAAACATGTTGGTTTTCGTCAACATATTAAACTAGAAATGAAATAAAATGCAATATAAACATATTTTGCACAATCAGTACACTCTAAGAAGCTAACCACTTACTTTACCCAACATTTCTTAAATATAATTAACGATTGTTCAAATTGTAAAGATAATCATATCGTAAGAAAATCATGTCGTCAACGTATTATTAAGGATAAAATACGCAATTATTGTTGAAATGCAAGATTTTTTAAACAAGACGGTAAATACTATTTAGTGATATAATATGTTAAAAGTTTAACGATCCCTGTTCTCACTTATTCAGCTTTGAGTTATTGCGTATTTACGGATATTTTTACAACCAAGACAGAACCTAAATACAGTGGGACCTCGATAACTCGAAGTTGAAAAGAATAGATAAAAATTCGAGTTTCGAGTTTTTCGAGTAATCAAGGTTCGAGTTATCAAAGTAGCCACAACAAAAATTCGAGATATCGAAGTTCCGCGTTCCTCATGAAAAGTAACTATATAAGCTCTATAACTCGAAGGTTTATTTATTCAACCTATATAACTCGAAAATGTAAAAGTTCTTTAAATTAAATAAGATGACTAGTAAAAATAAAACATTAGACATGAGTAAGACAGAATTACAGTACATATTAACAACAATGACAGAACTAACAACAATGACAATTACGTAAAACCATAGAGCTATAGCTTCGAGCTATCGGAGTCACATCAATATAAATTCGACTTTCAGAAGTAAACTTCGACTCGTAGAAATTCGCAGATACGAAAGGTGGAATTACCGTGCTTTTTAAATATGAATATGAAACCTTTAAAAATCGACTTCTCGAGGTTGTAATGTTTAAACATTCGACTTAGAGAGGTTATTTTAACATTTGAGTGTTATGGATAGTTCAAGAGAATATGAAAAAAATCGAGTTATCGAGATTCAACTGTATATTATTTTTCTACCATATATTATTTACAGATTCGGGTATATTTACTGGATGTCTGGTAGCAGAAGAGTGTGTTAGACAATAAATCAGATGCGTGTCCAAAAGTGCTTTTCGAGAAAACAGTTTCCCCAATCAACAGGAGTACAAGGGTGTCTCAAATAGAAATGCAGCTTATTTGACTAGGAAATGTAGAGCCTTTTTTTTTTAAAAATCAATTTTCAAAAGAAGAGGTAAATAAATTAACAGTACGTCCCACTTTTGCTTCTCATTATAACACGTAAAAAACAGTTAATTAGTGTATTCTGAAGATTAAATCCTGAAAAAGAATTCAAGAATGAAAGAAAAACGGTCATTTAATAGAAAAGAAAAAGTGCAAATCGGTGAACACAATTGGTTTTCTAGTTCTAACGAATTGTTTATAGAGCTGTTAGATTAACGTTCAACGACAAAAATGTTTTAGTAAAAATTTTAATATTGTTAGTAAAAACTTTTCTGAAATTTATTAGATTGCGTGGGAAAAATGTCATTTAAAATTTATGAATTAACTGAAACTTCGTTATAGCTACGTATATATGAAACTTTTGTTGTGGCTGCTAAACTGCGAGAGGGGGGGGATGTTTAAAACGTTATCCACAAATTTCTTATTTAAAAAAAAATGACAGAATATAACAATAAAGAAAGAAGGAATTGTGCGTATAATGATGTTAAATTAATATCATACCCAAAATAGCTGTATATAGCTTTGATTTCGTGAACTGATCTCTCCGAAGGTCAGGATAAAATGTTTCCCGCACGGAGATTGTGTATAAATCAAAATTTTGTACCAAAACAAAAATGATTCTGTGTCTGTATCTTGGTTTGTTTGTTTTTCCTTGGCTGCTAGATTTGATTTAGGCAACCAGTAGAACAGATATATACAGATGTATAACCTTCAGGTACTTGATAAAATGATTAGACAACCAAACCGACAGTTTGGATATGTGGGGATATGTGGGTTGCAGATCTTACACTTGCAGGTAACAACTACAATGCCAGTTTGAAAATAAAATGTAATCTCTCAGTTTAACGTCCCATGATTATGCTCTTTGGACTAAGGGAGACGATGATTACGATGGAAGAATGAGAGGAAACGAGAGAACCCCGAGAAAACTCGCGGACACGATGTTGTACACCACAAACAGTCGGTGATCGAATCAGTTACCCTACCTGATCCACCGTCATCCTCCCCCAATGTTAGTTTTAAAACCAATAAAGACGTCCAGCCCCGGATTGAACATAGGGCTTACAAGCTTTGGATGTTGTAAACGCACTTTCTTAATTCTAGAATTCGCTACAAGGAAACAAAAATGGTACTTAAACAAGAGTTATAGTAAGTCGAAAAAGCAAAATTTCCTTTCCAACCATCAAAATAACCTAGTTTTATTTTTTAAAAAATACAATCCACAAAAGTCAGTTTTAAAAAATCTCTAGCCTTAAGTATCTCAATGTATTCCGAACATTTTGAGCATTTATATAATCAAATCACATGGACCATGAGATTGCAAATAACCACCATCAACTTAAATTAATGGTGTCAATCTTTTCTACTTTGTGATCCATCCAGGCCAGTAGCCAGCCCAAAAATGTAGGGGGGCTGGTAGAAGTTAGGGGGGCAATCCAACCATATTATAGTTCATTTTCAGGCCTACCGTGAAAATTTTTGGGGACCCAGTAATAATTTAGTGGGGCCCAGCCCCTCCTAGATCCCTCTGGATACAGGCCTGGATCCATCTCGAAGAATATTACATTTTGCAAAATCCATTTAAAACAGCAGCATTTATTTTCTTTTTCTATTGAACAAACTGATTTATGTCATGATTGATTTATAGACTTCTGTATTTTTCTGTTTTCTTTCACAATTTAAAAAGCAATTATTGTTAAGAAAACAGTTATTGAACTTTTTAGTGAAACACCTTTGGGGGCAGACTACTAAATATTTTTGAAAAACTAACCATTATTCTTTTGCTCATTTTTCGTAAGTGAAAAGAGATAATAAAATATATCTTACAAGAATAATAAATAATGTTATTTTACACTCGAAAATACGAATTGGAAGAATTTTCAGTTTTGCCATCCATAGAAATTACAGTGTGACCAGAATTTGAATTACTCTAAAATCTAGGTTAAGGCAGCGACTAGAAAAATGAACTAAACGGTACTTGATGACTTATCTTATTGTCTATGTTCCTTGTTAACTACTTTTAAACAATATTTGTATTTATTTTATAATAACTTACTTTAATTATTACAAAATAAATAAGTTATTACAAAATAAATACAAATATTATTTAAAAAGTAGTTAACAAGGAACATAGACAACATGATAAGTCATCAAGTGCCGTTTAGTTCATTTTTCTAGTCGCTGCCTTAACCTAGATTTTAGAGTAATTCAAATTCTGGTCGCACTGTAATTTCTATGGATGGCAACACTGAAAAATCTTCTTATTCGTATTTTCGAGTGTAGAATAAAACATTATCAATTATTCTTGTAAGATATACTTTATTATCTCTTTTCACTTACGAAAAACAGGCAAAAGAAAAATTATTAGCTTTTGAAAAATATTTAGTAGTCTGGCCCCTTAGTTTTTGCTAGAAAATCCTCTACGTCCATAGATTTGTACTTTTTCCTCCCTATCAAATGATCTATCTTTGATTCTTGAATTTTTAAAGATTTTTTATTCAGAATGCAGTCATTAAATGTTTTATTTTTCGTGTTATACGGGGGAAATAAAGATGAGCGTATTGTTATCGCTCCACTAAAATGGATTTAAAAAAAAAACTAAAATTTCTCAGGCAAAAATACCACAAAAATGTTAGTTTTTTTCCGAAGTCCTTGCATCTCTAGGTTGGACACCCATATCGGTCGTCTTCGATTACTTTTACATGTACTCTCCTTCCAACTCCACCCTCGTCTCCCGTGCCAATGAGGGATAAATTTGGAGTTAGACGTCATCAGGTATGCCAGTATCCATCTCAGCCACCACGGAAACTATGGATTGGACACTAACATCGTTCGTTTTCGGTTATTTTTACATGCCATCCCTTCGCCCCATTCCTGCCGAAAATGTGCTTAAAATCCAAGTTAAGCAGGGTCCAATCCTGTAGCAAAAATCGTGAAATTCAGTGAAGGAGTCTAGATGGAGTTAAATGTAAAACATCGTTACATTCAATTTTTATTTATAGGCCTACAAATACGGATTAATACCAAATAGAACCTATGAAATGCTGTTAAATGAATTAAAAACTACTTGTCAGGTCAGAAATAAGCGTGTGCAGGTTAAGACGTCAGTATTTGACGCTGTGTAAGCTTTTGAGAGCAATAGTTAGTTCATTCAATAGTGTTTCGTCACTATTAAATGGTCTACTTTTCTAAATGATCATACTGTTCATTGTGTCTGAGATTCTTACAAAAAGAAAAAGAAAAATGTACTGAAAAGCATAGTAAATGTCCTTAATGCTAATTGAAAATTTGAAAATATTAACATCTTAAGTGACATTTAAAATCAGGCCCATAACCAATCTGATTTCTTAGAGGTGCCGGAAATTAATATTGAGGAGCCAGGAATCAATGGCAGATCTAACCTAGGGCCGGGTGCCTAGAACCCCAGTTTTTTGAGTGGCATAAATAATTTAAGCTATCATTTATATATTTTTGAAAGTTTATAAAGTCATGATATACCTATCATAGCATGGGTTCTGGTTCTCCTCCTCCCCCCAGTTTCTACTTTCTAGATCTGTCACTGAAGGAAACACCAAAAAACTATTTATTTGTTTACGGAATCTGTAAGAGAGCTGTAGCTGCTTTTCATATTTTACAGATATGTTCACATATGTAAAGAAACAACTCAAAGTTTCAGGAGTGGCTTAAGATTTCGCCAGGGGTACTAAGGTTTTTTGGCCACTCCATAGCTGAAGGGCGTTCTACAGTTTATTTACGTTCGCAGTTTAACGTTGAGTATTACCTTGATGCAATTAGATGTTTCATTTTTTGGAAAAACATCTGATTCTATACTTTTGATCTTGTCATTTCCTAATAATACGGTACTTGAGTTTAAAGTTTTTTGAATGAGAAAATACCAATGGAAGATATTTGGTACATCCAGCAAGAAGCATGTATTTTTTGTGCAGAAATGAGTAAAATGCGCTATATTAAATTTAATTTGGTAAATAAAGTTGCAAGAATTTCATATCTAGTTTTGCTTCAAATTTAAGTCTCTACGACGTTCTGTTTTAGACAGTGGTGCTATTCAGGCGGTTCACTCGAACCGGTTGTTAAAATTCTCTTCACTTCTAGATTCAGAACTTACGAAAGAAAATTAGTTCGCTAGTACTATCTATTTTGTAAAATCAATATTCAAAATATTAACGTAAGCCATATGCTATATGACGTAATTCTAGTTACCATTACTAGTATCATTACAATAAATAACAATAATAACATACATATAGGACGGTAATAATAACACTAAGTCAACTTACTATCTATATTGATAATAGAACCGCTATTTGAAAGACTCAACTGGTTTTAGAAGAGGCAAAAAATAATACAGGGTTTGCACCCCCCCCCCCCCGCTTTAGCTCATCCCTGGCTGGAAGTCTGAATAAAATAATAGTAATAGTGAAATAATTTAGTTAAAGTGTGAAAATTCGGTCTGATATGAGAACTGTGCGGCTCATATTTTAACGTACTGAAGACTCATCAATGGATCTCGATTTAAAGATTAAGAATCGTTACATTTATTAGCTCGGAAATATTTCTGTAACAAATGAATGAGGAAAAATATACGTATGAGAAAATGGAGAAAAATATGTGTGAAATTCAGAATACATCTTCGACGGAATTTATTAGTGACTTTATAGCCTTCCTATGAGATAACAGGATTACCTGTGACTGCCCTACATTCTGTTGGATCTTACATAATCATTGACGGTATAAAGTAGTTTTATTACAATAATTACATGTAACTTCGTTAGGTAGGATTAACTGAAAGTGAAAAAATTAAATCTTATTTGATTCTCCTATTCGTTAACCCACGATAGTTGCTTTTTTCTGAAAGTTCGTTTATTATACCTTCTACATATATAGTATCTCGGTTTTGAGGCTTTATGATCAATCTAATAATTGCTATTCTGTAGCAACACAAGAAATTGCAAAGCCAATACGCTTAGTTACTGTATATACTGAAAAAGTAATGTTTGCTTAACTACGCCTTCTAAATAGATATTAAATAAGTTTGTAAAAATGCAAAATTTCCTACTCTCCTTCTGGTTACACATCCCTTTGTCTCTTCTTTCTAATCACTCTTTAGTATGTTTAAAAGTTTCATATAGTCATCAATCCTTCTACTTCATTCTTCTCTAGTTCTACCATTAAAACATCCTACTTCATTCGGAAAAAGAAATTTCTAAATTAATTGCAACTAGACTTAAACTAAACTAAATTAATTAAACTTTTCTTTTTCGATAAACCTTTCATCTATTGCCCTAAATAAACCAATAGCGTCTACTGGATCATTATCTTTTCTCAACTCAAACCATTCCTTCTCGGTTTCCCAATTTAGTTTTAATATAGTCTTTTGTTTACTACACTACAATTTTCAGTATTTATAACATTAAACTAATTGTTTTGTATTATCTCATATTTTCGCGATTACTTTCATTTCGAACGAAATCATCACGATCTGTAAAAAATATAATGACCATTTCCTATTTCATATATTTTATAACATATACAAAAATCTTTTTTCTGTCCCCTCTAAATTGTTGATTACCTTTCTGGGTACATATAACTCATTGTTTTTCCATTCATCATGTTTCGTAGTGCTTGATCCTTAGTATCATAAACCCTGTATCATGTTCATTTACTTCTTTCACCGTACGTTCGCAGATTCATGCAATTCCTTCATTTACTTAAAACTTCTTTTTTTTTTAGTTTTTTCCTTTCTCTTGTCATATTTGTCCTTCATCTATTCCCTAATTACTGTTTCTAACTTCTCTACCTCTTTACATTTACTTCTGCAACTTACTTCCCTGGCTTTGTTAGTTTGCTTTTGTAGTTCGTTATCGGGTTGGTTGTATATACATTGTGTTTCTTTCTCAGCACTATCTTGTTTCCATATCCTCCTTTTCTCTGTTTTCTTCAATATTACTTACATAACTGATGGTTTCTTAACCCTGCTCTAGTCCGGTCGAAGAAGTGTGGAGTCGAGTGAGTACAGAGGGATGTTGTGAGTTTGAGGATGAAAGGATGTTGAAAATGGATTGATAGCGTGAGCGTGAGATTATGTCAGAGGGATGTTGTGAATTTGAGGATGAAAGGATGTTGAAAATGGATTGATAGCGTGAGCGTGAGATTAAGTCTGAGGGATGTTGTGAGTTTGAGGATGAAAGGATGTTGAAAATGGATTGATAGCGTGAGCGTGAGATTAAGTCACAGTAGCTTCTTTGGTCTCAATACCCTACTGTTCCTTGTGCAGCTTAATGTATGCAAAAATTGAGTTGCTTCTAAAGTCTATTGGTCCCTGTGCTTATTTCTGACTTTTTTCTATCCCCTGTCCCATAGAATTGTTGTTGTCTCGTGCACTTCAGAGTTTGCGAGGCTGCTACCGGCTCCACTATCCTGATATGATGACAAGTTCATTTTAGTTAGTTGATTGGAGTTTTTGCCCCTTGTCTGCACTAAAGCTATAGTAATTGGGACAGAAACCCATTTTAAAAATTAACAGTTGAATGATCTGCGCGAACTTCGTTTTCTTGGCCCATTGATTTGAATTGGGAATTTATATTTCTGTTTTACGTGGTTTAACGCCATCTTTGTTTTTTTAGCTCATTGATTTCCATGGGAAATTATTTTCCTGTTTTATATAGTTTAACGCTACCTTTTTCAGTCCATTGATTTCCGTGGAAAATTATTTTTGTTTTATATGGTTTAACGCCAACTCTGTTTTTTTAGCCCATTGATTTCCATAGGAAATTATTTCTCTGCTTTGCATGGTTTAACGCCAACTTTGTTTTTAGCCCATTTATTTCCATGGAGAATTATTTTTCTGTTTTATATGGTTTAATACCAACTTTATTTTTAGCCCATTGATTTCCATGGGGAATTATTTTTCTGTTTTACATCGTTTAACATCATCTTTGTTTTTAGCAAATTGATTTCCGAAAGAAATTATTTTTCTGTTTTATATGATTTAACGGCATCTTTATTTCTTTTAGCACTATTAATTTGAACTGGGAATTATTTAGGCCTATCCGTTTTCTTTGAAATGAACTGAAATTTTAACGGTGTGATTTTTCTAATCTTTTCTTTAAGCCTAGGTAAATGTCCTTTGCTCTTTCTCAAATTGAATTTATATTATCTATAAATTTAATATCGCTTTATATAAAAATTACAATATACAGTGTATAACACAATTTAATCCCAGTTCTCACCTAGTGAATTTTGTGGTGGACAAACGCCGTGTACGTGGGGGTTTCTCGGGGGTCTCCAATTTCCTCTGGCTATCGTATTTCCGGTGTGGGGGTTTCTCGGGGTCTCCAGTTTCCTCTGGTTATCGTATTTCGGGTATTATTATCCATCTCATCATCACCGTCTCCCTTAGTGTTGGTGCATAATTGTGGGACATTAAACTTCAATAAATAAATAAATAAATAAATTTTACGAGCTAAGGAATACTTAATGGAGAAATAAATAAAATATGAGTTTCAAAACATTAATAAAATCAAACCACTAAAATTTCAGTTGATTTCAAAGAAAGCAGAGAAAAAATCCACGTATAAATCAATGGCCTAAAAACAAAGATCGAACCACTAAAATCGAACCACTAAAATCGAACCATTGAAATTCCAGTTGATTTCAAAGAAAACAAAGATATAACTTCACATATAATTCAATGGCTTAAAAACGAAGATAGTGCAGGTATTTAACCTATTAATAAAATTAATATTAATAAAATTTCTTCCTAAATAAACATAGTATGATATCTGATAGACACATTAAATACTTGTCCCTAAAGTCAATAATATATAGACAAGGTTCTTCATATTGTTATCGGTAGAAACAATAGTTCATCTAAGTTTAAATAAAATTGAGTATTTTCTGTTACAATTTACTCTGACATATTACTGGGTCTTGGGTGATAAGTGGTTGATGAAAGTATTGAAAGTAATTACCACTTTCTTTTTGATTTACATATTCAGACAAGAGTAATTAACCTCTTTTGTTTCTTCATGTTTACCTCCACATCACACGAGAATACCAAACAGATACAAAGCTTTTAACACCCTTGACCTTCAAAGTAAGCTCTTCTTCTGTATATTTCCTCCTCCCTCATTGGTAGACTTCCAAAGAAATGTTTCGGACATCATGACATAGCGTCACGGAAGAAAGGAATTCCATTCCATTGCAGACAAATGGCTCATTTGTAGGCGAGTGGAAAGCCTTGCACGTTTAAACCGATGCTTGTCGCTGCCCTCTGGTAACTTCCACGCGCTTACGCTACGATTATATTATAACTGTAGGTAAAGCGCATAGCTTTCCTAGGAAGAAAAATACATATTATTATTAGTTTCTTGTTGTGGATATTAGCTATATTCTACAAACCCAAGCGATTTGGTAGTAATTTGTTCAGATGAATCTCCCAATTACAATGAAAAGTGAAAATATTCATAACAAGCGTACAAAATACTGAAATAGTATTTGGCTCTGAAAATAGTAGAAATCTAAAGTACGGGACAAGAATAACAACCCTTTTACCAACTTCGTCATTAAGACACCCAGGTTTTACAGAGAGTAATTCTGATTTAATTTATCCTATTATTTTTTTTTTCCTAAATCACAGTACATGAGTGCTTGAGTGGTAGTTCTAAATAGCCATTTTATTTCCAAAGAAAAACTACATCCTATATCACGCAAGTAGGGTAAAAAGAATTGCCAGTCGTATCTGAAACTAGATTTTTATAAATAAATAGAAAGCAATGAATTAAAATCAATAAATAATCAATCAGTAAAGTAGCTAAACCTCAGCAGCTGGGCTATATAGGATGAGACCTTTGTTTAAAGTGGGATATGAAACACTGTGAATCACCGGGAATCGAATCCGAGGCTTCGTGCACCAAATTCACTGAACGACAGGGAACAAACACGAATACAGTAGCTTAGTAAGTAAAGGAAAACATGATTATAAACTAGGATAACATTTATTTCGTTCGAAAGGAGATGGGTAAAGATTGGTCAAAAAACTAGTGTTCGTACGAGCTAGTAGGCTATATTGTGTGAAATGTAGTTCAGCATTAAACGTTACTCCCTGTAAAGATGCATATAAAAAATATTGTAGCAAATCACAAAAAGAACCCCCATAACATAGCATGATTGTTGGTATTCTGCTAATTTTCGAACTTTTAGTATCAGGCGGTTAATGAACCATACTAAACGAATGCTCGTTGATAAATTCATTCCGCCTTATGTAGAGTCGTTTTATTGCATGATTAGCGCCATACTAAAGGCTTGACTACTGCAGGATATAATATGTTAGTCGAACTCTTTAGTATGCCACTAATCACGCGTCAGAACGACTCTGCATAAGGCCCATTAACTCTTAGTCTTTACGATAACAAGACGTAATAATTCATGAAGCGAGTCATACTGAAATTCATATTACAAATTCGAAAAAAAAAAAAAAAAAAAAAACTAATCTGGTAGAATATCAACAATCATGCAATATTTGCAGGGTTTCTTTTTGTGACTTGCTACAATAGGTTTCATATGCACCTTACATAGTTGTAACATGTAATGCTTGAACTTCATGTTCATGCCATGTATTGGCTTTAATTAACATTTTTACTTTTTACGACTATCATAGACAGAAAAAGGCCGATCTTTTCCCATCTCCTTTCGAAAGCTTGTGTTGCGTAGAGAAGGAAACAGTTGGGTGGAATCTTAATTAACGTGGGATCTGTATCACAATTATTTATTGCAAAGCTGATTCGCTGGAAAGGTATTATTGTAGTAGGATATCAAATATATTAATCTAACAAAACTGTACATAAACTTACCGTCGTTGATTTATAGTAATAATGAAATAAATTATTTAGGTATACAGTTTTAGAATCGAATAGGAAGCAAATCAACAGATATCTTAAAAAAAAAAAAAAAAAAAAAAAAAAAAAAGCGAAACTAGGCGTTAGGAGTGAACCCAGTGTAACTGAAATGGCAATGGTAATGTTTGGTACGCAAAAGCGTTCGCATTGAAGGTCTGATTTAGGAGGCTTGATGCATTCGACTTATCATTCATTCTAGATAAGCTGATAGGAGATCAAAGCAAGTTTTCTTCCCACCACACACGCGCATGTGGTGTAATAAACGTGAATTTTGGTATTACTCTTTCTCACATCAACTTCCGCAACGGAACTAAAGAAAGTATCTAAATGTGTCTAAAGAATTAATTATAACTTTCATAGCGGCACTACATGCTTTATTACTTTATCTATATTAGTGGCATAAGTAACGATCTTTTAATATGATTACAAATTTCATTACATTTTGTTATTTATTTTGTAGTAGTGGGCAGTGGCGGCGATTGGACGTTAAAAGTGTGGGGAGAGGAAGACATGATCTGAATATTTATATATCAATGTTAGTTTTCCTGGTTGTTTCTAACACTTTGTTTGACGGAAGGCTGTATAAGTAACAGGATACTATCTTTTTCAGTTAAAATACCGTATATCGTATTCCATATTTTATTAAGTAAATTGACAAGAGCAAGGCAAGTATGCCTAGGTACTAACTCTTTGTACTTTTAAACAACGGATGCGTAAGAAGAGATTTAATTCCTTGCTCGTGAACATCTTAAAATTCTGTCTGGAAAATTGTGTGATCAGACTATTTAATAACAAATTTGCAAAAGGAAATAAATAGAAAGTATAATATTGATCATAGTAATGAATAATGAAGCTTGTTTTGTAGAAGTTATGTTGAAACTGGGGATTAATGAACAACTTACATTTTGAATTCCACACATGCCATTACATGTATGTTATTACTCTTAGAAAGTGAAATACAGTAAATACTACAAGCATATGCTACGACATTTAAAGAAATACGCAATTGAAATATTAATTGCTTTGAATTGCAATTAAAACGGAATTCCTTAGCTTTCTTTACTTTGCGGGAAAACAAATAACCAATACGTACTCACGCAACGGCAAATAATATTATATGGCACCATTTTTTCTATGAACCAGTAATACATACAAAAACTTTACATTTCCAAATGAAACTATATACATTAAGGGGTCACTTAAAAAAAAAAAAAGTGGGATCAACTGCTCCCTCTTGCCTCCCCTAATCGCTGTCCCTGGTTGTGGGTATGGGGTAACGTTAGAATGGCAAACAATTACAGAGTCGGGAATTGATAGAGTACTGTATGCTTACTATAATTACATCTAATATGCAATCCGAAAACAAATTCAACAGGTGTAGTAGCGCCAACATGACAACGACAGAACTTCAAATAAACAAACAAAACATTGTCTCGTGTGACCCTCTAATAATACCACATTTTCATATTAATTTCAGCTGCAAGACTTTTTTCCTTTCCTAATATCAACTGAAATTTTATATCTTCAGGTCATAGTCACCTATATCACTTAAATAATGTAATTAATAATTCTTTTGTAACGTAGTAATTTAAATGTAAAAATTGGTGGAAATAATGGGTGGTGATGAAGATGGTGGATGAATCTCAGTCTTCCCACAGCAAAAATTATGAATTTTCGCTATGCGACAAATTTGTAACAAAATTTCACAATCAAATGTTTAATACATACATAAGCAATACTTCTTTTAAAGATGAAATGTTAAATATAGTTGTTATGGGTACTGAATAATGCTAAAATGTCTTAATCCGTGGCGAAATAAAATAAATAAATAAAATAAAATAAAAAAATAAAAAATAAAATAAAAAAATAAAAAAAAATAAAAATAAAAAAGCGAATTAAAGATTACACCCTCGATACACCTACTCGTTGAGCCAATATGGGTTCAGCTGTTGCTAGGCGAGAGAAATGGATTGGAATTCCTTCAGCCGATAGCAACGCTTGAAACAGAAGACTGGGTGTCAAGTCAATGTGGTATACCTATAGCAGAATACCTATAGCAGCAGCAGATGATATCTAAAAAGAAGAGCAATTACAGAATGGAAATTTGGGTACGATTTTGTAACTTTAGATCTCCCTAACACGATGAGAAACTTGTTCTCCTGATTTGTAGTGGCAAAGAGGGAGTAAATATTGGAGTTTGTTTTGATTGCTTGTAAGCCTGCGTGAAGTTGAATAATAGCGGTATTGCAGTTATTCATTACTTCATGTACACATCAAACTATACATATCGAATTAAACATATTCTGGTCACTATTACTTCTTTATAATACGATTCTAATAAGATAAAGTGTCTGGTAACATGTAGCTATATCTCAAAATTGTGATTTATGATAAACTGAATTTTTTTATTAATTAGTGCAATTTAAGTTGGGGACACGTAATAAAGTGAAATGCAATTAAAAGGAACCATAGAAAAGATCGTAAGAGCCACGCAGCCAGCAGCAAATATTATTAGTGAAAGACAATATGAAATTTAGAGGATACATCTATCTATTGTCCATTACTCACAGTCAGTATAATTTACAGGAGCATTAAAAACATAAGCAAAAATTATTTTCTAGCTTAACGCCTTATGCTTATGGGCTTTTGACTAAAAGAGACAAGGGTGATTAATGAAAGTGAATAAATATAGAAAAAATGGTGAAATGAGAATGTGAGAGGAAACGGAGGAACCTCGAAAAAAACTACTGACACGATGTTGTCCACCACAATTTTCTTCTGTTCGTTTAGTTCTGCCCCCTGCAGGCCTGCATTGTAACTCACACGAAGCATAAAAAGTAATTTTTCTTTTAAAGTTCTTTCAACGAATCTTCTGATCCTGATATAAACATTGCAGAATGATATTACTCCGCCAGTCATCGGATGATTGGCTATCGGTCAGCGCTTCTTTCAAGAAGCACGTGCTTGTAGGCAGCCAATGTTTTATATATATTTCCCGCACGCGGCCAGTAAACTGTGATTCGCCCGTAAGATGGGTCAAAGCCACTTCCTGCGCATGTGTATTCTCTTTTATTGCATTAATTCAATTTACTTCTTAGATACAGTGTTGTTTCTGTTATTTAATTGTAAGGAAATTGTATTTCTGGTAATGATCCTTATAAGCAACAGAAACATTGAAAAGCAGCTTACTTACCAATGGACTATTTCCTTCTGCCGCATGGATGTTCCAAGGCTCTTTAACCAATAAAATGAAACAATCATCATGTGTATTTGTTTACATGAGGTACTGTACGTTCCTTGAATAAACATTACTGACAAATTTGGAGAAATAATATTGTGGTTTGTTGCTTTTTGTTTCTGTAGTCTCCAATTTCAGCCTCGTTTGGTTTATAATACGATCAACTAAGTGTTTTGAAATTAATTCAAGGTGTATGCCTCGTTCTTATAGCTTGGACCTTGAATAAAGTACAAAATAAATATGTAAAGACTTCAATCGAAACTAAATTATTTTTTACAATTTGATAGTTTAAACTAGAGATGCAAAAAAGCCGGCTTTTTTGAATCGATGGTTTTTTTCACATAAAAAGCCGGCTTTTTTGGGAAAAAAACGAGAATTTTGGAAATTTTGGCTTTTTTCAACTTCATGATTTTTCTATCTAAATAGCTTTCTTATAGTATATTCTATAGTTAGATAAGAATTCCATGACCTGAATGTCATATTTCGCTCTGAAATTCACCATCAAGATGGATGGAGCACATGTTATACGAATTAAAGCTAACATGAAGAATGTAGTATTTGAGGGTAATTTTAGAGGCTATTTAACTTTATTTTAACTTTTGAGTTATCGACATCTTTTTTCCTCTCTAGTTTGTCATCCGTGTTTCATTTCTAAGAGCTTTTAGTACTCTAGCTTCTAGCGCAAAAGTTAAACTTGTCCGTTTTTCTATTTATCCGTCAAAGCGTACGTTTTTCAATATATCCGTCAAACCGTACTTCCATATTTCTGTTATACTGTAGCTGTGAAGTGATTTAGCATTAATTTTCCGGACACAACCTTGAATACCAATTTATACAAATAATCAGTAGCGGATTTAGAAAAGTACTTTAGGAGGGGTTTTTCTGATTGTTTCGTTTCCTAAAAAGTCCTAATTTTATTTGGGAAGTGCTTGAAGTTTATGAGTACAGGCATAACTAATATTTCGCTTCGTTTATATGTTTAGCAATAATCTTCCGGATACAACTTTAAAAATCATTTTATACTGAGAATCAGTGGCGGATTTAGAAAAGTATTTTGGGAAGGGTTTCTTACTAATGTTTAGTTTTTTTAAACATTCGTAATTTTTATTTGACGGGAGCTTAAAGTTTATGAGTAAAGGCATAAATAATAGATATTTCGTTTGTTGCAGACATTCCGTAACTTTGGGTAACGGGCTTCAGTCCGAAAGACCGCCCCCCTAACCTTCGCAAAACCGTCACTGCTGGTAATTAGTAATAATAACGATTTAAAAACAATAAAAAAGGAAGTCGCCCAACTCTCAGTACACGCACTATTTCTACATTCACAGATGGAATGAAGAAAAGCTTTGTCAGAATGGTCGAATGCTGGTTGAATCCCGGACTTCCCGATAGAAGCTCAAAAGCTAATCACTCAGTCATGTTTGTTGTGCAGTTGTATTTAGCTTAACTTAAATATATTCCGTAGTCTTTTTTTTTGGGGGGGGGGGTTCCGTAATGATATGTTGAATCCCTCTTGTTAAAAATTCAGAAAACTTGAGGATTGGGTAAACTGTGATGGTGGTTCTATAAAACTTAACTGTGGAATTTCAAGAATATACAGAACCAAAAGATCTAGATGTTCAGCCTTTAAGTGTATCATATAAATCTAAGTATTTCTCTTATGTTTTATTTTAATTTTATTTTGTTTCAAAAAGAGGGTATGGAATATTTTGAAGTAAAAATACTACATACTATTTTGCTAGTTATTTGTGTATTCTTTAAAAAGAAGTGTTTACTTTTAGGGTTGGCTGGTTAACACCAACTTTTTTTTTTTAATAACTGGTTTAAACCACAAAAATAAAAAGAATGAAAAATGCGAATCGTGTGAACTTCATGGTGACGTTTCCAGATATCAAACCACCTGCAATAGTTTTATTTCCCTTTCACCTTTTAATCAAGGTGTCCCATGCTCAATTCTCGGTCGAACCACAACCCTTCTTTCATGCGTAACCCAAGTAGCGGTTCGGATGTCAGTTTAAGCGAAAGTCTTCTCCTTGATAACCTCGGTATTTCGTAAGGATTTTAAGCCTAAATATACGAAACAAACCAAATTGTATATTTCTGCATGCCTAAATGCGTGTTGTTTTATAAAGAAGCCAATATTGCTTAAATATATTGATAGAAATTGGCAAAATTTATCGATTGCCTACGTAGCTTCCAACATTAGCTTGGATTGGACTTTCAATGATATCTACGTACCGGTACTAAATTTGTAATTTAATACCTCAGTTTTAGCGTACTGATTATGGTACGTTGACCTTTAAATTTTACATGCAAAGCAATAACAGGATTTTCCCGTTATTGTCTTACATTTCAAGTAATGACGGGATTTTCCCAATGGCTAGGGCGGGAGATTCTCAACTTAAGAAATTTACTGACCGCACTTCTTTAAGCTTATGGGAGTTCTTCCGGCATAACCCCGCTGTTGCATAATAACATCAAGGCGAAACGAACTTATTTCTGTGAATATGTAATATAAATATATAAAGCAAAAAATGTAAGTCAAAAAAGCCTGGTTTAAACCAAAAAAGCCTGGTTTAAAACATCCCCCAAAAAACGGGTTTTCCGCATTTTCAAAAACAACCACGGTTCTTGCCAACTCTGCTATCTTTTGTATATAGGAGGTTAAAAAATTCTTATTATATACATTGGTTAATCCTGTGGAATTCATAATGTAAATATGTTGAAGAAAAATTGTTTGAAATATTTTTTCGAAATTCATAGTTTATTTTCGATGTTTTATATTATTATCAGCATCAACCACTAATTAAATGATTTTTTGTGTTATAGAGAAGCGATACAAAGTCTGTTTTATCAATTTAAAGCAGTATTTTGAAAAAAGCCCAAAATTTCCCAAGCAAAAAAGCAAAGCAGAAAAAACCGAGTTTTTTTTCAAAAAAACCGGTTTTTTTCCGAGCCCTTGCATCTCTAGTTTAAACTAAGCAACTATGTCGAAGTGGTAGGGGGATAAGTGAAAAGATGAGATTTATCCTTAGGACGTGCGATACATATTAAGAAACCATTCCGAATATCTTTGACCGTTTTTTTTTTAAAGGTCTGATGTTAACACTTGTCGACAGACAGACAGACAGATGTCTATAAGATTCCAAACTTGTGCAGCATAGCATAGTGATCAGCCGCGCTTTTAACAAACCTAATCTAGACTCAGTGGTGTTACAGCGGTTAAGTCAAAGGTGTGTAACATCAGTAATAGTTAGGGCCTGAAAGTGAAAGTGACAAGGTTATTGAAGAAGAAAGTGCTTAGGTGAGGGTTCAGCAGTGTCTGCCTGAAGGAACAAGGAAGATGAGAGAGGCTAACTTCTTCAGGTAGCAGATTACCCCATTAGTACCAGTGGCACTTCCATTTTTTCCCCTTTATTTGACAACATACTTCAGCTAATTCATTTCACAGAACATCGAAAAGCTCTTTCCTTCCTCTCAATTAAAACAACTAAAATCTTCTCTTTTGTGAGATATCTACTCTGTAAATTCTTAAATGCTTTCAGAATGAAAGTTATATTACGAACAGGAAAATACACTGAACATTGTCAAAGGTAGATGCAGGATAAAATCGCGACTCGTGGCTTTGCGAACCGAGAAAATGGCTATTGTGCAGGAAGACAAGACTAAGAAAATGATGATCCAATTTTCAATTTTCATGCGCCATGGGCTCCAACCAAATAACTTCTTCGTCTTACCATAGCAATTTCTTTATTTTATTTTAATATCTTCATCAACTGTACCCTTTTTCGCACCCTCCTTCGTTTTCCTGCCATTGTATATATCTTCTAGCACGACCCTCTTGATACGGTTCCTTCTCAGCCAATGCCAACCAATTTCTTTTCCTCTTTTCAATTACATCTAAAACTGTTATTTTCTTTCTTTCTAACACTTCCTCATTTATTTTCCATTCACCCCAGCTAATTTTCTCAATTCTTTACCACACCCATATTTTTCTAGTGCCTCCAGTCTTTCCTTATCGCTTTTACGTAATGTTTCTGCCCAGAGAGTACAATATTCTACACGAAACATTTTATGAGTCTTTTCCTTAACTCTTTATTCAAGGACTCACAAAATAGACTTCTTTTTCATAACTGTTTCTTTCACTATCCCTTTCCTTGCTTTTGATTTACGTTCACACTTCACGATTGAACTCTACGCAAAATTATTAATTTTTAGATTTCGTACCATTATAATAACTAAATAAAGTGACAAATTTGTGGTCGATCTTTTGTACACAGAATCATTATTTTCTCTTTGTTATAGATTGTTTGTAACTAATTCCTGTATATAAATTATGTCGGTGAAATAAAATTTCTCAAAAACTAACCAGAAATAAACCAATAAACTTTGTACACATGTATTTTTCACGTTGAAACAAAAAAGAAAGTTGATTTTGCATTTCGTAGAAAGACGCGCAGTCACAGATGCTGGCAACTATATTGGTTGCTAGTTTCACCAAAGAAGGGAAGAAAAAGACATCAACTGTTTTTTTTTTAAAATTTAAAACAAAATGTTTATGTTAATAATGTATCAGGGCAACTGCTAGCTTCAGTACTCGCGTAACGCACCCGAATTTGAGCACCATATCATATATTTAAATAAAATATGAGCAAATCTGAAGACGAAGTACCATCAACAACTGGTTTTCACTTTTATGTGACGATGACCTTTTCTAAACCTTGTCCCACATTTTAAAGATTTATGCAATGCTGTAATCACTTCTTGTATTCGTTCTCATGAAACGTGCACGTAAATATACGTATTAGGGCTTTTTAATATACTATGTTGTAAGTAGGACATACATATCCACCGGAGTGAAACGTTCTTAAGATTTAAGTTTTAAAAACAATACATCTCATATTCTTAATCTTTGGGTCCGTTGATCTTTTAAAAGTTAGACGTGGTTGTTGGGGAACAGAAGTCCTGAAAGTCATTCCCAAACATCCCCTAAAGAAGTAGTTAGTATTCATTATAAAGAATTTGGAGGATGAATAATCGACTTTCGTAACGGATGGGAGAATATTGTCGGATATTGTCTAGAGCAATGTTCTGCAACCGGTGCCACGGAGAAGTGAAAGGTGTGATGCGAACTTTTAGGTGTTGTAAGAAAATTAGTTGTCGAATTATCATTATTATGATATCCCAGTTAATGTGTTCCATATGCTTGTATACTATTTAATTGTCTGTACAGTATTTTCGCCGATTGTTTAAAAAAAATCATTCATGACTGCTAAAGTACATGTTTCGGGAAAGAGTATACAGGAAACTAGTTATAAAGTAGATGGAAGCTATTTTGGCTCAATGGTAGAGCGCTAATCTCTGTTTCTGGTTCGATCCCCGTCCATGTGAGTTTGTGCTATACAACGTCATATCCGTAGGTTTTCTCGAGGTTCTCTCGTTTCCTTCTATATTCTCATTCCACCAATTATTTCGTAAGAATATTGTAAGGGATCCACATCACAACTTGAGCACATGTTCATGGACGACACGTGTTAACGTTTACGAACAAACAGACAATACACAGAATAGGGAGATACGAAGGGAACCGGAAGAAGACGAGCCACCCGAAGAGAGCCCATAAAAGAGGAACCACAGAGGAAGGAGGTATCAGTTGAGGTAACAGTAGTGTATATACGAAACTTGTATCAGTTGACCCACGAACCTTGAGTTGACCACTGATCGCCAACCCACTACAGCTCTGGAGGTCGCTTTGGATTAAGGGGCTCAACCTATCCTAACATCCTGGAGGCTGCTCTGAAGCGAAGGGGATTCCTCAACACAACCATACCTCACGAGGCTGCTATGAGCTGAGGTTTCCTAAGACCATAACCCGGGTGGCTGCCATGAGCGAAAGGATTCCCGTATGAAACGTCATTCTCTTCAACCTTGGACATAAAGGAATTTCTGAAGTACTGACTTTGTAAAAACACAAAGACTATTTTGTATTTTTATAAATAATACCGTAAAAAGGTGAAGGGCTAGATTCCTTGTCCATTATTGACTCTACCTACACAAAACATTTCAATATACTTTCATTAATTATTTATCTCCTTTGGTCCAAAGGCACAACTGTGAGATGTAAAACTAAAAATTTCACTTCATAATGTAAAAAAAAACTTATCGCAAATGTTAAGAAACTACACACAATAGCTGAAAGGTTGTTAATGCCCATTTCTAAGAACTAGTGTATATAGTCCCGTATTCACTAGCTGTTATTTGAAGTTTAAAAAAAATCCTGTTTCTGCGAAACAATTAGTCGCCGAGTTAATTTCCAACTACATACTTCTGTGAACTGAACTTCTCGACATTGACTGAACTTAAAACATCAAAGTGGGAAAAGTTCAGATCTTTCGGAAGAAGTTAGACTCGCATTGTCAGTGATTACTCTACGAATCAACCGCCTGCATACAATTACACAGGTATCGTACGAGTGTTACTTAGAAGACATGAGTAAAATTATTTAATTTAATAGTAACAGGAAAGTGTATGTTATTGTATTACTGGTATATATGAAAGAATAAGTCCATATATGGAACTCAAACCCACAATACGTTTATGTGTAATAATAAAATGCAATTTATGTTCATAAATTATTAATAAATGCATTAGCTGAACCTGTGCTCTCTACACAGCGCATCATTCACATATGAGCATGAATCTCCTTGTTATTTCTCACAATATCTGTACATTTCCCTTTACAGAAACAAGTGAAGAAGGTCTTGATAAAAATCGGTAATGGATACCATAAAGGAGAGATTTTTTCCCATTATTTTGTCAATATCTCGCATCGTTTGCAAGGTTTGAGCCTTCCGGTTGGAGTTTCTAACTAATGTATCATCAGTGTTTTCTTTTTTCTTGCATGCAGTATAAAATAAGCAAGTACATTACATACATAATTAATTATGTCAGTGATATATAGTGTTCATTGGGCAAAACACTCCAAACAATAAAGATTGATCTTAAACTGGGAAAATGTTTATCGTTTTTCATTATCATTTGGCCATGAAACAAACGCCTGAGAGATACAACCTCTGTACACAACTATGTTGTGTTAGAATGTATAACTCGTAGGATATTATGCTGTACTTAATAAAATTTCAACACTTTCAGTGTACCTCTAAAAAATGTAATAAAGAAATAACGGTCATTTTTTTTAAAATATTCAATTAGAACTGAACAATCTATATAGAACTTGGAATCGACCAGTGAAAACGGCACGTTTCTAGCACTTGTGGTTTTCGAGATCTGGTTGTTGAAAGGATTGGAGACAAACATATAAACCTAGCATATTAATATACAGGGTGGCCCAAAAGTAGGTATACAATCCCATACTGATCTACTCATTGCTTTTATGCCATTTCTTATCGTTATCCATCAGGTAGACTTAGTTTCTTTATTATTTGTTCTTAATGTCTTTTTACTTATATCTTAAGCTCGGAACAGCCGAAGCAAATAAACCTATAAGCTAGAATGTTATACTTGATCAATGCAGGGGTGTATACATACTTTTGGGCCATCCTGTATAGATAATTTGTTTCTGTTTAATGACAGTATTAATAATATGTTTGTTAAAATGCGTATACAGGGTGTTTCAAAACAACACCGACAACGTTTGGGAGGTGATTTCTGACACCAATATAAGACAAAAAGTACAGACCAACCTGAGTGCAGAAATGCTTCCTTTCGGAGTTACAGGCTGCCAAAAACGTGAAAAAAATGAATTTTAAAGGTCCATAGCTCCAAAACTATGGGATCTACCGCAGTCGGTTCAAGACTTCACTTAGGAACTAGCATGTGCCCTATCCAAATATCTGAGTTTCAGAATCCTGTGGTACTTCCGCAACAATTTTTATAGAGGTGGTTGTAGAGTACTTCAAATTATATGCCCGTAGCCAAACTTATTCTATAAAAATTTTTCCTTCCATTTCCTAAAGCTATGGTTGCCACATGCCCAGTGCAACCGAAGTAAATTTGCTAGGGATCATTTGCTTGGGATCATTCCTTGAATGAATAACTGTTGTTGGTTTTGTCTTACTTTGAAACACCTAAACAGTTTATTGCTATTTAGTTTCGGCTCGTTTGTATAGATCCAAGTTTCATCTCCTGTAACAATACCAACTTGACTACCTCGGTTGAATTTTTGGAACTTTTTTCTTAAAAAACAATTCACAGAAGCCTGTTTCCGAGCTTCGGTCAAATTGTGTAAGATCTAATGGCTTGAAAGTTTCCGAACATTCAACTGACTATGCAAAAGCGTTTGTATTTCTTTCATGTTAATGTTCAAGGATACCTGAACATACCGATCTTTCTCTATCATTTCACGCACAGAATCAACATTGCTGGCAACAACAGATATGGATGGACGACCTTTACGAAATTCATCACTGAGAAATGTGCTACCATGCTGGAATTCGGAAAACTAGTGTACACAATCCTGTTGGATGGTGCTTTATTACCAGAAATAAAGTGAAGTCGCTTGATTCATTATTTTGGTGTTGAACAATATTTGAAATATTTTTTTAAAAATCATTGCCTGAAAGTGTTCAGGAGAAATTTCCATTTCTCACATAAAACTACTTTAAATTTGCAAAGCAAAGGATCAGAGTTAAATAAACAATCAAAATAATAATAGAAACGTAGAAGGATCTATTCTTCCAAATTTTATTATAGCAGAATACTTGCGCTACTGTTAGTGTTAATTTCCATAAACTTTTCCAGTAGCTCTCTTACTTGTTCTGCATTCTCTATTAAGAGTTAACTGAAACCACCCGTCGTTACCGGATTTTAAATCAGAACCTGGATAAAAAGTGAATAAGAGGATGAGCTAAAATGAACTTCGTCACAACCATTTCATTGCAAGGATAATTATATTTTGCTGTTATGTAAGCCTGCATAAAAATATGTATTGCTGGTTGCATACAGGACAACGTCCTTAGAAACAAAAAGCTGTATGCATTTTGACCCATCTCAATCCCCTTCGCCGACTTGAAAATCAAAAAACCGCTTCGTACACGATTAGACCTTGTGGAGATCTATCAGCATCATCATTATCATCATAGGTATCCTGTCATTACTAACAGGTCACTTCCATCCATGCTCTTCGTCTTCACGTGCGATTTTTCTGTTTCGATAGTACCCATCAGTTGTAACCTCCCTTTCCCCTCCCTTTCTTTCCTGGCACTATACCCTCTAGCACGTCCCTCATTATACAGTTGCTCCTTAGCTAATATCCCAACCAGATTATCTTCCTCTTCTTAATAATATCAAAACTTTTCTTTTCTCCCCTACCTTCAGTAATACCCCCTTATTCGTTTTCCGCTCGCCCCAACTAATTTTTCTCCACACATTTCGAAAGCTTTCATTGGTTTTCCATCATTTTTGTGTAATGTTCATCTTTCTGACCCATGCAGTACAATACTCCACACGAAGCATTTTATAAATCTTTTTTTCAACTTTTTATTCAAGGTCTCACAAAATAGTATTTTCTTACTTCTAAAGGCTTCTTTCACCATTCTTATTCTTGTTTTTATTTCATGTTCGCACTTCATATCATCACTAATAATACTACCCACTATCCAGTAAAGAAAACAAGTCACTTATTCTAATTTTTCCCCTCCTACTTCTATTTTGACATCAATTCTCCCTCGTTCCAATCCTTCATCCCATATTCTTTACAGCCCTTCCTCAAGTATTCTAACATTTCATTGATTTTCCTTTCAGATTCCGTCACAACTGCTACATCATCTGCAAACTGTATACATTTAAGAATTCTACCTCCTACCGAAATGCCGTCTTCAGTATGTAGACTCTTTTCTATTGTTTCTTCTAGATAGATATGAACAGGAGAGTGCCCAAAATACTTTCTGAAGACGATCATGATACCGATGGCCAAGAAATCGAACCCACAGACGGTGTGAGGATTATAGAACTATTGATCTCATATCATACGCAGTAAAAAAATCTGCTGAAGATCCATGTGTGTTCAAAATTTGGTTTTAAGCGACTCATTTCTATGCGAAAATCTCATTACAGACACGCTCATTATTTTATTCATTAACCCTTTCCGGCCCAGTGGTTTAAGTGTGAAACCACAGTTTTAACTCTTCTCCATTCAGAAGGAAACCATCTTTTAGTATGAACTTTGCAAGCCATCTAAGGACAGGAATTTAAATTATTTCCAGGATTTTCATTCGCGCTGAAACTGTATAACCAATTAACGTTGAAAGTTTGTTGTTTTTTTTTTTTCTCTTCATAAATTCATTCTTTGGGAAACAAAGGTTAAGTAGCTGTAAGCACCTGTCGTTGCCGAATCTTAATTCTAAACCTGGATAAGAAGAGGGGATGAAGAATGCTTCCATAATCATTCCATTACCCAGTATTTATAATGCCTTGTTATGTAAGCTTGTAACCAAAACGTAATATTGGTTACCTGCAGACCCGGTGTTCCTGGAAAGCCAAAATTTCATAAATATATGTTTCACCCCCTCTCCTGAAAGCTTCCTCCCCCGAGCCTAGATTTTTTTTAAAAAAAAGGGTAATGTAATGCATTAAAAACCTATAACTTCATGAAGGATTGGCAACATTGTTAATCTGGTATTATTGTGGAATTTTTAAACAACATCTCCCTGTCGATATTTATCTTGAACACAGTTTTAGCCTTTTTAATCAAGGCTTAAACAAGGTCGTATCAACATAAAATGGGCCAGAACAGGCACGTAGCCAAGGAGGGTCCGGGGGGTCCGGACTCCCCTCCCCCTTCGAGACCAGAAATGAAAAAAATTAAGGAAGGAAGAAATAAAATGAAATGAGAAAAAGAAGGATCAGCGTTAAATTTAAACAACAGGAAGCTTTTGGTTACTCTTTCTTATGAGAAAATTTGTATTACTTGCAATACATGGTTGCGAGGTGAGCGATATATCCTGGATGAGTCAGAGAATTTGATATTTCTAGAAAAATTGCGGAATTCTCATAATTTCTGCTATTAGTCAGGGAGATTTCAAGCTTCCGAAAGCATAGTGCCGTTGTGTAACAGCGTGGACATTTTTATCATAATTTTTCGTATCATAATTTTAATTTAATTATCATAATTTCGCATCCTTACAATATCAAACATGTTATTTCAAAAACAATTTTCTACTGCTCCTTTGAAACAGACAGTAGTTGACGGAATAATGAAAACAAAAATATAAGTGGAAAGAAAGTTCTGTTAACATTTGATTCAACAGAAAAAGCAACGCTACCAACATATCCTCACAAACCAATATATGTTGATAGTAAAGTAGTTTAGATTGATCGAGCCCCTGGGCCTTCAGAATTTCATGTCAGGAATCCCCCCTCGTTACGAAATCCTGGCTAAACGAACCAATATATGTTCCAGTAAAATTGTTGGATCGAGCCCCTGGTGTGATGACCACAGTATTTCATGTCATGGACCCCTTCCGCCTTCACGAAATGCTGGCTACGTGCCTGGCCAGAACCATACTGTACATTGCAATTTACTATAATTTACTTTTCTCTTATCTTCAAGAAATACAAAGCAATTTCATTTTTGTCCTTAATAAAGAATGTGGGACGCAAGTGCGTGCCGATTAAACGATTTTTAAGTGAGAAAAAATGGTAAAAACAAACGAATAATATAGTAAAACTTTATTGTACTTGTTGAAAGCTCAATAATGGGTAAATTTCGTAACGTTGTTATACTTCAGAGTCACTTTTTTTACGGTCATACTTGATGAACCAGTTGCAACCAACATAGCCACAAGAACAATTAGTAAATTAATAATAAACAATACATCCTGTTTTTGCACATTATATCGACATTATTTAATAGAAGAAAGGCAAATGTTATAATTTGTATTTGCAAAATCACAAGTAACCTGATTTTTTCTTTCTTTTTAACCTTTAAAATCAGTGCAGGTGAAAGTACGCTTAAGTAGTTTGGATCATAGTGGATGTGGAAATTCTGCGTTTCTAGGATAATGTGAAAGTTGAGTTTGCTCTCGTTTCTGATTCTAAGGAAAAAGATATGTCATATAAATAAATCAGAATCGTTTTGAAGTCTGAGATAATACTTGTATTGCGGACTTCAGGCGTTGTAAGTGTACAATACAATAAGATTGACAGCCACGCTACAGGGGCGTCATTTAGGGGGGGGCAGGGAGGGGCATTTCCCCCCATGAGTATGAGATGTATATAGATTTTATCAATAGTAGTAAATCAGTGAAAAACGCGAAATTTTACTTATATCAAGGGGTCTTTCCCCCCCCCCCAAGCAAAATCTGAAATGACGCTCCTGCCACGCTAGACTCCATTCGGGGATTGATTCATTTCCTTATTCAAATTGCCATAGTTTACACCGGTCATCAAGTATGGGCATCAATAACAATGAATGCCTCCTCAAAGCCGAGTGGCTAACGTGCGTAGTTCTGGGTTCGATACAGTGTAAGGGTGCTTAACTCAAATACAAAAACGAGTGGTTTGGATCCCGCTTTAGACAGTAGGTCTTGTCTCACATAACCTCAATACTGCAAAGAGATGTTAAGCTCAAATCAATGTCAAAAAGCACAGGAACCATCCCAAAATTCGGCTGGTGAAACTAAGGAAAAATTCTGGAAAAATCTCAGTCAGGATGTCGAGCCACCAAATTCGAACTCAGAACTCCTCGACCACGAGGCAGGAAATTTAGGTACTAGCCTATCCACGCCAGTTAGGCCTACTATACACTATTTGATAAGTCCTAGGAAATATCTTAGGATTTATCTCAAGAATTATATTACATCTCGTAGGAAATCCTATCCTTTTATGCCATACACGTAACTACACTGCACATCCTACTGATATTGATACCAGGCGCTATGTTGTTAAATTGCACACCTCTAAACAAAGCATAAAAATCAGAATATAAATGAGCAAAACATACCTCATCAGTCCCTGTACCCCTCTTCATTTTGTCGAGTATTTTTTTCTCTTTCACCCACATACGGCTGGCGGGAAGAACCCAAATTTATTTTCACTTTTTCTCATCTGATGTCGCTTAAATCGAAATCTTGCAAATTTTTGTTCCGAAATAGAACGTGCTCTAAACAAGAAAAATGTCATAGTATCAATCAGAACATAGGAAATAACATGCGATCTGATGCCAGACACGTTGAGATTTTGACTCAGGGTCTATCTTACAGTCTATAGTAGGCCTTATAGATAGTTGCCTCATCTCGAAAAGGACCCATGAAAGTGATGTCTCATCTCATCCTGTCTGGTGGGCCGCCGTAATAAGAATGGATTGCACTTTTTTTTTTTTTTAGATGAAATTTACAACTTGAAATTTAAGATACAGTGTTCTTCTCTGTAAACGTAATTGACACGTGTTTGTTCTAGTGTTGTATTTACAGACTACATAATGATTCTCCTTGCCAAATTCCTCCGGACGACTTCTGCACAATATTAACTACATGAAACATACGTTTATGTATAATGTACATTAAAACTAAACTGTTCTCGTAAAACGAAAGTTATAACCAATACATTTCTGTTAAAGGATGATTTGTCGTAATTTGCCAATAATAAAATTGGATGGATTAAGTTACATTGAAGTTTAAGTTCTGAATTTGAAATATACACCTGTATGATATTCAGTGGTTCAGGAACAAGTTTACACTAAGAGGGGACAACAAAAATGGAATATGGAATGGAATAGAATATGATAGAATAGAATAGAATATAAAATAGGAAACAATATGGAATAGAAATCAACATCTAAAAGGCATGAGAATATCCCGTGGAAACGCACCCTTACAGGTCAGAGTAGAATAAGGAGACTTGAAGAGATTAATTCCAAATATCCAAGTATTTGGGAACTATTTTGACCAGAGACGGTTACTGCACCAAACAGATCAGGTCAAGATTTACCACAACCAAAGAGGCATTCAACAAGAAAAGATCATTTTTAACTGGCAGGCTTAATATTGGATTAAGAAAGAAGTCGAACAAGTGCTATATATTGGGCATTGAGCATATATTGAGCATTGTATCCGTTTAGAGACTTGGACAGTTCGGAAGTTAGAGAAGAGATATTTGGAGAGTTTCAAAAGGTACTGTTGGAGAAAGATAGGAGAAGATAAAATGGTCAAAGAAAGTAACAAGCGAAGATGTTTTAAAATGGGTAGGAGAGAAGAGGACGCTTTTAGTCTGCATCCTTCGCAGAAAGGCCAATTGGATTGGACAAATTTTGTAAATAAAGTGTCTTCTTCATACCGCCATATAGGGAAAGATGGAAGCTAAGCGAGGAATAGGAAGAAGAAGAAGAACACAATTAGTCGATCATTTGAAAAATAAGAGAAAATATTGGGAGTTAGAGAAACCTGAAGATTGAGAAACGCTGAAGAAAGATTCCTAGGCCCGAATCTTTACAAACATTAAAAAATAAACAAAATAAAATAAATTAAATAAAAAATAATAAATACGAAATTAAAAAATCATAAAAAATAAAATAAACCTCATTAGTCCCAGACCTGCAAGCAGACAGAATACTTAATAATAACACTTAAGGCATATCAGAACGCAGAATTACCCAATTGTTGGGTTGGTCGTAGTGGAGCAACAAACCAATGTCTGCTAAAATGGCCTCCTAGATCTCCGGATGTTACCCCTTGTGATATTTATGGGGTTATGTAAAGGACCTTGTATATGTCCCTCCTCTTTTACGTGATGTTGTGGAACTCAAAAGGAGAATGAAACAAGTAGCAACCATAGTCTCGGAAGACATGTTCAGTCGTATGTGGCAAGAGTTTGATTATCTTGTCTACATTTGTCAGGCCACATATGGTTCCCATATTCAGTGTTTGTAAATTGAGTGCTGTTGAGAGAAACTTACAAGTTTACTAGTTAAAATTAAGTACTTTGCGTATTTTGTTACTTTGTAATGCTGCTTGTTTGAGTGCAATGATTTTAAAAATGTTCCCAGAATTTTGTTACACACACACACACACACACACACACATATATATATATATATATATATATATATATATATATATATATATATATATATATATATATATATATATATATATATATATATATATATATATATATATATATATATATACTTACTTTCTCGGTAGTTCGATCTAAAGTTCATGGGGATAGTGTTCGGAGCTAGACTATTTAATATCTCAATGGTTGTAGTGTATTAATTGAAATTAAGCAAATTTAGTATGTGTATGTCCACCTCGACATAGATTCACAAATTTTCATTATTCTTTTTAGTTTCTTTGAAAGAAGATATTTTCTTTGTGGTCTCACGTGAACTTCATAGATATCGGATTTTTATGCAAGTGCACATTTTATTTTCTTATGTGCATCTTTGTTAAACTTGGTAGAGGTTTCTAATAACATTAATATAACTCGAATTTGAAGTTTTATAGTGCATATAAATTCATACATCAAAGATTGAAGCATGTATTAGTGCTTCATAGCATATTCAGCATATTCTATAAGTTTTTTTATTTCATTGTATACTTTTAGTACACAATAAATCTAGTTTTAGTTTTTATTTTCAATGCACTTACGTAAATGTCTATCCAACAGAGCGGCTTTTTGCTTGGGAGAATGAAAGAATGCCTAGTTTATGGAGAACCAATAATGTTAGCAACTGATCAACAGAGCAAAGACGCTTACAGTTACAAGTTAAAGCTTACAGTTGCCAAGACATTGAAAAATCTGATAACGATAAAGACTCATTGTAATATGGTATCTACATCAATTCAGAAAAAAAAAAAAGACACGAGGAATGCTACTCAGTGAGTGCTTAGTTGGTGAAATTCAGCACGAGGTTCAGTCAGTTCCTGGTAGATTCAAAATGGAAAAGAACTTAACAGATATTCTTGCCAAGAGCTCCTACTACAAAACAATTGAGATCGTAGGAAAACATCTTTAAGGGTTAGATTTCAACTTGCCACAAAATATAGATACTAAACCTGCTTCTCTAAAAATATTGTCCAGTAACATCGGTTGATGTTAAGAGATAATTTTCTTGCTACAAATGTCACATACTGACATCATAAAAGGTAGAGAAGTTGAGTTGATTTTGAGTTTTACGTCCCGTTCAGCAGCGAGGCTATATGAGACGTGGACCTACTGATTAACGTGGAATCCGAACCACATGAGCTCCCGCCGGGAATCGAACCCGGGCCTCTCACGCCAAAGGCGCGTACGCTAACCGCTTAGAAAAGGTAGAGAAGCATCTCGTGATATACTGTAAGGCTAAATTACGAGAAGTAAATCCTTATTTAGTTTATTTTATTTATTACAGTGGGAATATGTAGAAAAGTGAGACTCGTATTACTTAGTCTAAAGTAAATGCACTCTACAACAAAATTGTAAAGAAAAACTGGAGATCTTGTTCTCATATTATTGTGTCCATTTTAATCTCATAATTTGTGTGTGTGTGTTTTTTTTTTTTAATATTTAAGGGTGCATAAACTATAACTATCATAAAAATAAATTCTGAAGAGGAGTCTCTGAAAGATAAAGTACACTTTCGATGTTATATTTCATCTAAAAAAGAAGAAAGAAAAGAAAAGAAAAGAAAAGAAAGAAAAAAGAAAGAAAGAAAACTTTGTCACGACTTTACTAAATGTTTGTAAATGCTCTTTTATTGCATTATTAGTCCATATTAAATGCATATTTTAACACACTTAACAGCATAGTTGCATTCATATTTCATGAATTTTAGGTGCACAAAAATCCGATGTCTAAAGGATCTACCAATATCCTTTGGAGCTAGACCACTAAACTTCTCCATGAGTGATAGTGTTCATACCGTGATTGCGTACGTGATCATCCATGAATTCGATAAAGGTGCACCAATTTTGTTGATTCTTTTATTTATTTGAAAGAATATGCTTTCCTTATGGTCTCCCATAAACTTCATAAGGACCTAGACCATGAAGCTCCTCAATGGCTGACAGTATTCATAATTAATTTTGGATATGATCAGTCATAACTTCGACAAAGATACTTCGATTTTGATAATTCTTATTTGTTTGAAAGAATATTCCTCTTTTGTGCCCCATGTAAACTTCATAAGGATATAACGATAGTCTTCGAAGGTACAGGGTGTCCATAAAGTCGCGTAATCAGAACTTTGAAGGGTCAAAACTTTTAAACCATAAGTGTGAATAAAATGAAACTCCTATCCAGGGAAGGTCTGTCCTTGTAGATGTTTTTGAGATATAAACCGTGGGGTGGGGGTTCGACGTTCATATTTACAAATACCAGAAGTTGAAAAAATTAAAGGCAGTTGTGCCTCTTTTTTTGTGTATAAGTTAAATGGGAATACTAATGGAGAGGCTAAATAGAAATGTATCATTCTGAAACAAGAAAGACACATTCATACCAAGCGTAGACATTTCACAGCCGTTATAATAGTTAGTCGTGAAAAATGCCTGTTTTCCGGCATTATGGTGTAATTTCGCAATACTGATATAGTAGTATCAGACTGTGTCAACATATGTGGATGGTTATCAACTACCTTACAAATTAAGCAAGAAACCTGTAAATCATGGAGAAAACGTAATAACGTATCTACGCTTGCAAAGGACTTCCTCAACTTCATAAGGATCTAACAGTAATCTTCAGAGCTAGACTATGGAACTATTCAACAGTTGACAGTATTAATATTGTAATTCATCGACTTCACTGCATGCATATTCAGGCATAACTTTAACATTGTATGCAGAAGATTTTTGATTATTCTTTTTCACTTGCAAAGAGTATCTTCTCACAGGTTCCATATGGATTTTCATCATAATCTAAAGACAGTTTTTGGAGTTAAACCATGAAACTCTTTCACAGATTATAGTGTTGTGCATGTTCACATATAATTCCGTAACGCGTAGATCGATTATGTATGTGTCTCTGTGTATGTTGTTATGCCATGTTTCGTAGGCTGACCCACTTTATAGAAAGCTAGTGGTGACCTTTAAGTATGTAACTAAGCTACTGAGTAACAAAAAAGGGTGCACTGAAATTGCGCAAACTTTCACTCCCTTGTCTGTTGACACAGACAAAGCCTTAATGAGCAGGCAACAAAATTGGAAATTGCGCAAAAAATGTGCAACGTTGCCACTATTACCATAAGCATTTCGACTAATAAAACAGTCACCAAAACGCAAGACGTTTTAGCGAAAAGATACAAAGTAATGGATGACAATACCATTTTCAATTATCGCTATTATATGTGTGTACGGACGTAGTTAGAGAGGGGGACGGGGAAACATGTCCCACTCAATATTTTTCTGTATCATATCTAACTGTAAGATTGCCTGCAAGATTAAAACTGTAAGAAAATAGTTATTGGAAGCAAATAGTTATTGGAAAACTGTAAGGAAAACAAACTTATATAAAATAAATTTTAAAAATTCTAGAAGTTCCCTGTAAATATCGTGGACAGGCGTTCGACCAATCAGAGATAAGGATTTGTTTACATTTTCCAGTTTTGGCCAATCGCAAACAAGCATTTGTTTACACATTCAGATATGTCTACCACGTATCTTAGTAACTGTCCTTTCGCTTTTCTATAAATGATCCTTATATTTGCATTTGCATCTTAGTTACTGTTCTTAGGTGCTGTGAGAAAGATTTGTTATATTATTATTGTATAAGTTGTTACAACAATGAGTAGTCAGTGTGCTGGTTGCTGATATAATAAGACAATAATATAACAAGCCAATGAGAGACGAGAGTCACAACGAGTCAATCAGGATCGAGAATTAATAATAACAAATTTAAGTGAGGAATTTCGAAGTCTTAAAGACCAGCGGAAGTCAAAAGGAGCGAGTTCGTCACGAGGAAACACGCTGAGTTTAGGAATTCACAGATAAACCATGACACGTATGACATTTTTAAAAGCTGTAAGATTTAAATTCCAAGTATACAAACTGTAAACATGAATGTTCTATAAATACATATTTTACTTCGTAAACACTACAATGCAATACAGTTATATCTCACAAAGGAACGGCATTATACATTTTATTTCGGTGCAAAATATAATTCAATTCCCTGAATCCTGTTGTTGGCAACGTTGCGGTGGAAATTTGCGCAATTTCAGCACTTTTTGTTTCTCGTTAATAAGTCGTAGATTACAGAAATTTATCAATGATCTAATCCTTAGAAAAATTTGCGCAATATCGTTGCACCGACAAAAAAATGTAAAAAATAAATAAACTTTAAAGAAAAATTACCGAATTAAAAAAACACTAAAAACCAGCAAATAAAATTAAAAAAATAAATAATATTAACCGACTTCAACAAAAACACGAAGAAGTAGAAAATAATAAAAACGCTAAAAAGGAGAAAATAATAATAATCATAATAAAGTGCTTAAAAGCAAAAAATAATTCATTACTACTATCTATAAAGAAATTGAAGTCTGTGAATTGAAGCAAATTAATACATCATAATACAATGAAACCTCCCTTAACGGACACCTCTATAATACGGACAATTTTTTTTTGTCCCGGCAAAAATATATGGTCTCTTACGGAACAAAACCCTCCCTTTCACGGACACTCTCAGATACGGACGCGGACAGTCCTTTTCCCCCCCCCAAACGTTCCAATAACCTCTTCATAACGGACAGGAATTTTTCTCGGTTCTGCTATATATTACAGTAGAGAAAAGACTTTTCCTTACAAGTGTATCTATCATGAGTCTAGACCTGGTAACCGTCAAACAGAACAGCTTCAGGCTGTACTTGAAATTCTTTTTCTCTGCCCGCAATAAACTGTTTTCTGATGGAAATCCTAGAAAACCTTCAATAAGCAATAACATTCACGCAGAGTCGCTCGTATGGCAAAGAATTCTATGCGAAAGATCTTTCCTTCCCTAACAAATTTAGTCCTTTTTCCTGCAGGAAACATATGTTAGTCAAAATCTTTGGTATGGTACTAAACTCCTGTCAGAACGACTCTGCATAAGGCCCATGCACTCCCAATAGCTTGCAAAAGAGTTTAGCCGATTAGTTGGTTCCTAATGCATCTTTTGAGAAGGTTCTGAAAATTTGAAATAAATGAAAACGCTTTCCCCTCCCATGTAGGAATATATCCAAACATCTTTGGCATATTATTCTTTATCAGTTGATGCAGTGTAGGAGAGAGTACCATGCAGGCCGTAGCCAGCCCAATAATGTAGGGGGCCCGGCAGAAGTTAGGGGGGCCCGATCCAACCATATTATGGTTCATCACCATATTATAGTTCATTTGCAAGCTTACCGTGAAAATTTTAGGGGGGCCCGCCCCCTATACCCTCTGTGGATATATATATATATATATATATATATATATATATATATATATATATATATATATATATATATATATATATATACAATACTTATAAATAGTGTGTAACAAAATTTTGGGAACACTTTAAAAATCATTGCAGTCAAACAAGCAGCATTACAAAGTAACAAAATACGCAAAGTACAGTAATCCTTTGAAACCCTTGCAAATATAACAATCCTTTCTCCTACCTTCTTCATCCACCATTTCATTCATTTCTCATTATCACCGTCTCCTTTAGCCTAGCCGGTATAAGCGTGGGACGCAAAACTTCAAGATTTCATTTCAAGTAATTTTATATTAAATTTTATTTTGTTTGACACAGACTTGAAATTTTTTATGGATAATACGTAGTAATGTATTATTATCTATTTTTAACCGCTTTATTATTATTATTATTATTATTATTATTATTATTATTATTATTATTATTATTATTATTATTATTATTATTATTATTATTATTATTATTATTATTATCCATTTTTAACGCTTTTGTTGAAATCAGCCCATGTTTTTATATAAAAAAAGATTTTATGTTGTAACCGTTCGATACACCCTGTGTGATTCAGTGGAACTAAACTAAAAATAAATTTTTAAAAAATGAAAAAGAGAATGAAGAAGAAAGAAATACAATTAAATATGAGAACCCATTCTTCAGAGAGTCACGCAAAATGATGGTAGCCAAGGTTAGTAGCATAATGGTACAATTCTATAATTATATCCATAGGTGTTGCTCCTTTTTGTTATGTGAGAAAGAATTTTTTTTTGAAGGAAGCCCCGGTCGTTGCCTTTTTAATGGTTTTACCCATTTGCTTTTTCGCGAGCACAGTTGGTTGACGTGTTTTCTACAGACTATTAATTCCCATTTTTGCATAGTGACTCGAGCCGTTGGGAAAAGTCGAGCTGACAATTATTTCTTGTAGGAATCAAATAACAGCATCTAGAGTTACAAGTGAATATTTCAGGTATCGTAGCATATTTTTCGTAATGTTTGGAGACAGAGTGGTATATGTATTTAACAAAGTCAAGATGTCTTAGTGTTGTCAGTGTTTTAAATGCTTGCATTCCTTTGATTCATTGTATGTTGGTAAAAGATAATAATTCTGAAGGATTTAATAGTTGCCCATATAAATACGAAATGTGTCTACAATACATTATTTTAAGCATATATATTTTTTAAAGGTATACAATTATAAAACTACAGTATAACCTGGTTTATCAGGCCTAATTCGGACCAAAGGCAATTCGGGAAATCCAACTCCGGATAATCCGGGTAATATGGATAATAAGCAAAACCAATCCTTAAATAAGCAGACTTACCGTTTACTACGATAATTTTTCACATCATTTATTAACAAAGAATTGGTTCATTATCCAGGGCCATCGCATGGGTTGTAAGCGCCCGGGCGAGAATTCCTAGGCGCCCCATTTCCTCTAGTGTGCTATGAGAAACAACCAGAGTTTACTCTGTACTCCTAGATTTAAATATGGAATAGGGTGGAGCGTTTTGCACTTTTGTTGGAAATTCGATGACGGCTAGTGCAGAAAAGCTGCCATTAGTGATTTTTAATTTTTTTTGGACAACCCGACCTTACTGATTTTTAAATTTTTTTTTGCACAACCCCTTACCCTGCCCCAACGGACTTAAAGTTTATTAAGTGTTTGGTTAGGCAACACGCACAACGCCAAAGACAGAAAAGCTCTTGTAGTCGTTTTTAGAGTTACCTGATGGCTATAATACAATTTAGCTATAATATTTTATTAAAAGAAACTTGTAGCAATGCCAGTAAATAATTTTAAAATGTTTGAGTCAAAGTACAGCCATATTAGCTCAGTTGTTGGAATTAATGTCCAGATTTTGTTTGGAATGCCACGTTAACGATGATTATAGGCATAGCCCTTGATATAACACGATTTTCTTTGTGCAACTCTTC
The DNA here is from genome assembly GCF_964235325.1 of Thermobia domestica. NCBI lineage: Eukaryota > Metazoa > Arthropoda > Insecta > Zygentoma > Lepismatidae > Thermobia > Thermobia domestica. The sequence continues at coordinate 35,807,248 of NC_137464.1, forward strand.
GCTTATTTTGCTCTGTACGCAAAATAACCCAGAACTCACCACGGGGAGGTGGTTGCACATCGAGTTCCGCCCACCCAACCACCCCGTAGGCATACGTTGACATTTGACCTTAGGTCACGTTCTTCTTGGTCTCGAAGCGGGGCATTCTTGTTCTAGACTTCAGTTTGGCTCTAACGTAGATACCTCTTGCGTTCTGGCCGCACGTTTTCGACGCTGCCTCGGACACCAGCTTCACTGTGCGTTCCACAGCTTGACTGTGGCAAGGGAATGTTGTTGTTAGAGTAGCTGAAAGTCGGATGTTTTCTTAAGCTGCTGATCCGTTATGCTTCGTGTGATTGGCGGCTCTGTTAGACATTTAGGCCAATTAATCATGTCGTAGTAATTTTCAGCTGTAAAGTTTAATTTCGGAACAATGAAGTCACGTGGGCGGTTTGATCTCGGAGTCTTTTGGCTGTGCACTTTTTAATCCTTCTCCAGCCTAATGTTCGAATATGCGGATTTTCATCTGCTGTCATCGCTATCAGAAGGTTTTCATGATGAGAGTAGTATCCGTTTGTTTGTAAAACAGAATGAACTATGTGTTGTAGGTTTTCTGGCAGAAAACGTCATAGCTTAACTATGCTAAACAGATGCATGGCGCCCATTTCGCACGAAGGATTTCGCCGTATTGAAAACCAGACGGGAACGTATACTTTAACAATGTACTGGCAAAGTAGACACAAACTTGAACTAGGTTTATCAGTACTGATGTAGTGGCGAGGCATCCTACAGGCCAATGTAAGCCATCGTGAATGTGATAATTGTCCTGGTTTTCTCTTTGCTAGATCGGTAGTACACATTCCTGTAGCAACAGCCTTACAAATTGCAAAGAGATAATTCTGGTCGCTGCTTAAACCATCTGGTTTTTCCATTTCAGACTCCCATTCAACGGGAATGGGTGTAAAGGAGACGATCGATGAACGTTCATAATCCTTTAACTTCTTTCCGATGGGGCCGGGAAAAGCCGGGTTCGGTCGTCCCACCATCCAATTCGGTAACCAGGTGTCGAAATGGCAACTCGTTGGTATGAAGAAGGCAAATGAGATGCTGCAGTTCCTTTCCTAGGGATCTTTTGTATCTGACTTATCACTCCGTTATCCCATCCTGTGTTCGTGGCTTCACCATCGCTGTCGACTGCCTCAAGACTTGACACGTCGTACTGGTTCTTCTTTAAAAGCTTCAATATAGAGTCGGCAATATCCTCGCCAGTGCCTGACTTAGGTTGGCATGACCCAAGTATTCTGAACCGGACTCCGATAGAACTGTGATATGTTTTCTGTAACCTCTCGTCTTCGTAGTTTGCCGGTTTTTTTTGTTTTTTTTTTTTTCACACGAGTTGCATCATTTTTTCCGTCGAAGTAGATACTTCTAATCGTCCGGCCTAGGTGAGCCTTTTCGTTTTGGATCTTCTCACCCAGTTTATCTTTTCCTCTTCGTACCTTAGATCTGTCAACAACAAGATTTTTGTCCTCTGGCGTTATGAATCTCGCGTCCTGAAGTATGGCAGAAGCGATCAAAGCAACCTGTCTGTCTGAAGCTCCAGTTCTAAACGCTACCTAAGCTGTATTTTGAAGACAGATGCGCTTTAGGCTATGTTTCCTTCTTGGTCGCGCCTCGAAGTCAGATCCCGACGTGCTTCCCGATTCAACAGCTTTGCTGGATTCCCCTGATGACGCCAGTATCTCTGACCTGTGTCTATGCCTAATCCCGCTAGTTGATGGGCTTGCTTTAATACTTCCAGCATCTTTCTTGGTTGTCTGCCCCTTAAACCTGTTTACTTTACGGGAAAACGTTTTTGACAGAGATTTGCTTGTTCGGACGTCAATGTTAGCAATGCTCACTTTCCGTGATGTCCTCTGGTCCAAAAGAAACTTGAATTCTCGTTTTGGAATCTTGCGTGTCCTCTCACAGTTGCAATCTTCGGCGGTTTTACATTTGCAAGACGCAATATCAAAAAGAGACTTTTCCGCGTGTGCAACAAAACCTGCACGAAATGTTGCTTCTTGTCCTTGTCGACTGAAATGTTTTTCCTTGGTGCGACTCTTATTATAAAATGTTTTCAGCATGTCAAAAACTCTCTTTTCTGAAACCACAGGAATGCTTGCTTTGCGCCAAATATGTACAACTCTTTGTCCAACTAGTTTACAAATGTCGGTCACTGGTAATTTAGTTAAACTTTCGTCACACTTAAACCACTTCGAAACCAATGATAATGGCGCATAACGTCAGCGTACGTGGGTAACTGCACTTCACTCATTTCATTTGGAGTGCCAAATAAGCCTCGTTTCACACTTTCCCGCGTTGGTCTGCTATGAGGCTTTTTCTTCATCTTGCTTTTCATTGCTTCCGAACTTGGAAACCAAAGTATACAAAATATCTCTGAGTCGTATCGCACTAAGAAGACTGTAACTTCAGGTACAATGCACAAACTCTCTGTCTTAACAGAAATAGTAGCGAACTAAAACAGTTAAAGCTTAAGCTGAAATAAACTGGCCTGTTGGATTGGTTGGGTTGGTATTTATACCACCGCCGAACTTTAGCGAGAATATTCTAGAAAAGTCGGCGTAGGTTCTGGAGCCAACGAGGCGAGCGGGAGGCGTGCGAATCTTGTCGACGGAGCCGGACGTTGCGACAACGCTCGAAGAGCGTGGCCAAAGTAAGCAACCACGAAATTGTGTAGCCTGCCGCTAGGTGGTATTTCCTGTCGGTGTACATAATAAGCGAAGATTTGCCAAAAACAAATCCTGTTATATCAAGAGCTATGCCTATAATCATCGTTAACGTGGCATTCCAAACAAATCTGGACATTAATTCCAACAACTGAGCTAATATGGCTGTATTTTGACTCGTAAACATTTTAAAATTATTTACTGGCATTGCTACAAGTTTCTTTTAATAAAATAATTGAATTATAGCCATCAGATAACTCTAAAAACGACCACAAATAGCTTTTCTGTCATCGTTTTGCAGCCTTCGGGAGTTTTTTCGTTCTATCATACTACCGTTCTTTCCGTATTGTGAGCCCAACCGAAAGTAATTATGAAGTACACAACTTGAACGATTTAATCGTTTTGCAATTTGCCGATTTAACAAGTACACACAGATACGTGGTTATTCCTCGCTTGACAACAGTTTTCTATGAGGCATGGCCCACACAATAACTCACAGACGATGACATCCGCGCTTATCGCACTGTGTCAGCTGATTATCAGAGGCGCATTAGGAGTAGTGCTGATTGTATAGAGGACGTCAAACAACAAGTAACCGTGGGTGTCTTTATACCAATTTCCATCCGACAATCGTCTCATTTCTCTTTTTGTGTAAACTACGCGTGCCATTGACAGCAAACGATATGTCTTTGTTTTTGTACAGTATACAATGTTATTTTGTATATATATCATCTTTATCCATCCTTGGCATTCTTGCTTTCTTCTATTTTCAAATGTCCCTCCTCTACCTTTATAACAGTTTCTAGCACTATATTTTTAATATTTCCGTACTTCGGTATTTCCGACCAGTCACATATAAACTTTTTCTTGTATTGAGATCTTGAGTTGAGTTGATTTTGAGTTTAACATCCCTTTCAGCAGCGAGGTTGTATGAGACGGGACCTACTGATTAACGTGGAATCCAAACCACATGAGCTCCCGTCGGGAATCGAACCCGGGTTTCCCATGTATTGAGGTCTTGCATACGTATGCGAAGAATATAGAATTATACCCGGAACAACCTATATATAACCATTTGTTTGATCTTATTTTGTAATTTTTATGGTTCTTAATAGACTGATTAGTTATTTTGAATACACTACTCAATACAGAAATGGATTACAGCTTTCCAATGTTTCAGAATGCTCAAATGTAGCTTTTCAACCTTCAAACAAGTGAATTTCGTTTGACAGTCTGAAACTATGGTCGACTTCAAAACTCAAACTCACTTCTGGTGCTTGGGGTCCCGGGTTCGATCCCAGCCCCCGCCAAGTGAACTTTGTGGTGGACACACACCGTGTGCGTGGGTTTTCTCGGGGTTCTCCCGTTTCCTCCCACTTTCTTCATTCCACCATTTCATTCATCCCTCATCATCACCGTCTCCTTTAGTCTAACCGGCATAATCGTGGGACGTAAACCTCAAAGATTTCATTTTTTTCAATACTCAAACTTGAAATAGTACATTTATAACTAGTAGTTGCAATGGAGTAATAAGATCAAAGATAGAACTCCTTTCTCGGACGCTGAATTCATATTAAAAGGTCATTAGGCCCACTCACTATCCTTTACTGTCATCGTTCTTAAGCGATAAATGTTGATAGCTAATTCGAATTCCAGTAGGAAGTCGAAAGTCCGAACTAATTGGGACCACAGGTAGTTCGGATTTTCGAAAATGACCAAGAAAATGCCATTTATGCTTAAATATACTGTACGGTATGCTCTTTTATCAATACAGTGGTTATACATTACATACAGCAATTACAATACTGTACGTAAGGTTACTTACATCTAGTGTTTCTGAGGAACCTGCATCTACACTAGATTACACTGTTCTTGTAACTCACACTTGAAACTTAACTTGTATAGGCTAAGGGAAAAAAAAGCATGTATGACAAACAATTACATATGAATGAGCTTTTGTAAAAACACTTGACTTCACAGAACGCCGTCAGACAAACCTATTGTTTGTTTATCGCTGGCGCTAAGACAAAATGTAAAAAGCTTCTAAGGACAGCGTTCGGATTTTTGACGTTTCGGATTTTTGACGTTCGGATTATCGACGTCCTATTGTACCTAGTAATAGCTAATTTGAACCACTTCCGGCTTGAATAGAGGGTTAACGGAATAAATGGAACTATTCTTGGGAAACTAAATCGACTGCAAAAAGACACTTCTCGATTTCTCTTACAATTTTTGCTCTATTGAATTCAGACTGGAAGCGGAAAGTACTACCAAATTTCAACCACTTGTAATTTCGGTATAGGTTCGAGTTGCATGACATAATTTTGAGACACTGAGTTGGGTGTAAAAAACTGTTTGTCGTTATCTATTACCATTTCTGTTCAACGATGATAAGTGTTGAACCAAAAATGAAGCATTTCAAGTTTGCTGAAAAAAAAAAAAAAAACACATCTCGATATCTCTTACCGGTCTTGTTCTATGAAAATCAGTACTGAAATCAGCATTTAACTACTTCCAATTTTCGTAGAATGCAGCCGATTGTATGGATATATTCTCTTGAGAATCTGAATTGACTGCAGAAAACAGGTTGTCGCTAATCATTTTTATTCTATGGGGAGAAATATTGATACTGGAAATGGTTAATTTGAACCACTTCCGGTTTGAATAGAAGGTTTGCAGAGGAAATGGAACCCATTCCCGGCATGCTAAATTGATTGCAAAAACTGCATTTCGATATCTCTTTCCGTTTTTCCTTTTATTTTTCTTTCTTTTCTTTCTTTTTTCTTTCTTTCTTGCTTTATTCCCCCTAAGTTAGACCTTCAACTTCGTAAGATTTGTATTACTTCATGGATAAAGGTTCGGGTGGAGCGTAAAATACTATCCGCTGTAACACTTCGGCAGGGATATTAGTTATCAGCTACTTTATAATAACAATATGTTGAGAGCAGATTATTGGTGATACATTGACCAAAAAAAAAAAAAAAAAAAAAGTCTTGGCTCGTAGAAATTATACAAAAATAATCCTATTTTCCCTTCAGGCGCGTGGTCCTCGGACCCCATCTCTATCTACATCCGTGACTGAACTTTAGTTCCCAAACCTTTTTGTAATGACACACCTTACTGAAAGCCCACGATATTAAGTGCACTTATCTAAATTTTTAAGTTACTAGCTATACCTGTACTCTCTACACAGCGCATCATTCACATGTGAGCATGAATCTCCTTGTCATTCCACATATCTGTGCATATCCCTTTACAGACACAAGTGAAAGACGTCTTGAAAAAAAAAAAAAAAAAAAAAAAAAGGCCAAGGGGTACCATAAAGGGGAGATTTTTTAAATATCTCGCACCGTTTGCGACATTTGAGCCTATTTTCCAATTGGAGTTTCTAATTCATATATGATCAGTGTTTTCTTTCTTCTTGCACTTGCATGAACTATGTAATAAGCAAATACATAAAACACACATAATTAATTACAATGTCAGTGATATATAGCGTTGATTGGGCGTCTTCGTTTTTCATTATCGTTTGGCCATGAAACAAACACCGGAGAGATATACTAATCCCATATACAAATATGTGGTGTTGGAATGTATAACTCGTAAGATATGATGCTTTACTTTTTAAAATTTCAATACTTCCAGTTTACTCCTAAAATTAATAAAGAAATAACGGTGATTTTAAAAATACCAGGGAAGCAAGAAAGTTCGTGCGCTTTTGAACCACTCCCGCTTCCATTTGGCTGCTGCGGCGACATCTGTCCCCGTAGCATGAAAGTTTTGACTGTTTGGGAAAGCTTATTCATTGACGCATCAGCTACGGTGAATATAACAACGCATTTGTCAGTGTAGTGTGTAAAAATCGCTCGTGATCATGTCAGTGTCAAATGAAGTTTTTAGAGCTTGTTTGCTTTACGAGTTTAAATTGGGGACAAATGGTGCAGAAGCAGCTAGAAAAATATGTGTTGCGCTCAGAGAGGGTTTAATAAGTAAATGTACAGCACAAAAATGGTTCCAGACCTTTTCAACTGGCGACGAGACCTTTCAAGATAAGCCTCGCTCTGGGAGGCCTAAATCAGTGGACATGGACCACCTGAAGGCCTCTATTGAAGATTATTCCAGTCAAATATGTGAGGAACTTGCTCACCGATTCGAGGTAAGCAGGAAAATTATTCGGGTAAGTCTGCGTCAGTTGGGGAAGACCTGAAAACTGGGTCAGTGGGTCTCTCACGAGCTGACCGCTATGAGCCAATTTCTAAGACTGAATATCTGTTCATTTTTGTTGACGAGACACAAAATCTGTCCAATTTTGGACCGTATAATAACTTGTGACGAGAAGTGGGTTATGTATGACAATAAAAAACGGTCATACCATTGGCTATCACCGAATGATCCGAAGCCTTTGACTGCAAAACCGAACATCCATCAACACAAGGTTTTGCTTTGTGTTTGGTGGACTACAAACGGTATCGTGCACTACGAATTCTTGGAACGTGGTAAGACAATTACCAAAGATGTGTACTCATCACAACTGAGAACGGTAGCCACCAAACTGACCCAGAAACAGCCAGCACTAGTGAACAAAAGAGGTGTGCTCTATAACCAGGACAACGCGCGCCCTCACACCGCAAAACAGGCGCTGGAAGTAATCTCAGAACTTGGTTGGGAGCTTGTATCTCATCCTCCCTACTCCCCAGATGTCACCCCTTCGGATTGCCATTTATTCTTGGCCATAGACAACTTTATGCGTGGCAGGCAGTTCAAGACTGAACAAGACGTCAAAAATGCAGTTGCTGAGCTTTCCGAGTCTCGGGAACAAATATTCTACAAAACTGGCATTTACAAGCTTGTTGAGCGCTGGGAGAAGATTGTAGAAGCAAATGGAGGCTATTTTGCCGAATAAACAAACCGTTAAAACCCTGTAATTGGCAGTTTTCTTCCATAGTATAAAAGCGCACGAACTTTCTTGCTTCCCTGGTATATATTCAATTAGAACTGAACAATCTACATAAAATTTACAATCGATCAGGGAAAACGGCATCTTTCTAGAACTTGTGGTTTCCGAGATATCATTGTCTAAACAATTGGCTACAAACCTATAAACGTTCGCAAACATATGAACTTTTCTTGATCACAAAGATATAAACCTAGCATTTTAATATATAGATAATTGCAAAGACTGTAAGTTTCTGTAAACTAGTTATTATATGTTCGCGACACACCCTAAGGGACTGCGCGATACCACATCAACGTGTCGCGACACAATGGTTGGGAATCTCTCTTAGGGTAACGATTTCCTTTCGAGATGGGCAACTTTCAAAAATATGTGGAAGACAATGCCTATGTTGTGTCTGCACAAATATAGAAGTAGTCCTTGTTGACAAGGCCGTCCGGCAGCTTATCATACAAATATTCGAGAAACTAATGTATACAGTAGGAAACAAGTTTTGTGTGTGTGTATATATAGAATATGTATATAGGAAAGGGAACTAAAAATTCAAATGTTATTTCTTAATATTCCCTTGTGGTTGTTGTTGTTTTTTTCTTTCTTTTGGCAGTTTGTTGGTATGATAAATATAAATCTTTGAAAACAATACTTACAACAGGTAGATTTCTCGTACCTTCAAGGATAAATCTTCTGAAAAATAGTTTCTCGTATTACATTCACTCACTGCAGCCTCCCTTTCTATATTTTCATAGGAGCCAGGGTGCCGATCCTGGGGGGCAGAAGGCCCAGGCCCCCCAATGCTCATGTGGGCCTCCATGTATCTTTATATATTTTTTTATTATTATATGTATTTTTTATTATTAACTGTATTTTTTATGAATATTTCCTATATTTGGCATAATTTGAATTCAATTTGTCTTTAAATCTTCATATATGCCTTCTTAGACCCTTGTCTGGAAAGAAATACACATCTGAATGCCGCGCCCCCAAAGTTACAGAGAAATCGAGACCCTTACTAGTAACTATTGCTACATATGTTTTAATACAAAAGGATACGAGCGAAAAAGTGCTTGTTACGAGAATAACGCGAAGAGCGGAAGGAATTGTCAGAATAAAAGCGGAGTGATCATATGTCAGACAAAAGTGAAAGATGATGTTAATAAAATAAAACCAACATTGAATGTTGAAAGGATAAAGGCGAAGTACGATATAGGTACAGTAACAGAATGAAAAGAATGAGGGTATTGATAATAAAACCGATAAACTGTGTTGACAAGATCAAAATAGGAAAGAAAATGAAGCAAGGGTTAAAATTTTCAGTAACAGCGAACGCACCTTTGAATTTCGATGATATAATAGTTCAACCAATTTATTCTGAGCTTGATCGATTCCGTTTTAAAAGTGGTTACAGGAAATAAATGTACGGTAGACTCTCGACAATCTGACAATGTGGCGGAACTACAGGTCGGAGTTGTATATTCTTACTTCCTGTCCCCCTCCATACCTCCTGTGCAGGGCCGGCGCGAGGGGGGGTCGAGCCGTGCCACCGCCCAGGGCGGCACGTCTAGTGGGCGGCAAAATTTGGAAAAGAAAAGAATAGTATCAAAATATAATGGTTCGTAATAGGCCCACATGGAAAAATAAAACTTTGTTCACCTGAGAATGTAATTAAACTTAATTCACTCACATTCAGGAAAATACTCACTCAGGAAATTCAAAGCATTCCCCCTCATTTTCAATAATCAAACTACTAGCTACAGGTATCTCGTTCAAGATTTCCCTTGCAGCGGCGTAGATAAGATTCTCAAATAGGGCAGATATTATCAAGTGTCTTATATATATATCACCATCTCTGGGCCTACACCTATCCAATGAGAGCTTCCGAGTACCAGTTGCACTACGGTTGGGAGCAGATATATGTGAACCACACCACTGCCCCATTTGTAACACCTTTGTAACAATTTGTAACGGTTTGTCGTGCAAAAGCAGCGCAGGCAGACACCCACGTCATTAAAGTGTAAATGATATAATATTAAGAGCATTAATATCAGCAGGGGTCCCAGCAGTGAGGGAACCGATTGGATGCAGCCGATCTGACGGAAAAAGACCCGATGGTATGACATTAGTACCTTGGAAGAAAGGAAAGGCATTGATTTGGGACTTCACATGTTCAGACACCTATGCCCCCTCCAACCTACAATATGCCTCAGTACAAGCTGGACTCGTAGCTGCTCGAAGAGCGAAAGAAAAAAGGAATAAATATAGCAATCTACTCGATAACTATTGCTTTGTTTCAATAGCAATTGAGTCTAGCGGTTCTTGGGAAGAAGGAGGCCTCAAATTTATAAAAGAAATCGGCCACCGTTTATCAATTAAATCAGGAGATAATTGAGCAAAAAGTTTCCTGATTCAACGCATAAGCATATCCATTCAACGTGGGAACGTGTCGGCTATAATGGGAACGTTACCCAGTAGTAAAGAGCTAGAAGAAGTCTTTCTTCTGTAATTGCGGAGAAGGGAGGTTAGGAGTAAAAATAGACATCATTGGTGCATCAATTTATGTAGCAACCGAGCAAGGAGTATGGAGAGACAGCTCACAGTCAATAAGTTTATATGAAAAAAACCGGCATGAATGCTGTACCGTACGTCAAGACAGTGACATAACATGACAGGTTGGAGCCTTTGAAAGCACAAGATTTAGTATTACCTGCCGAACGTCATGGGAACAAAGTACCGAAGAATAGATATTTACTGTTTCATTTGAAATTTTCATTATAACAGTTTTTTTAAATAATCATTGTTATTTTACAATTCTTATGTAATTACTTATGGTTGTATCTAATATATATATATATATATATATATATATATATATATATATATATATATATATATATATATATATATATATATATATATATATATATATATATATATATATATATATATATATATATTCTATTCAGCAATATTCTAACGCTCCACTCCAAGTATGCAAAAGGTACAATCCTACTTGAGACAGGCGGTTCTAGCCTACAACACCTAGAGACATTTAGGTTCTAGCAGCGAGTTTTTAACCAATTTACAAATTCTTCTTATCAACATATATATTTTAGAGCACTAAGCAATATAAATTTGACAGCGTCATGGCCGAACACATTAAAAGAACCATGTGAGGACAAAATAAATACCACCATTACTAAGGAAAAGATGTTCAAAATGAAATTATTCCAATTCTTAGTGAGTGAATTGAAAGTCAAATACTGTCTTTGTTGAGAGCTGCAACATATAGTATAATACTAAACTGTACACCAGATATTTCTAGTACAGAGCAAATGACAACAATCGTTTTGTACAAATTACATACAGTAATGAAGAGTGCTTTGTAAAAATTTGCGAATACTTTCTTGGTTTCGTACCAGTAACAGACACCACTGGTCTAGGACTGGCAGAAGTAATAATTAAACAGCTAGAGGAAATGAACTTCCTATCGAAGACAAGAAGGTTCAAAGATATGACAATGGTTCCAATATGAAAAGCAAACATTCAGGTATTCAGAAGAGAATAATAGAAGTAAATTCCCAAGCCTTTTATCTTCCTTACTAAACTTTATCGTTAACGATGCAACCAGAACACCTCAGTCCACCGTTTCATTTTTTATATAGTTAAAAAAAAGTTTGACTCCTTTTCTGCGTCAGTTCAACGTTGGGCCATATTAAAGGAACATATTAGGAGCCTCACTTTAAAACTATTCAGCACCACACAGTGGGAGAGCCGAATTGATGCTCTAATTCCACTTAGATATCAAATAGGAGAGGTTTATGATGCCTTACTTCAAATAGGTAATGACAATAGAACAAACAGAATGATCGCCTGCGATTCTCTATGTATAGCAAACCAGCTGAGTGGCTTTACTTTCTTTGCTCACTCGTTATCTGGTATGACTTTTCACTCCACATAAAGATAGTAAGCAAAATTATCCATGTGTTGGATGTAGTCGGGTTTCTTCAAAATATATCTAAGTACTTTGAGAGGAGCAGAAATTATGCAAAGTTCAACTTTACTTAGTTGATGCGATGGAGTTGGCATCAGCATTAGATATGGATGACCCACGGATAGGTAATGCAGTGCAAGCTCGAAGTCGAAAGAAGAAGAGACGATTTCAGTACGAGCCAGAGAATGAAGCTATTGAAGATCCACATAACAAAATACAAGATCGATTTTTATTACAAATTTCTAGATGTGATTGTGTTAGCTTTAAGAGAAAGGTTTGAACAACTTAAACATCATTGCGAGTATTTCGATTTTCTTTACGATATAAGTAATCTGAACGATATGCCACCTGAACTTTTGTCTGAAAAGTCACTGCATTTTAATATGTGAAGAATCGAAAGATATTAACCCCCAGTGAGTTGAAAGACGAACTGAAACTATTATCGGCTATAATTAAGCCTAAAAGTTCAACAAAAGAGACTAAAATTAATTAAGGAATATGACTTTGCTCCCAATGTCAGTGTTGCACTTATGATTTTGTTTACCTTACCAGTAACAGTGGCAAGTAGAGAAAGAAGTTTATCGAAACTTACTCAGCTTATTAAAAACTGTCTACGTTCTTCCATATCTGAAACACGCTTAAGTGGTCTAGTGATGATATCAATGGAACACGAATTGGCTGAAACATTGGACTACGCGAATGTGATAAAGGAATTTGATCATATCAAAGCAAGAAAAGTTGTTTCAATTAAGGTATGTAAAATTTGTGTATTTCTGTTGCATTTTAGTACGCTATAAGGCTTAGGCTAATCACTTACTTTTGCTGTAATATATTCACTATATTATCTTCATGCTCCACATTATTGGAAACACCTTTTGATATAAACTTAAGCTTAAAAATTAAAATTCTTAGTCGGACTAAAGCATATACATATATTTAATTTTCTGTATGTCCTGCTGCATATCACGTACAGTGAAATCGATCATACTGAATATTGTGTCGTGTATGGAGTCGTTTAAATATTACGTAAGCATTCGAGAGAGGTAGTTCAATTTTTTGTTTACTTTTCCTTTTCATACATATTTTTAAATATGGTATCTTACTTTTTCTTAATACCTGAACGTCCTCTGTCAAAATAAGGTTTGCGGATTAAAGAGGCGGCATTTGAAAGTACCGCCCGGGGCTGCAAAACTGCTAGCGCCGGCCCTGCTCCTGTGTATAACAAAAACACCAAAAGCGGTTCTTAGATGTACTTTACGAACAGTTACAATCCCATTGCTATTGGTTGATCAGCAAATATTTGTACTGTTATCGTTTTCTTTCTTTCTTTTTTTTTAAAAAAAACTTTACAACATGAATCGGTTGCACATTGTTTTCAAAAGTGTCTGCAAGTTCTTCCGAAAATAGACTTCCAACACGTAACAAGAAAAGATAATCCATCTTTAATAATAATAATAATAATAATAATAATAATAATAATAATAATAATAACAATAATAACTAACTAACTAACTAACTAACTAACTCTATGGCCTATGGAACCCGGAGGTTCAGTGCCGCGTTCACAAAAGCTCTCCACTGACTTCTATCCTTAGCTAATTGCATCCAGTTTCTACTTTGTATTCCTATCTCTGCGAGATCCATCTTAATATTGTCCTCCCATCTGCGCCTAGGTCTTCCTAATGGTCGTTTTCCTATGGGTCTACCAGTCAAGACTTTGAAAGCGTTTCTACTTTCTTCCATTCTAGCTACATGACCTGCCCACCTAAGCCTCCTAGACTTGACGACCCTAACAATGTTGGGTAAACCGTATAAACTATGTAGTTCCTCGTTATGAAGCTTCCGCCATTACTCATTCTCGTTCCTCTTGGGTCCGAATATTCTTCTCAGGATCCTGTTCTCAAATACTTTCAGTCTATGTTCTTCCCTCAAAGTAAGCGACCATGTTTCACAACCATACAGAACAACAGGCATGATTATCGTTTTATATATTTTAAGCTTCAAATTCCTCGACAGAATTCGCGACGACAAGAGATTTTGAACCGAATAGTAACACGAATTCCCTGCTTTTAGTCGACATTTAATTTCTTCGTGAATATGATTTTCGTCTGTTAATATTGATCCCAAATATTTGAAAGTATCCACTTTATCAAAAGCATTATTTAATATTTTAACGCCTCCACAATTTGCCGTATTACGGTCCCGACGCACTTCCATGTATTTAGTTTTCTCTGCATTTACTACTACTACTACTACTACTACTACTACTACTACTACTAATAATAATAATAATAATAATAATAATGCATGTGTCTGTTGTAAGCTTTTCAAATAAAAAGGAGCTAGCTAGAGCCATTAAAATTGGTTGACCAGATCTAATCATGTACGAAGCCACTTTTTCGATCTTTCTTTCAAGGAGGATAGGGGACTTTAAAGTAAGGACATTTCTTCTTTGGTTATTTCTAAGAACGCCTTTCATTTACGCAACCTACATTACATCTTTGTTATGGAGGCTTACATAACAGCAGAAGATAAATAGCCGGGAATGGAATGATTATAGGGACATTCCTTTAAGGACATTATTCTTCCTCTCTTTTTAGCCATTTTCTGGGCTAAGACCGGGAACGATGAATGCTTACAGCTAGTAATTTAATAAATTCCTCTGGACTATGCTACCAAATTTCTTATGATGTCGAAATAGTATAGCGGAAACGCATCTCCTTATAAATTCTCCAATAACACACATGAGAGCAATATTTCGAAAAGTAATGGGGATAGTGCTGTTGTTTAAATAAACAGCACCGCTATCTCCATTTCTTTGCGAAATATTGCTTTCACTTGACAAAATCTCCCATGAGTTCATTGTCCTTCTAAAACCAATAACACTGAAAGATGTTCTTCAAGGGGTTGTAAGAAAGGAAGATGATCACGTACTGTACTTTTGTGGATATTCAGGTGTCTAACACACAGAAGTAAATTAAACACTAAGGGCGTTATGCAGAATCGTTCTGAAGCTTGATTAGTGCCATACTAAAGAATTCGACTAATATGTTTTCTGCAGTCTCAGGTCTTTATTATGACGCTAATCATACGTCAAAACGACTCTGTATAAGACGATATTATTTTAGAACTACCATTGCTTCAGTGCGGCCATGTTCCGCCCCCAGAAAGGTAGCCAAGTACATGGTACTGCGTACCCTGCGGGAAAATAAAGTTTCACCAAAATCTGAAGCCAACTTAGGCGGGTGTCCAACTGACAGAAGTGGCCAAGTTAAGAGGTTTTATTGTACTCCAATCAGATGCCATTGTTTAAACGAAAGGTCGCCATTGTTGTGTCAGATCCACGGCCAGGACGACATTGATGAGGAAAACAACCATGATGCTGATACTGCAGCCAAGCGCGTCACTCATTTCACATTGTGTTCGTTAATCTTTTTACGATAGAACCATAGAATGGTAAACTAATAATAGTAATATCGCATGAATATTGCCATTTATGCTTAATTAGTGTTTAAAAATGTCTATCCATACCAGAGCTTCCGCTACAAAATTCGATGCGCTTTTACAGTACGACTCTGAAACATGGATAGGCCTAATTAGATAATGCGTATACTAGTTCCTGTGTAATTCCTTGGCCTAATTATGATTGGTCCCATAGTTCTCGAACTATGGAGCTTCAAAATTTATTTTCCGCCGTTTTCGGCAGCTTATAACTTTGGACTTGCGAAAATTATTAGAAATGTTTCTGATTGGTTAGATATTTTATATAAGATGGCTATCTCCGTTATCGCCATTATTTCAGCACCTGATATACGGATATTTATTCCTATAATAGAAAGAAACGACCGAACAAAAATCTAAGTTCTTTTAATATGGAATCGGAATCTGCAACTTTGATTAATGTCCATGAGACATTTGGCAACATAGGGAAGTCATGATGCTCGATATTACTCTCTGTTCATGTGTTCATCCTTGGCTCTTTCTAGCGTCCATCTGCTGTCATAGGACTTACCTTTGAATATCTGGCCTCAAATACAATTTCATTACATTCTTGTCGCGGTTGAACCTTACGTTTTCTACCTCCTTTCTACAGGAAGGGAGAGAAGAGGGAGTAAGGTGGAGCCACTGAAATCTATGCTGAAGATGCGCACTGGAGACGAGTGGTGGGACGGATTCGTTTTGCTTCTTACGAGAAAAGAAATGACACATCTTGCTTCAAGACGAGAGGACTCCGCAGTAGATTTTCGAAGTATTATATTTGCTTTGCCACGCTAAAATATAAATTATTAAGGAAAATAATAAAGCAATAGAATAAAATACAATGTACTTTACAATTTTGGAATTTAATAACACCTGACGTATATTTACGTAACTTTTTTTTTTTCAAACATTTAGGAAACGAATGTTCTTAAACTACATTTTGTACTGAAATGCTACTGTGAAGGAAGGCATGTGAAGGATCAGATAAATATGTATGTGTTACATTTGTAGTTAAAATAAATAATTATAAAATACCAATACATAAAAAATAATGTCGAAAAATAAAATTTCGAATTTTGCAAAGAAGTACATAAACATGCTTTTACATGGTTTTTGTTAGCCTGAAGGTGAGAATCATCGCGAATGTGAGTCAAGTTGTCAAGTCATGTATCATAGTCACATAAAGCAGGGGCACTCATGAGGATTCAGTAAATTTGGTCTCCGCTAGTCTTGCGAAGGTTTACATACATTTCGGAGCTTTTTCGTAGATAAGTGATTAGCAAACATGTGTTTGATATGGGGTACCTAGGTTCGATTCCCGATAGAAACGCATTTGATTCAGAATCTACATTACACAGGAGGTCTACGCCTTGGTGCTGAATGAAGGCGAGTGGTCGAATAAATTACTCATTTGCTGTAGAAACAATCAAAATTGAATGTTTATTTGAATTTCATTGCATCATGAAAATATTATCGTGTCTCTGTTTCGCAAGGGAATAATCATAAATACATAAGAAATGAAACCAGTTTACTTTTTATCTTTAATTATTTTTTTCTGTTTCAAATTACCCTGATATTAAGTAAGAGTGTTAATTTATATGTACATTGTAGATTTAACCGAATGATTTTTACAGAATCTATTGAGAAATTAAAATTCAAGAAGTAGTTTGAGCAGCATTGAGAACATAAATTGTTTTCCTCTTCTTGAACAGTTTGAATAAGACATATATCGTACTAGGTATTATTATGCAATGGCAAAATTAGTTTTTATTTTTCGTATAATACTTGTATCCCACGTTAGATCAAAGTGAAAAATCATCATAGGCCCCAAAACTCTCAAAGGGGCAAGGAGGAAAGGCTAGTCGCTTTTCCCGCCACTGCCAATGTGTCTTGAATATTGTAGAAATCTGAAGAAGCCGTTGAACGAATCGAAATACATCTCTTATGTTTTGAAATAGTTACTTCACTTATAAACACCTTTCACAGTGAATAGGTTATGTGATCTTCTTTACCCAGAAGAATAAAGACATATACCTAGTACCAGATGTAACAATATATATATATATATATATATATATATATATATATATATATATATATATATATATATATATATATATATATATATATATATATATATATATATCACAAACTATATAACTCACTGGTTCGTAAATTGACCGATTCTTAAATTACCTTGTTAAATCTTTTATTATCTTTAGATGCTTCGTAAACATTAACTCACTTTACAATGTGGGGGGCGCGGTGGCTTAGTGGTAGATCCCAGCCCCCGCCAAGTGAACTTTGTGGTGGACAAACACCGTGCTTGTGGGTTTTCTCGGGGTTCTCCCGTTTCCTCCCACTTTCTTCATTCCACCATTTCACTCATCTCTCATTATCACCGTCTCCTTTAGCCTAACCGGCATAACCGTGGGACGTAAAACTCAAAGATTTCATTTCATTTTTTCACTTTACAATGTAACAGCGAAACTATATCATTACATAACATAATATCATGTTTGTTTGTTACTATGACAACCACCAGTTCGTCGTTCTGGTTACATATCAACATTCCAATTATTTATTCGAAAAACACATATTTAGTCTTATATTATTTCTTTCCTTTTCTTCTTCTATAAAATGAACTGGCTTGTACTTATTTGCAAACCACTTACTGTAAGCTTGAATTGCAAGTCGGCCAAGCTTGCATTCAGCTTGATTTGAAAACGTGCAAGCATGCCGCAAGCTGGATTTCAGTAACGAAGTTACGTGAGGGCAACCTTGCATTCAGTGTTCCATTCAAACTTGACGCAAGCGTTTCACAAGTCAAGTCAAGTCAATAGCCAAAGAACGGCCAGTGATGCTATGACGCTCTGCGAAGGTTTTAAAGCATCGCTTGCAAGTACAACAAAAGGCAGATTGTATGAAAGCATGCGTTTGAAGTGCAAGCATAGAAAGCCAAAAACTAGCCACACGCCAACTGGCCGAAAGCTTTCTTGCTACTAGGGATATATCTGTACTTTAGTTGTGATTTAAGATTTCCCCCCGGAGGAGTAATTTGAATACATGGAGGGGTGCGAAAGTAGCAGTTACTGCAAAAATACTGGTAATCCACGTTGAACACAATTGGAGATAGTATGTGGCCCGGAGGGGGATTCCGTACCTCCGGAGGAATTTCCGCCCGGGCTATCCCCTGAAATAATAACTGACTATATTCGAGCCGGGCAAAAAGTTTATAAATAAATGATAAAGTAAAGGTAAAAATAAACAATTCATATAATTCTCAAACTTTACAGTAATTTATCAACTTCACTGTTACTGATAGTTACGACGTCTCTTTCTTTCGTAGGTGAAGATAATACGAAAAGATGTCGGGAGATGTCTCTGGCTGTCGACACACAACTGCATTACATACTGAAGGAGAGCGCCAACTTGCCAGGTGATTGTGGAAATCCTCTGGAACTACCTCCGTGGTTTGAATGGGATAAATTTCGAAGGTGAGGAGAAACCTATCAGTCGAAGATAATGAAGTTATATAATACACTTTGTTTGGATGACGCCTCAAACTTTTAAAATTATTACTCAGATTACCATCAGTATCCATCTCCCTATGGTCCATGGAGCCCCCCCACTTTTCTGATACATCCCTCCAAGTCAAGCAATCAGTGCTTTCCTCTTCTTTAGTGTTAAAATATTTTCCATTTCCTCGCAAACCGTAATCTACGATATGCATTCTTATGTTTAGATAATTATCCAGTAAATATTTCTGGTCTCCCTAACCCCCCCCCCCCGAATAAAGTATGAGAGAATGCTTTGAAGCTTTAATCAGAAATCACCAGATCTTTGTGGTAATACGGAAAGCAAAACGAGAAAATAAATAAATAAATAAATAAATAATAAGGGATGAAAATTGCCATCCATGCCCGCTATAAATTAATCACTACCTCCCTCAGAATATTTTATTAGTCCCAGAAGGAGAGAATGTGAACTATTTTCAGTGAATAATATGCGCTTACTATTAGATGGTAAAATGAACCAGTTTTAGATTAAAAAAAAAGTAAGTTAGATGAAATATTTTTGCTCATCTAGCGCCAAATTGCACATGATGCATATGCAGTATTTAGGTTCACGTCTCATATAGCCTCGCTGCTAAACGGGACGTTAAACTAAAAATCAACTCAAAGAATTTAAGGTATTTCTATAGGAAAGGGGTAGCGTGTCATAAGAAGACCTAACACGCAAGGGCGCCGATCCTGGGGGAGCCCCAAAGGTCCTTTCGGGCCATAATTTGAATGCAATTTGTCTTAACATCCTCATATATATATATATATATATATATATATATATATATATATATATATATATATATATATATATATATATATATATATATATATATATATATATATATATATATATATATACCTTCTGCGTCTGAGTGCCACCTCCGAAAAAAAAATATAGAGAAATCAGCGTCCTTGCTAGCACGACTACAAAACTGGTTTTATTTTCGAGTTCAGCACATTCAACTTAGAACATTATTCATATTCCTTGTGAGAAAAATGCTGTTGACTAGTGTAATCGAGATGAGACTGAGATCGAGACGGTGATTTTTTACTCGACACGAGACCGAGAGCATTGTTTATCAACTGACAAGCGCCCAAATCCATGTGCAGTATCGTCTCCTCTCTATACCATTCCCAATTTTCTCAGAAAATCAATTTCGGTCCGGATCTATTTTATCCATAAACTGATTTTGTTATCGAGCACAAAATGGTATTTAATCAGAAAATTTTCATCAACCAGTATCCAGAATAGTTGATTTGTTTCTTGGGGCCTCGGTGGCTCAGTGGTAGAGTGTTCACCTCTGGTGCAAATGGTCTCTGGTTCAATCTCAGCTCGCCTCAAGTGAACTTTGTGATGGGCAAACATCGTGTGCATGGGTTTCCTCGAGGTTTTCCCATTTTGTCCTTATTTTTATTACACCATGTCATTCATTTCTCATAACCACCGTCTGCATTAGCCTAGCCGGCATAATAGTGGGACGTAAAACTTAAAGATTGCATTGCATTGATTGCTTTTTCCTTCGGAAAAATTGGTTCCGTTTCGGGAACCAGAATCCAGTGTAACCCCTTTTACACCTATGTTCTGTTACCTTTTACTACTGTGCATCTAATACATATGGCAGAGAAACTGATGCAGGAACCAACCTAGGAATCGAACAGAAGCTAATTTTACTTCACTTACAAAGCACGGAATAGTTACTGTTAAATAAAATAGATAAATCTAAACATAGAACCTTCACTATGCTTTCCAACATTTCTTTTTATATTTTGTAAGTAGCTTGGTAAATCTGTAAAGAAGACACAATATGAGTTGTTTTGAAAATATGTCGTACAATTAATGTTGCCCACGAGATGAGATATAAGGTTTACTCGTCTCATTTCGTCTCGATTATTGAGGAATTCTTTTCCATCTGGTCTCGAAATTGTTGTAGTTTCATTTCATATATGTACACTCATGTCCAAAATGATAGTCACATATCTATAACTCTTTTCTCGTAAGAATATAATTTGATAATGATTTTGCAGGGTACTTTAAATACTGATACTATGTGTAATCGGGAAACGTATATTTGTGGTAAATTTCATAGGAAAAGAATTATAAATACGAAAATTAGCATGAGTAAAATAAAATGTAACTAAATGGACAAGAAAGTTTTATTTTTATTTTATTGTTCTTATTTACAGCTCTTTTGACATGAAATTTGCCACATATGTCTTTGCCGATTATACACATACTAACATTATAAGAAATACCGGGAGAATTCGTTATCAAATTATGTTCCAACAACAACATATTTATAGATATGCGACAAAAATTTTGGACATGAGTGTACAAAAATGTTCTGATTTTCTTCTTACTTTTGTCTAGAAATTATCACAATTCTTCCGCCCCACGAGAGGTCCACGAAGAGTGTGATATAACAGCATAAAAAAAAACATTTACTATTGAAATATATTGTATATGAGTTGCGTAGTTTTAAAGTTTGTTATATGCTATTCATTCATTCAAAACTTGAGAAATATCTCGCCCAGTGTTCGTAGTTTGAAGGAAATTTCCCTAATCTAGGGAAGTTCCATAGGTAAATTTAGTAAAAAGGGAAAAAGGAATTTTTTGATAAAACGTGAAAAATCCAGGGAAATTCTCGCGCTGGCTGATTGACCAACATAAATGCTTACATTTTTCTTTGTTCTTCAAAAATAATAACTAACACAATAGAAATTGTGTGTGTGTGTGTGTGTGTGTGTATTCAAAGTAGCAAAGTCGCACTCATTGTTGGTTAGATGTATTTGAATTTTTTTTTTAAAGTGAAGGGAAAGTGAATCAAATGGAAACAAAAAGCAAAGAAGCAAAACAAATGTGTTTCTCTCTTCCTTTAACATAGTTAAATTAATCTTATCACATAATTTTTGTCATAAGATTTGGACACTGCAAACTGGAGAAAATTTTGTGTCAGTGGAGGGAAATTGTCTTAAGGAAACTACGAACACCGATCTCGTCTCGTCTCGAAAACGGCACGAAAATTGTCATGTTTCTAGTTTCGTCTCGAGTTTGAAAATGCACTTTTCATCTCGACTCTTGTCTCATTTTTTACGAGACGAGACGAGAAATTTTGTCTCGTCTCGTGAGCAACGCAATATACAATGTATACCAAATTCATAAACATTTATTTTTAGGACTGTTTATATGTACCGTACCTAGGTGTATTGCAGAAACTTAAGTGCCCAATTATGATATCAGAAATTGCACAGTGAAAGTTCTGGCCCATAAAGTATTTTCAATTCATTTAACAGGACTTTGCCAGTACTATTTTGTTCACTTTCAAAATTTTTAATGTTTCATAGGTCTATAATTGATAACCACAAAAGAAGAATAAATGCTGTACGAAGCGCAAGAAAAAAATATAAAATACTAGCGAAATGCCAATTCTTCGCACGTTGGACATAAATGGTTGAATTTGAATTTAAACGGCATCGGAAGTGTCACTGTTTGTCTCAGCAACCCCAAAAGCTATGGATTCAACACTAATATCGGTCATTTTTTTTAAAAAATCATTTTTATACATCTCTCCCTTTCCCAAGTTGCGGGACTGAATTTGGACTTAAACGGCATCGGAAGTGTCATTGTTCTTCTCAGCGACAGCGAAAGGTATGTATTCTACACTAATATCGGTCATTTTCGATCATTGTTAAATATTTGCCCTTCCTCCTCTCCTAAGTTGCACCGTCAGAGTGAAATAAAAACCATCTCATGCCTGAACCTCATCTATGTTGAAAATTTGATCGAGGTCGGTCGTGTGGTTCAAGAGTTATTAAGTCACAAAAGTAGTCATTTTCATTTATATATATATATACTAGCAGCGTTCACCCCGCTTCGCTGCGGTCACCCCGGAACGCAATAAACTTTGTTACTTAGATAATTTTTACTTTTTCGCTTTCAAGTGATATGATAAAAACCATAGAAGATTGCATTAAATGTTAACATTATATCGCCTGTCATTTATGTTAACCCGCCCCGCTTCGCTGCGGTCACCCCGGAAGTTTTCGCTTTCAAGTGATATGATAAAAACCATAGTAGATTGCAGTAAATGTTAACATTATATCGCCTGTCATTTATGTTAACCCGCCGAGTTACAGGGTCATGCGGGTTGCATATAAATACGTTTATTTTTACCTATGATGAACTAACAAAGGTCAATTATCACTTGATGGTCAATTATCTCAAGACACTGGTAATTAAAAATTAAAGTGATATGATAAAAACCATCTAGGGTCCAAATCCTAATAACCCCCCAAAAATAAAAGAAATTGGTTCAGCCGTATTAGCGTGATGAGGTAACAAAGGATTTTGTACGTTCTCTTTTATATAATATATATATATATATATATATATATATATATATATGCCACTTCTATGTGGCAAACTTGATCGGGATCGGCCGCGTAGGTCAAGAGTTATTAAGTTTTATTTATTTCTATATATTTCCTCCTCTCCTCTCCTACATTGTACCGTCCAAGTGGAATGGTAAAAAAAACATTCCAGGCCTGAACCTCATCATTGTTGAAAATTTGATCGAGATCGGTCGAGTGGTTCAAGAGATATGAACTCACAAACATAATCACTTTCATTTTTATACATAAATTCACTAAAATTCCTAAAAGTGTTGTTTAAACCTTCTTTTTTAATTTTTCTTTAATTATTGTAATATCATTCTTATTTTCAGGGGTCAGCAATACTTCAAAAAGAATTTCTTTTCCTTATTCGTAGCGAAGCTCTGTGGTCTTCTGAGTATTTTAGCAGTTCACAGCATCTTGCGAGTTCTCATTATGACCAAGCAATCGGGGAATCCTGCTGCAGCATTTCGACGATATATGGCGACCATAGCTCATATGCTGGACTGGTACAACGGAGATCTTTTGGAACCAGGCTCCAAGTAACATTTTCTTCTTTTTCTTTCCTTTCATAGCCATAGCAGTGTTATAATAATAGATAGTTCTGGGTAATAAAAGTGAACTCAGTAAATTCTTCTTTCCTTAAAAATGCCTGTACTAGACCTACAAGTAGTGGACATCGAAAGTAAAACACCTGGTAGAAAGCCATAATTTGTATTTAATAAGGTGTTGGGGCGCCTTTGGCGGCCAGCACAGCAGGAACACGATTTAGGAAGGATTGATAAGGTCCCGCATCGTATGTAAAGGATTTTCAGCCAGTACACATGGTGGAGGTTAATGTTTCCTCACTCGATCCTCAAACAAATCCATACAAGCTCAATTATATTGAGATCCGGTGATTGAGCGGTCAATGTTCCACCTCACTATCATGCTCATCAAACCACTCTGTGACAAGTTTAGCAGTATAAATGGAGGAGTTATCATTCTGGAATTCTACACCACCGTCCGGGAAGAGTGTTCGAAACATATGGTGTAAATGGCCTTCCACCAGAATGGTCCTATGGTTCTTGACAGTGACACTACTCTCAACAATAATTAGTGGTCCCAAAGTCTGCCACGATATTGCACCCTGTTGTTTTGAAAACAGTGTAGCTGGACTCATCCAAGAATATGACACGTTTTAGGTCATTCAACGTCCAAATTTTATGCTTCTGGCACCACTGATGCCGCTTTGCGGAATTTATGCTACTGATGAAAGGCTTCGGTATCGCAACACTGCCATGGACGTGCGCTTATACTGGTATCGACGGGTTGTTTTTGTGCACACAGGTTTTGTAAGGTGTGTATTCACTTCTGCGGTGATTGCATATGCGGTGGATTTCCGTTTTAGTGCAACAATCCTAATCAATGTTCCAACGTCTTTTTCAGCCAACTTCCGTTCTTCCTTCCAGTTACTCCTCCTGGATGGGTTCGTTCTTCCTGTTTATGTGCTACATCACCCTGGATGTTGTAGCTGGTAAGACGTCACAAAATGTTGAGTTTTAGACACAGATGCACCTGCTAGACGCGCCCCTACGATCTGCCTCTTTTGAGGTCCGATGTGTTCCCATTAAACCGCTCTACTTTCTCACACAATTTTATGTTCACTGACGAACCTCTTATACTGGAGTGACTGCCAAGGACCCGCACACGTGATTCATTGCCCAAAAGTACGATATAAACTACCAGATTGCTCTGGTGATTCTCGCGAACATCCTATACTATTCGCTCAGGTGTTTCAGTCTCAATGTCCACTACCTGTACGGGTACATAAGATGAACCATGAATTCTCGAAATCATTTTTATTTTCCAACGGTATTTTCTATAGAAACCAGTCTGTATAGATGATGATGATGATGATTATTATTATTATTATTATTATTATTATTATTATTAATAATAATAATAATAATAATAATAATAATAATAATAATAATAAGTACATTGCATCAAAAATGTGATATTAGATATATGCTGAATTGGAGTATCTTCAAACTTGAAAACCTGCTGCGAAAGGATACATATTAGAAGCAGTGACGGATCTAGAAGGTAAAAACTAAGGGGGCCATGCAGAACCCAGACTTTGATAAATATATCATAAGTTTGCTATAACTTTCAAAAATATATGAATAATAGCTGTAGAACAGTCCATATTATAAATGTGTAGTCGGGAAATTTTGTGATTGAATCTCTCGGCCAGTCATCCTGATAGTTTTAGTCCTTAAAAGTGAGTACTTAGATGGCATGGGACTTACTTCCCACTTTTCATTGTTAATGGTTCGAATGTAGCAATTAGCTTAGAATATGTATTTGAAATAAATTATTAAATAAAAATAGCAAAATTTGCCTTGAACGGATTTCCAATAAACCGCTACTTATTTCCCCTTATGACAGGTTTCTGCGAAATACAGGTAACACTGATTTTGAAAAATATTTTAAGGTAACTAGCGTAATGATATTATGTATAATTCTAAATACATGTTATAATTTGTAAATGTTATTAAATAGTGAAAAACACTTCTCGTTTAGTTGATATGATTTGATTTTGAGTTTAGCGTTGCGTTCCTTTCAGCAGCGGGACTACATGAGACGTGGACCTACGGCTTAACATCGGATCCGAACCACATGAGCTCCCGCCGGAAATCGAATTCAGGTCTCCCACTCCACTGGGCGTGCCTTACGTCTCATTTACTATTTAGTTATATTACATATCTTCTGAAATTTTAGAACGTAAACCTAATGTAGAACGCAGTACGGAACGTTATAGCACAGCACTATTGCCTTGTGAAACGAAATTTATGCACTAAACACAGATACTAGACTCCCTAGCACAGCGTTTCCCAACCGGTGTGCCGTGAATGGGCCGCTGTGTGCCGCGGGGAAATCGAAACAAAATTTTTAATTCTATAGCAATCAGATTGAAAGACATAAGGGAAAATCTATATTGGTATTTCACATTACTATGAACCTCTACTATGAATCTACAATTTTAAGTTTCATACCGTTTAGGCCCTACAATTTTAATGTTGAAAAAAGTATTTGTTATCATTGTTATGACCATTGTTGCTCCTTTATTGTTGCAGACTATTTCGTAATCTGAAATTTTAAAATATCATTCAATACTTTCGACAAAGCAAACATGTATACCAATTACCTACATTTGTGTTTTAAAAGTAAAAGAGATTTGTTTGTTCGTTTGTTATTTAGTGATCTATCTTCTTAGTAAAAGATTGGATACAGTTTTCGAAAAAGAAAGCGTAGTTTTGCAAACCTGAGTCCAATATTTCATTGAATTGTTTTCTATTTTTAAATTAGAATGAAAAGTAAGGATAATAATTAAACACGGGAGAAAACCAGTGATCGAGCTTTCTTCTCTGTGAGAAAAATCATTAATCACAGGGAAAAAAAAAACAAAAAGCACGGTATCTTATATTTACAAATAATAATATGTATGAGTGTGCCGCGAGAATTCAAGTTAAGCCCGTAGTGTGCCGCAAGTTGAAAAAGGTTGGGAAATGCTGCCCTAGCAGCTCATGAAAAGACCCGAGATATTCTAAGAGGCTATTATCCTATCTTTAGCTTTTGATAGGCTCTGTTCTGTGACAGCTTCACGTAACTTCATTTGCCCAAAAAGGTAGAATTTCTGCCGCGAAGTACCAGGATTTTTTTCTAGACCTTATGATCAAGCAGTTATCTCATATTCCTCTCTCAAACCAAAAATGGAGCCTTCAGCAAGATTCTGCAACAAGCCATAAGGTTAAAATCTGTCCAAGAGCAGTTTCATCTGAATGTTGTGCACTTCGTATCTTTAGCAGATTAGAATTTAACTTCGCATCAAACAATTGAAAGATCTCGTCTACAGCAACTTCCCCCTCCTCTTTCGAGGGAGTTACAGGAAAATACATATCGACAGTAGCGTCAGAAGGGGCACAGTTCAAATAGAAAGGCTCTAGTCTTTCAGCAGAGCCAACCTCCCCAACCATTTTGCTATATGTTGTGCTCCATATCTTACTCAAGATCATGACTTGAGGAAAGACACAACCACCCGCAGCTATGAACATTTTTTATTGTAGAAATCACGTGTAATAGAATGAATGTCTGACCTCAGAGAATTAACCAGTTGAAAAAAAAAGTACAGGGTTAGCATAAATGATTAATTCATTTTAAAAAGGCTATATTTTCAAAAGTGTTACACGTTCACAGATGAAAGATATATGAAAAGAAGCACAAACTCACCAAGTTTATACACCCTCTACAAATGTTCAATATGTGCCCCTTTGGTGACACGACACACGTGCAGACGATACTGGAGCTCATTCCATATATTTTGTCGTATGGTCACGTCATTTGTCTGCACTGCAGCATTGATGCGTTCTTTCAGTTTGACTAAGGACTGCGGTAGTGGGTGTACGTAAACAAGGTCCTTAACGCACTCCCACAGGAAGAAGTCGCAGGGCGCTAAATCAGGAGATCTCGGAGGCCAGTTTTTTTTCCCTTTACACAAGTAACCAGTGTCCTTGAACTGTCGACACTACTGCAAATACTTCGTTTGCATGGCAATTATTTTCCATACCCTCTTCTGAAAGCGTATTGCACAGCTACAACAGACGAATATCTCGCATATTCAAGCGCACACACACACACACACACACACACACACACACACACACACACACACACACACACACACACACACACACACACACACACACACACAAATCCTGCTTTCCTTCCATTTCCGACAGGTACTAATCTCGTACTGCCACACTGCCACACCATCGAAAAGGTAATGGACTCGTGCTGCCACACAGTCAGGGCCGGATTTCCCAATAGACCCGGTAGGCCCGGGCCTATGGGCGCAAGCTCCCAGGGGGCGCACGGCCGAGAGAAAAAAAAAATAAAAAAAATGTCTAGAAATAAAAGTAAATAGCCATAACTTAACATATTTTTTGAATTGATTTTAAAAAATCAGGCTAATAAAGCATTCTGATTTTGAAGTTCATTGGAACAAATAATTTTTGGTAAAGTTTACCAATCTTTTGTTAATACATTAACGGTCTTTTGTTAAGCCCAGAACCAAATAAATTCCTCAAGAAACTTGCAATGATAAAATTGCATCGTGGAGTGGTGTTTAAGCAATTAACATATAGCCCTGATATATTTTTTAATAAAGGTTTTTAGGAAAGTAACTTAAAGCAGACAAAATGGCGGAAAAAATTATTGGGCCTAGGGGCGCCAAAATGCTAAATCCGGCCCTGCACACAGTACAAACCTGGTGAATTTGTGGTTCTTTTCATATATCATTAATGTGTGTACGGTACGTGTAATACTTTGAAAATATAACCTTTTCAAAACAAATTAAATATTTATGTTAACCCTGTACATTCATAATTAGGCTATGTATCTCAGTCATTTAACAAGGATAGCAAAAAATCTTTAAAATAATATTAGTGCTCAAATATATGACAAGGGTGGTATTAGTGCCCACTCATGTAACAAGGATAATGAAATATTTTTAAAATAATTCTAGTTCTTACATAACAAGAATGGTATTAGTGCCCATTCATATAACCAGAATGCCCAGTGCTCACTAATATAACAAAATAATTAAACTATTTTTAAAATGGTATTAGCGCTCAGTCATATAACAAGATATGCATTAGCTCCCACTCGTATAACAAAGATAGTAAAGTATCTTTAAAACAGTATCAGTACCTAGTGGTAAAACTGGGATAATAATGTATCTTTACAACTGTATTAGTAACCCGTTAGAAACCTCGTAATAGGGTTTATGACAGGTCTGAGTAATACATGTATAACGTTTTAAAATTGTTGGAAACGTTTTAAAATACACGTTTGGACACTAGTGTAATGTTTTATACAATTATTCACATGTTACTATTTTGGTTTGTACATACTTACAGGCAGAGACGTACGCAGGAATTTATTTAGGTGGCGGGTTCAAAGATTTTCGGCGGGAGTCAAATTCAGTATAAGGATAAATTATATTAAAATATGTAAAATTACCCTTAAAATTAGACTAAATTTACAGAGAAGTCAAGATTTTAGGAGAGGGGAGGATACGCCTATAAAAATCCCTGCTCGCAGTGACAAAAATGTTCAAGAACTTTTTTTATATCTTAATATAGGCCTACTGTAATATAAAACACAAATGCCAAACGTAGAAGTTCATAATTTTCATCAAATAAATTTGATGTTTATTTAGTTACGAAGAGCAGTTTAATGACATTCTCTGCATTTCATATTAACGTTAATACTGTATATTGTAAATAGAATTAGAGTTTGTTGATCACTAAAGTAATTAAATTACTAAATTAAGAGAACTATGGTTTCTAACTCATGTTTTTTCTGTTTCCAGTGCGTATAAATCTCTAATGCAAGTAAGAGGGCGACATGCAGGAGCTGCCAGAAAAGCTCGCAGGACAGGAGTTGGACTTTTGTCACAACAGGACATGGTTCTCACACAGTTTGGTTTCATGGGATTTCCTGTACTTTTTCCTGAAAGACTCGGTGTAACCTCCACACCAGAGGAGGAGGAAGGGTTCATTCACTTCTGGAGAACAATTGGATATCTTTTAGGCATTGATGACAGGTAAACTTTTACAGTCAAAATTACGAGGGGTAGTCCGAAAATACTCCCCAGGCGAGTATGGACAGAGGTGGGATGCAAGACCAAAAATAGCATGTGATATTCAAGATCAGATGTACTTTTATTTTCCCATATAAGACCCACATACATTGAAACATTTGTCATACCAATCTATAAGCTTCAAAAATCCTTCCAGGAAAAATTCAGGGCTCTGCACAGGAAGAAGCATCGAACAACTTCTGTGATTTCAGCATTGCTTTCGAAGCGCCTGCCGCCGAGAGTCTGCTTCAAAGCCGGAAACAGATTTCGGCGTGAAGTGGTGGACTCACATTTCATCCCCCGTCACAATCCGGAACAGAAAGTTATTGCCATCAAGAGAGGGGAAACTTATTTTCGGACTCCCCCCTCGTAATACGCGTTTGTTATAGGAAAACGACAAGGTTGCTAACACACAAGCCACAAATGACGTGACCCATTTGACAGTATTATCAGAGATATGGTGAGATTACTTACATGTGCACAAGTTTTTCAAGGAAAGGAAAAGGATAAGCTGATCAAATTTGTATGATAGCAGCCGTGAACATAAGTCACTTTGGCGCTGAATGTTTAAAACAGTGGCTTTCAATCTTGTTTAGTTGACTTCCTCTTCGTTAACCCTGTATACTTTACGCTCCCCAGGCGGCGATGGTTCATTCGTCAAGCGCTCACGTCTGGCAAGTGGGATCGCTGGTTTAATCAAAGCTCCACCAAGTAGGTTTTGTGGCGGACAAACACTGTGTGTTGGTTTTCTCCTGGTTCTTCCGTTTCCTTCCACTTTGTTCATTCCACCATTATCATCCACTTCATGATCAGAGCCTCTCAGCCTCGATGTCTAATCGTGGGACGTCATACGAAAAAAAATACTCTCCCCCTCCGTTCAGCTCGTTAGTTGTACGGGCAATAAATTCTCAATCTTTAATAATAATAATAATAATAATAATAATAATAATAATAATAATAATAATAATAATAATAATAATAATAATAATAATAACCTATTATTGCAATTTATATTTATTTCCAATAAGACGTCTGCATACCATCGAAGTGCAGTATTAGTATTATTATTTTGGCAGTTTAGTTCTTAAGGAAACCTCAGTTTTTATTCAATAGTGACAAAATTACTACAAAAGTTTTTGCCGTTCGTGATCGTTAGAAACATTCATACATCGCATGGTACTCGGTCTTATATCTCGAAATAATCTCCATTAGAATCCAGTAACCTTAGCTAATGTTCCTGCAGCTGTGCAATGACCTGGTGACAAACCTTAGGAATCTTGGACGTAAAGAAGCCTGTGAATGCGTGTCGAAGGCTTGGCTCATTATTGAAGGATTTTCCACAGAATGGTTATCCAGAGAATGGAATAGGTGTAATCTGATGGTGCCAGGTCCGGTGAGTATGGTAGAATACAGTGTCTTCACCCTCCCAGCCAAGTCGATTTATGGTATCTTTGTTGTCCTTGCCATGTGTGGTCTCACATTGACTTAACCGAAGTTGACTATTTCTGCTGCAGTGCATGTTGCACCCGTTGTAACTGCTATGAATATAGGCCTGTAGTGATGGTGTGGCTTGTAATGCACCACTTGGCGAGAAGTCCATCAGACATAAAGCATAATGTTACATGGATGAAAAGATAGTCTTGAAATGTGATGCATAGGGTCACGTGGTAATAACCAATGTTTGGTACGCTTCAGAGTGTCACACTGGACCCACTTCTCGTCACTTGTGAACACACTCGACCAAATATGTGTGTTATAGTGCTGAGACAGCAACGACAAATGTGATATCATTAATTATTCCTTGTTGGTTGCAAAATGCATTATTTTATTCTGATTTGATATAAAACTCCGTATTTTAAACCCTTTAATCGTCCAGGAGACTATCCGCCCCCTGCAAACGACTCTTCTAGACCTAATAGTGTTTGTCGTATTTTAAAATAATTAAAACAATGCTGTTCTTAAGTTCCAATTAAATAGTAACAGTAGTTTTAAATCTGCAAACTGAACGCTAGCGCCATCTATTGACATCAGTCAGGCAGATCAAGGGGCACGTGTTAACTATTAAAATTAGCGTTGCTCACACACTGAAACGTTCTTCTTTAATAATAAAGATAAGGCAAGCGAAGATATGGGAGGAAACCGACTGATTTCTACTGATATCTACTGCACTTAGCTATGGGAATATTTTGTCAACTCTGAAACGTAATGCAGAAAGCAACCCACTATCTGACCTCCCCCCAACATCCTCTTCGCCTAAATAACTTTACATAAACATAACAGCAGTGACTCTAGAAAACAAATGCAGTAACACAATGAGATACGTAGAACATCCAATGCAAAAGCATGACAATCTTTTTTTGGACGGATTATAGCCTTAATTTGTGTGTGGAGTCAGCGACAGTGTCTCAGGAGGGACGATGGAACTGCATCGCCAAAAAGTGTTTATTTGCTTTTTAGCTCTCGGTTTTTACTAAAATAGCTTGAGATATTGTAATTTAAAACTTATTTAAAAACATCCACAATCACACTCGTTAAAAAAAAAAAAAATCAATTTTCATTAAATATACGTACTTTCTTAGAAGCTTAAGAACTAGCTTAGTTGTTTGAGTTGAAATCAGCCAATGATAAGAGTGAAATCACTTCCTCAATTAAAAGAAAGGGGGTTCGGGAAGTAACTTTAAGAAACTTTATTTTAATAATAATAATAATAATAATAATAATAATAATAATAATAATAATAATAATAATAATAATAATAATAATAATAATAATAATAATAATAATAATAATAATGACTTGTAGTCTATCTATGAACATGGATTCATGTATAAGGAAGGAAACTAGAATATATTTTCCCTCTTCCACATATTTTCCTCTTTCTCAAAATTATTCCGCTCTTTTCCTGCGTCAGTGCAATTCCCTTCAAGCTTATTTCCTTTCTTTCAATTATCATCAGAAAATAGAATATTTCCTACATCTTTCATATTCCACTTTAATCATGCGTCTATTCTGTGACCAATCACCAATGTTCAGATGTATGGCGTATATACATACACACACACACAAAATTTCCCTCAGAAACAATTACATCAGCAAATTACTAAACAATGATTTTATTGATTAGCGATTCTGGTGTGAAATTTTGTTCGTATTCGAAGAAATATTAAGGAATATAAATTTCTTGATCATGTTCAACAACGAAAAGGAATTTCTGAACAATTAATAACATAACGTAAACTGTTCAGTTCAAAATAGATATTTAAATATTTATGATAATGGTTGAATATTGAAAGTATTAATGTAATCAGTTTTGCACTGCATAAACAATATTAGTATAGCAACATTGCTCGAAGTGATTCAAACAAACATTTTACATGCATTAATATATGACATCATATCTTTGCGGAACAAGATCAGATCGCACAACGGATAGAACGTCCAACTTCCAAAACTGTCAAAGCACGAACACGATCAGAAAACTTAATAACAGACACCGAGGGTGCTGCTGAAATGCTTCTGCTATTGCACGCTCTGACCATTTTTTGTAGACGATCTGTTCGCTTTAGCTTTTGAACGTTCTGACCATTTTGACACTTGGACGTTTTGAAAGTTGCATGTTCTGACTGCTGGGCGACTTGATCTAGTTACCCTTGCCCATACATTAACGCATTATTTCATAGTCGTTCTACAGGGTGTTTCAAAATAACATCGACAACGTTTGGGAGGTGATTCCTGACACCAAGATAAGACCAAAAGTATAGATCAAACTGGGTGCACAAATGCTTTCTTTCGGAGTTATAGGCTGCCGAAAACATGAAAAAATGAACTCTAAAAGTCCATAGCTCCAAAAAAATATGGGACCTACCGTAGTCGGGTCAAGACTTCACTTAGGAACTAGTATGTGCCCTAACCACAAATTCATGTTTCAGAATCTTAAGGTACTCACGGAACAAAGAGGGGGTTTGACTAAGGGCATATAATTTAAAGTACTTACCAACTACCTCTATAAAAATTGTTGCGGAAATACCACAGGAGTCTGAAACTTGGATATTTGGTTACGGCACATACTAGTCCCTAAGTGAAGTCTAGACCTGAGTACGGTAGGTCCCATTGTTTTGGAGCTATGGACCTTCAAAGTTCATTTATGCAAGTTTTCGACAGCTTATTACTCCGAAAGGAAGCATTTGTGCACCCAGGTTGGTCTATACTTTTTATCTTATCTTGGTGTTAGGAATCACCTCCCAAATGTTGTCTGTGTTGTTTTGAAACACCATGTATAAAGTTGTTTGCAAGAGAAATCCAAATAATAGAAATACAAGTTTCAGAGTTTATGGAAGTACCAAATGTTACTAAATACTCTGATGAAATAGAAAATATACAGTTTATTTTTTAAAAATGCTTGCATACAAGAAAACCGATTTCTACCCAAAGTATGTCCCCTATAAAGACTTAGTAAGAACTAGGGATGCGCACGAGACAAGATTTGAGGCTGTCTCGTCTCGAAAATGTGCTGTAAAAGTGATGTTTCGACTCGAAAAACGTATATTTTTCTATTGGAAGAGCTGTGTCTCTCAGGAAAATTCTGTCTCGACTCGACTTGTGCGCATCCCTAGTAAGAACGAATTTTGGTTTTAAAACAGAAAAAGGAGAGGGTTATCGACTTGTTATTCTTACATAAATTATTACACGGTAAAATTGATTGTCCAGAATTAATTTCAGAAGTGTTATTACGTGTCCCAACAGGTAAAACTAGAACAGCAAATACTGGAATATTCTATTGTAGAAAAGCAAGAACTAACATTACTTAAGTCTCCTATGTGGAGAATGTATGCTTCATATAACGAAATGATTAGATTTCATGTAGTAGATATATTTAGTATGCCCGAAAACAAGTTCAAAACAATTGTTAGGCAAAAAATTCTGCAGAATTAAACAACGTATACTTGTGCATATATAATAGTGTATGTTAGATAATTATGTACAAGACACTATAGACTGGAATAGTGATGTCGTCATTTTCTTTTCGTTATCATGGTGATCGCCATGTTTTTTTTCTAAATAAATGCATGAACCGATAGGAATACTATGAAGTATACTGTTAATAAGAACACACAGTTAATAATTTAGAATATTTTGAATACAAAGTAAAGTTGGCAGGAAAAAATATAGATTAAGAATGTGGGTCCACTATTTAGAAAATTCACGAGAAAATTTAGCAATTAACGAAGTAACACATAAGGATCCTTTTTCTACAGGGGCCATATCTCTAGATAATCTGATAAGATAGAAATTGCATAAGTGATGTCAGCGCCATTACCACGTAATGCACAATAAATAAAAGCAACTATACCCAATGTAAAAACTCTATGGAACAGACTAATGAGCTGTCGGCACAGTGGAAATAGAACAAACATATTTGTGCTGAGAATTTTCAATCAGGACCAATTTCTGATCGGTTAATATGCATAGGATCTCATAGGATCTGTTCTTATATTTCCTACTTACTTTAGAAATATATATTGACAGTACAACAAGAAAACATCCGATTATGAGTGGTTCAGCATAAGTTTTAAACACTATTTCTGTAGACCTGCACGTTTGGAATGTAATGTGTGACACTGATAGTACTAAATAAAAATTTTGCAGAATTATTTAAATTTAATATCCGGTAATAAATAAGCTATAGATATATTTTGATACTTGACATAGCCTCCAAATGTATAACTCACAAAATCTGCGATACCACGGAAAACATTTCACTTTCAACGTTTGACATATTTTAATATATTATTTACCTAATTGCTTGCCTTTTCTATGTTTTTGTGTTTTCGTAGTATCGTTCATTGGATTTTCTTTCAAACATAGACAAGTGTTTCTTCTACTCTAATGTTTGCAATCCGGAAGTTAACGCGTTTCTGTTTTCGTTTAGTACGTAGGTTCTTAGGCCACGTTGTTTATAAAATAAAACCACGATCACCATGGCAACGAGATGGATGAGACGTCACACTATTTGAGTCTATAACTGGGCATTAGGGGGTCTAAGCCTGTTGTGTTGTCCTTACGAAATAAATAAATAAATAAATAAACTCTCTTGTTAACCCTGTGTAACTACATTAAAATTTACTTACAAATTAATTAGCTTTCTCCATTTTCTCGACAACTACACATATTCTTTTATACTCAGCCGGGTAATAGTATACATGAGAACGTCGTGATCTGCGTTTCTTCTGTGTTCTATTACCACTTCTACATGAAATACCATAAATTTTCTACGTAGTGCAATAGTAAGAAGTATCCATGTGCACAAGACATGCGATATGCGTTAAATTCCCCCCCCCCCCCTTACACACACATAGTCATAGATAAAGTACAAGGGCACTACACATGCAGATATAAAGTACAGGTACGTTCTGTTTTATTTTCGTATCAGTCGATAAGTAAATCAAAGTCGCTTTGTTACCCCCTTGATAAGTTCGTAGGTACTCAATGAATAATCCCTGAAAGTATGAGCGTCCAGCTCCTTCGGGAACTGACGCGGCTTTACGTATACTATATCCCTCAGCCGCATCACTTTTTTTCAGCTAAATAAAATCTTCAGGATGGTACGTGTTTTATCTTTGAACACATATTTTTTTTTCGTTAACCGCTAATAATGTAGAATTTCATGTATCATATAGAAAAAGAAAAACAGGACTAAATAATTGAATAAATGTTTGTTAAAACAACGTAAGACACAATCTTAATATTTTAAATTCTATCTGCTATTTAGAATCTGTATGGATAGGGTTATATTTAGTGTTGCAACAACGCATGTTTTTATTTTTTTTTTTTTAATTTTAAAATTATTCCTAAATGTTTAAAATTAAAATTTTTAATTTTAAAATTATTTACTGGGAATATTAACATTGAAATTCTACTAAAATAGCATGTCAGATTTTTCTAAAGTTTCCCAAAAGTTTAGTTTCTCTAACTGATAATGTTTTAACAAATGCAGATCCAATTGTAAGAATATACTGTACAGGTTGAAACAATTTCTCTTTCATTTTCATAAATGTCGCAAACTTCTTTTCAACTTTTTGCCCCCGAAATTAATAAAATGTTGAATTGTACGATATGACCCTAAATCCATGACTTGTATTCTTCATATTTAAAAGGTAAAAATAATAAAGCTGAAGTTAAGAAGAACACAAATAGAATTTTATTCAAATTGATATGATTTTTACGGCATTTCATTTTTTATGTTCATGTTTTCCTGGTCGGTGAATTGCTTAATTGTCTTAAGTGACTTTGCCCTTGAGACAAGGAGCACATTATACAATTTGAAACGAGGCGAGAAAGTTTACGACTCTCGTAAGCCATACTACTTCATACAAGTCTTACATCGCAAGCACTGTTTTGGTGTTTTATAATTCATAGTATGAAAACTATAAATTGATAAACTGATTGTGCGAACACAACACAATGAAGAACATTTACCCACATTTAAAGATTCGAAAGTCGTTACACAATAAATTCCAATAAAAAATATGGTTTAAATGTTGTATCACATCTTTTATGGACCTTAATACGTATTACATCTCCTTGTTGTAAAATTGTTAATTTATACCATATCAACAGTATTAGATGTATTAAGGAAGTAAAAACAAAATATTTATGTATATATTTTTCTTATTTTTTTTTTTTCAGGTTCAATCTCTGCAAAGGAAGTGTAGATGAAACAAAACAAATTTGTCAAGGACTTTTAGAAGAAATTTTTAAACCCAAACTTTCAAATCCTTCTGTAGAGTTTAAGCAAATGGCGCAGGCGCTATTAGAAGGAATGTGGCCAATGATACCGTTTCTTGATAAAGATGCCTTCTTATCGTTTACCAAATACTTGGCAGGGGTCGCAGTTATGGACGGCAAAAGGACAGTGCCTATTCAAAGTTATGCTCTATTAGTACTTCAAGTGTTTGTTCACGAATGGTTACTTGCTTACCGGATTATAGCATTCTTCATTCGTCCGTTATTGAACTTCAATATGTGGTTAGCAGTTTTCATGTCACTACGTTTCCCTGTGTTAGCATATATTTCATTTGGGAAAAATCAAGTACGCTGACGGATTTACTGATTTAGTTCTCAGATCAATTGTTATATTATTATTTTGTTTCCAAATTGGAAATGGTGCCAATATTATGCCATATTCTCTAATTGAAATTTATAAAATCAAAAACTACGGGTTGTTCCTTTTGAAGGATTTACGGTGCGAGTAGATTATAAGAAAATCTGCTGTGTTTTCATTATATGTTAATTAATGATACACTGTATAGTAGATTCTTATGTTTGTGAGTTGCAAGAGTGGTGCTAACTACTTAAACATCGTAATTATAACGCAATTAAATATAAATATATAACGTTTTTAAAACTATGAAACTAATGTTTACAGTATCTTGATCAGCAAGTTATGAATTCCAGGAAGGTGCTGGTTCTGAAGTGGGTAGAATTTTTTCCCTGGGTATGAATTTTCTACTGGTGTGTGGTTATTTTACGTGTTAAATACCTATCAAAGCATTTTAATTCTGATCTCAGTGGAGATTTCTGACATTTTTAAACACTAAAGTATTTTTAAGCATTTAACGTATGTTGATTCTCTACTTGACTGCTTTCTTGAACATTAGGATTATATGCCGTAGTAATATTGTTTGATCGAAAAAGAAAATAGTTTTTAACTCCAGTAAACTTGGTTGAATAATAGCCAAATATTATATTTTCTGGCGCAGAATTCAATGAAAAGCTTTTGATATAGAATATTCTTTATTTCTGTATTTTCTAACTTATTCTTTAGATTTATTTTCTACTTGTCCAAATAATAGAATTATTATACTTATTTTTGTGTGGCAAGGCACAGTTGTTCAGTGGTAGAGAGCTTTCATGTGATAAGTCCCTGGTTCAATCTTATGATGATTTGATAGTATCATGCCCATCGGTTATCTCGGGATTTCCCTGTTTTCTGCTATGTTCTTACTCAAATAATTGTTGCACGTTCATTTACTTGCGTTTATTATCCGTCATCATTAACCTAAAGAGCAGTACTGTGAGGAACTAAGCTACAGTCCAAACTTCTCTCGATTGATAGTGTTTCTTTTAATAAAACAAAACTACCAACATTGAATTTCAAATATTTTAAAATGGTATGTTACTATTTTGGCATGAATTAACGAATTTTGTTGTCTAAACAAACCATACTTCCTCTTTACTTTACCTACCTTCAGTTAGAAAGCACATTAAATTACTTGAAAATACTTTTTCATTCTCTAATAGCATTTCCTCTAATGAGAAGTTTTAATGTGAAGCTCCGATTTATTTGTGCAGTATTCTGCAATGTAGGAATGGCTTGATTTTACTTAGTGACTATGATTTGGACAATGCTTTGAATAATAATAATTTTACGGAAAGCATTAAACAAACAACAGTAACGTGCATTTACCCTGCATTTATAAGATAATAATGATTAGCGAATAAATGTAAGTTAGTTTACCTGTAGTGGCACTTTACTATTGTAAAACGAGAAAGTATTATTTATGCGATATATAATAATTAAGTTAATCTGTACTTTAAATACTGGATTTCAAATATTTAAAATTAAATTGGCATGACATTTTATTCATTTGTACCAACAGTATTGTATAATTAAGTAAAATATTTCCTCTGTGTAAGTTTCGAACAACAGCAACAGTATAATGTGAGTGAAAATTACGACTCATTTCTATTTTCAACATTTGTTTTAGAATATATGAAACTTAGGTCTCTGCTCACATGCTACAATAATTTAATCTCAACATATCAATAATAATTTTGTAATGTCTTCTTGTTTGCGACAGTTATTTGTGTTGAGTTTTGGGTTTTGTTATACATTGTATCGATTCTTTTGTATTATTTTTTTTCCAGAATTTTCCTTTAAGAATATCTATTCATTCTAATTACTTTGCACAGTTACTTTGTTCTTCGATATGTATCAACCTTTATTCTTATATTAAAGTTTTTTTTTTTTTTAAATTATTATTCAGAATATCCATATACCTTTATCCTTGCAATACAATACTTCCTGTGTTCTTATTTATAATATTTGAATCATCTTTATCCTTACGTTATATTATTTTCAACTTTTCCAGCATATCGATCTATTCTCTTTCTATATTACACCCGTTTGTTCTTGTCCAGGATATTTATTTGTTTTCTCCGTTTATATCGTCCTATTGTTTATGTTCTTTTTTAAATATAAAAGCCTATTCTTAATTACTCTATTTTCTGTGTTCCTCTTCTGGATAACTATCAATATTTATCCTGTGTTGCATTATTTCCTGTATTCTCTTCCGAAACATCAATCTAAGTTTATTCTTACGTTGTGTTATTTTCTGAGATATTTACCGAGATACCTATCTGCTTTTCTCTTTGAATTACACTAGTT
Source organism: Thermobia domestica (assembly GCF_964235325.1). Taxonomy (NCBI): domain Eukaryota; kingdom Metazoa; phylum Arthropoda; class Insecta; order Zygentoma; family Lepismatidae; genus Thermobia; species Thermobia domestica. The sequence goes on from NC_137464.1 coordinate 35,847,468, forward strand.
TAATGTATTCTTCAGGATGTTTAAATACCTTTATCCTTTTGACATACTACGTTCTGAATATTTTCTCAGTATATATACACTTCCATTCTGGATGAGCGGCGGGCTTTACCTCTCGTAGAACTAACGTCTAGTAAGACAGACAACAGGCGTAGTCTTCCCTTTGCTTTACATTTTTTATAGCCAGCTTTGTAGTTTTCAGACATACCTTTAAAATAAAAACAATCTAAGCGAGTCTTTTCTACGAATTAAAAAAGTATAACCAAACAACCTCCGTCCGTTGGGAAAAACAGTTCGTCCTCAAAGTATTAATGCTTTATTGTTTTTCAGGGTGGGTATATATATATATATATATATATATATATATATATATATATATATATATATATATATATATATATACACCTTTATCTTTGCAATACAATACTTTCTGAGTTCTTTTTCAGCGTATCTATTTACTTTTCTCTTTATGTAACAGTATTTTTGGGTTCTCTAGAATATGAATTACCATGATCCTTACATTACATTTCTTTCAATATTCTTTCTCTAGATATCCATCTACTTTTCTCCTTGTATTGCACAACTTTGTGACTTCCAGTACATTTATTTACCTTTCTCCTTTCATGTCCTTTCTTAGTTCTTTTGCAACATTTTCGTTTTTCTCATTATATTAACTATTACCTATGTTCTTCACAATATCTACTGTATCTACTTTTACTTTAGTATTATACTTCTTTCTGATTTCTTTTTCAATATATTTTCACTTCATTTTGCACTATCTTCCTTTTCTTCTATATACTTTTATCCTTAAGATTCACTACTTTCTTTGTACTTTCTTTCTGTTATCAGGTTATCCTTATCCATACGTTACTTCTCTTCTAAATTTTTCTTCAGAATATTTATCCACTTTTGTTTTTATATTGCACTACAATCAATATTCTTTTTGAAAATATCAATTTATCTTACTTTGACATTGCTTAATTTTGTGAGTTCTTCTGTTAGTACGTCTACCTACTTTCCTTTTTAAGCTCTTTTCTGTGTTTCTCTTTAGGATATCTATCTAAATTTATCTTTGAGTTACATTACACTGTTTTTCTTCAGAATATTTATTTACCTTTATCGTTTCATTGCACTAACTTTTTGTTCTTTTCGGTACTACATATTCTCGAATGAAAAGGGAAAAAGAATAGTGCTACATGGAAGTATAGTAGATATACTGAAGAAGAAGGCAAAGTAATCAAAATAAAAGGAGTGAAAAATATACATATATCTCGAGGAACGTAATATATAAAAAGTAGTGAATAAAAAGTAATGGTAGCACTGTTCTCACGCCATCCGCCAAAGGCAGTTTCTCAGCACCTCAAGAGTTCCATAGCTAATAAGGAAATGTGAGACAATGAAGTGTAGTGAGTGATAACGATTTTATGTTATTTAGTCAAAAGCAACAGTGTCGTAAAATAGAGGAGGAAAGTGAGCACCATAATACGTTTCGAGAGACGGACATTATGCGTGAATTAAGATTAAACTGGCACATGGACATTGTGCAAAACAATGTTTTCAGAGACTTCGTGTTCGCAGGAAGCACTTCGACACAAGAGAAACCATCATTCGTGTCACACGGCGGTTCGTGCCGGACATCAATGCACAATGACAGTGTACGACAAGGGCGCCGATTTCTCTGTAAATTTGGGAGGTCCCATTCAGATGCAGAAGGGATATATGAGAATTTTAAGACAAATTATGCATTCAAATTATGTCAAATATTGTGTACTCATAAATACAATGCGGGGGCCCAGATGAGCTTTGAGGAGACCGGCCCCCCTGGAATCGGCGCCCTTTGTGTACGACGCCTTCTACACGTGTGGTAGAAGGTAATAAAGATGGGAGGTAATTACATTGAAAGAGTGCAACAAGTGTTCTTCTGTGCATAAAGCCAGGTGCGAATTATAACAATGTTGCCATTACTTTTTATCCATCGCTTGTATATTAGTAGGCAGACTTCGTAGTTCAACTTCAGTATTATCTGAAATGTTCAATGTTGCTTTGACGTGATGCAGTATTGATGTAGTTTAGTGCTTAGTATTTTGTATACTCTTGATTTCACAAGGAGCAATTAAATGCCTATATACAGGGAAACAACATAAAAACTCTTAGGAACGAGTCCTTGAATATAGACTATCATGGATGAACAAAACTTTGTCATTTCTGAGTCATAATTTACCGAAAATTGAATGGAACGGAATAAAAGGGGTCATAACTCGAGAGTGAAATATCAGATGAAGGTTCGAGTAAAATAATATAGTAGTTGTTTTGTGTTTAGATTACATTAATGTACCAGCAGGTATTGAATGTGTGCCAGTTTTCAGTCCCTGATCTGTCAATTTTCTAGAAGACCTTATCAAACTTCTATGCTTCGAGGCTAACCCCGTCGCTGCGAAAGTTCCACACGCACTGGTACATTAATAGAATCTAACCTCAAAATGACCATTGTTATTTCACATGACCTTGATGCAACTTTCCGTCCTCGGATTATGACCTTTTATTTTATAGTTCCAACCAATTTTCGGTGGGCTATAACTTAGAAATGGCGGATTTATGCCCCGTGATGGTCTACAATTCAGGGCCATAAATAAGGGCCCCGCAGACCCCGCATTGCGATTGTCCCCAAGCCATTAGAGGGCCCCCAAACCATGAAGTAGAACATAGAGAAGGGGCCCCACTCCATGCTTTCTGCGGGAGGGCCACCAAGCCTCTAATTACGCCAGTGCTACAATTTTTGTATTTTCGTGTGAGTATACATTTTTCAATTTTTTTTTTTTTTTTTTTTTGAGGATGCTTCCATTTGCCCTATATATGATTAAGTACTTATTTTGAAAAGAAAAAGAAAACGCTGTTATTGCAATTAATATGGAGATATGTAAGACCCGATAGACATATACATATATTTTCTAGTGTTTATTAAAAGGTTAACTTCTATGATGAGTTACATATTAAATAGCTTATAATTTCTAGAAACATTCATGCATTTGTAGGTGTAACAAAAGTCAATATTTATTTAAATATAACATAATTAGTGTGTTTTTTCTTATATTTATTCCTCGCAAATATTGTTAATTCCTGTTAAATATTTTGTAAAACATTATAGGTTGTGAAAAGAAATCATATTTAAGATAAATGTATTTATTTTTATGTGATACTCGGATTTGATGTTGCATTTATTAAAAGACACACAAATGTGTATAAATTATATACGTCTATAAAAATTGATGCAATTATCAGTGTTGTAAATGATTTTTTTCTTTTGTAACTTTATGTATCATAATACTGGAGCTTTGAGCTCGGAGTGCAATAAAATAATTCATACGATATGACACGTATTTTTACGTTTTCTTAAATCCTTTACATACTGTCTGACATACCCTTACATAAGTTTGTAATGATACCAAAGTGAAGTTACGGAATTTGATACGGCAGTATTTATTTAGCAATATTGGTGTCTTGAAATTATTTAACGATGCGTTAAAATTCTTACGTGAGGGCACTTTTCGTGCAAATAGGATAATGAAACTTGTATTGAGCTCGAAGAACTTACGTTTTGTTATATGATGGCCAACATTTATGTCAAGAATTTTTACATTTGAAGCGCTTAAAGGATAAAGGTGTTATGTGCCTTTTTGTTCAAAAACGTTGCATTCTGGCGTTTCATGCACGTGTTATATGTTAGTCATGCTACGTAAAATATCATTTAGTAAGTTTTCGTCTGAGTACAGATATTTAGAAACGATGAAGGCGGTATGAACGGACAAAATCCTGAGAGTCAATTTTCCCGTCATATTCAATTTGTTACATAACACCTTTATCCTCTAAGCGCTTCATTTAACAACATATCACGAGCAGCTCAATTATTTAGTAATTTACTTATAGCTGTATACTTTCAGCAGTATACTGCTGAAAGTAACATGTCAATCAATAATAGAAAAAATATAACAGAATATCAACAAAAACATATTCACGAAAGTTTACATAGCAATCCTGTACAACTAATTTTGCCCAATGCGGATTTGATTTTTTTAAAAAGTAATGATATCTATGATAGGTGAAGTACGGTGAATTCAATAGGACATAGGCGACTTTTGGATTATTGTCCTATTGCAAGTCTAAGTTTCGCAGCATACAGTAGAATAGAATCGTATTCCGTGAAGTTGGAATGAATACTCGAAAATCAAATGTGGTAAGTAGAGAGTGACAGTTTAATTTGCCGTTTACTTTGTATTTTATGAAGATATAAAATATGAACTCTTTTGGGACAAGTATTGTAAGATATTATATTCAGTGTTTTCATGATAGTTTCATTACTTGACTTACGTAGCTTAAAATTTTTTTATGGTGAACAACAGCTAAAAAGAAGTTGAGAATAGAGTCTAGCTTGAAAAGATGTTGGGTCAGGCAGTAGATCAAATAGGCAAATAGTATTCCACTGCAGGAGAAATTTGGGTTTTGTAATGGTTAACGATCACAGTAATAAATCATAGTTTCGATGTTTTAATTTTTGCATTGCAGAATATAAACGATCAATGGTTCTGTGAGAGGCAATCACAAACCACATTACAGTATTATCAAATTACATTTTTAATAGTCTAGATAGATTGGATAGTCTAGATAGATTGGATAGATTTCCTTTCCGTATCTGACAGTAAGAAAGCTAATTATTACGATGTGTTCTTCTGTATTGCTATATTCTTGTCAGTAAAATTTACCTTGCAGCTTAATTACTTAGGGTGGAATCCTTCAATTATTTGCATTAGTTTGTTAATTTATATCAATTTGAAACATCGGAATATATTAATATATTTTTCTTTCGTACAGCATCATTCAGATAACTGAATTTAAAGAAAACTTTTTAAAACTATACCTAGTAACATTTGAAATTGACACTCAACGCTGATGAAAACTCGAAACCCAAGATTACGAAGAACTTTGGTAAATCATTTATAAAGGTAACTAAGAAAGTTCTATCGCTTTTTGTGGAGATCTGTGTTTAATTGACCCTCACACCGTGAGTTGAATGCGAATGGAGATAACACGAACGTCAGATGTTGGTGTACCCAACATACTACCTGATTGTGGCAGTTCAGTTACACCGTGAACTTGCGTAAGGGCAGAGTGAACATAGGATCTCCACAGAGCATCATAAGGGCGTGTATGCTGTACGAGCTCAAACTGGTGTCAAATGCCGCTGCAGCGGGGCGGAAGATATACCAAGCCTTTGGTGAGGGTGTTGTAGCTACGCGGACAGTGGAGATGTGGATTAACAAGTTTAAGGACGGTGACGAAACACTCGAAGACACACCACTTGCCGAAAGACCAACACATGTATAAAATGAAAATCTTCAGACAGCAATTGAGGTGAACAGTGACCAGACCTGTGAGGACCTGTGAGAATTCAGTGTAAGTGGAGAAACCAGTCGGCAACACCTCCATCAATTTGGGAAGCACTACAAGTTGGGTCGGTGGGTCCCACATGACTTGACTCCGAGCCAGAATGCAACGCATGTAACCTGTATTTCTTCGCTGTCTCGTCTGAGGAAGGTGCCATTTCTGGACAGGTTGTTGACATGTAATGAGAAATGGGTTCTGTACGAAGCTCCACGGTGTCGTCGTCATTGGTTAGCATTCCATGAACTGGCTCCAAAACAGCCAAAACTAGCACTGCAACAGAAGAATGTCCTCCTGTGTGTTTTGTGGACTGATCGCGGCATCGTGCATCGGGAACTGCTACCAACTGGTTAGAGCATCAATGCAACTGTGTACTGTCAGCAGTTGAGCCGTGTTCAAGAAAAACTCAAAACTCTGGACTTCTGAATCGCAAAGGGGCCCTCCTGTTACAAGACAACGCTAAGCTCCATGTGGCTAGGATGACCCGGGACATCATTCTACACCTTGGATGGGAAACACTATTACATCCGCCATACTCCTCGGGCATTTCATCGTCCGATTACCACCTGTTCCATTCCTTGGACAATATCACCTTAGAGGATGCCAATCCAAATCGCTAGTAGAGGTGCAAAATACACTTGATACCTTCTTCGCTTCACGGCCCACCAAGTTCTACCGCGATGGAATTCATGGTCTTCCAGAAAGTTGGAAGAAGGTCCTCGATGCTGATGGGGACTATTTTTGATCTTCCAGGTACGTCTTAGGTGACATATCGATGTTCGAAGGTGGTGAGTGAAAAAGCGACATAACTTTCTTGGTTAGCTTTATATTTCTCACAACACTAGAAATCAGTGAACTTTGATTTCGAGGTCTATGTATATGTGGTTATCAATCGTCATTTAGGTATATTGGGTATGCGGAAACATCGACGTAACAAAATTTATCCTTTAATACAAAAATCTTCATTCAGTGTGTAATTAATAGCATATGTTAGAGAAGAAAAATTGGGAATATTGAGTGAAGAAGACTAGGAGTAAACGCATACTATTAATTGTTACCCATTAGTTGGCAATACTGATTGAGTTGATCCATCACCATGAAAAAAGTCTAGGATATCTTGGAGAGCCACAACATAGAACATCACATCCCTGATTTTGTATCGTCACTGTAGGTGAATAAAGATTTTACTGATTTGTATTTGTCGTATAATATTTCGTGTAATTTAAGCATTAACATAAACTTCACCGTTGCAAGTGAGTAATGCTGAATGCCATAAATAGTGGTTCTTATTAGGGAACGTAAGCATCTGCCTATGCTAGAGGTACCTATAAATTATTCTCTGTATCGGCTGAAAAGTTTGATAGTGTAAAGAGAGGACACGAGTGAGCATGTCTGTGTTGCCCAATAGTGCGTACAAACTCTTCTGCACTATCGATAAAAAGTGTTATGTACTATTGCTAAACAGTAAGGTTGTATTTATGAAACTTTCAATAAAGTCAATAAACCAGCGGTATTTATGCTGTCATACAAGCATGCAGCAACAGTTATTAACCTTCAATATTTAAGAATACGATGCACACCATATATCATACACAGGATGTATAAGGATGAAGAATTAGTTAGTTTAGGCTGAGCAGAGAAAAAATAAAATTGATTTTGATAGGAACCTCAACAACAGACACACACGACACGCCAGGAAAATGACCAAAATACACAAGCAACACTTTAGATTTTCCATGTCCTTCTACCTCAAAAGAACAGCAAGGGTAGGAAGTAAACAGGATCTAAGGATATTGTCCCCGTAGTTGTTTCCTATCTCTGCATGCTGATCAATTCTCCAAAAGACATAACATGTCTCTTCTCGCATGGCTACTGGTTTAGGTTCCTGGCGGAATGATTTGTGAAATTTCGAAGATTTTTTTAAAAATCATATTGCCACTCTTCAATTTATACCAAAAAAAAAAAAAAAAAAAAACTGGTTGTGACAGATTAAACATTATTGTAACAGGACAAGTTTAAAAGATTGTATTAATTGATACACTTGTCCTCCCACTGCCACTACAAAAGTATCCGTTAGGGAAAATATCTTGAAACATTTTCTAGGAAGAAAGATTGCTGTGGTCAGACCCGTGGGCTGATTCCGTAGCGGTTTGGATCAACGCAACGCAAACTTGCGTCATAGTTCACGATAATCGTCGCAGCACATATAACTGTTAAGGTAATTTCTTGTGTTGCGTTGCGATCGGCAAATTTTGTAAACACCTATATGGAATGAAACCCCTATCGATTTCGTAATCTGTATAATCATATTCTCATACTTACAAATAAGAATGGACATAAAAGGCATGAAAGCATATACTATTTGTGCTTATTTTTCCTTATTGTACTAGGAAAATTTTTAGTGGCGTATTTAGGATTTTGTTTCGGGGGTGCTATGCACAACACGGGGAAGCAGGGAAGGGGCAATTGCCCACTTGAGTTTGGGAATTAAATATATATTTTAATTTATTCATAAATTGAAATTTTAGTGGCAAGAATTGGAGACTGGTGAATCTTATGTGATATGATACACACAAAAATTTAGCAGTGAATCTAACCTTTTATTCTATTCATACAAGAAAAAGACAGCATCCTCTTGGTCTACCTAATTTCTGGGGCTACTTATTCTCCCCTTCTTAATTTTCTTTAATTCAAACATTTACCTTTCTTTATAACTAAACGATGTAAATATTCCTTTGCTATAATAACTAAAGTCCCGTTATATATTGATATCCGCGCAAGTTGGTGTGGAACGCCAGTTTCGCTTATCAGCTCCTCTTAGTGTTGGTGTTACTGACGACGGCCGAGTTGAATCACAACTAACAACGGTCGAAAGTATAATAGGAGAAACAGAAGAAAGTAACAACTAAGAAAAAGAAACAGAAGAGTATAATGGACGAAAAAAAGATAGCAGTTCTTACATGGAATGAAATTTGACAAATACAGTATTATTTCTGAACAAACAGCATAAGAAAATAGAAAGTTAAGGAAATTCTTAGAAATGATAAGGATTATTGTTGTACGTGGAATGTGAAAAACTAACAAATTTATTTTGGGGGATCTTGAGCCCGATAGCTCCCTAAACATTCCACTGGTACTATTAGTTATGAGAAACGAGAAGAATATATTTATCGAGATAGTTATGCACGAACTCAATTATTATTCTAATATTACAAAACTAAATCTAGTCTTATGTCCTTAAATATTTTAATGTATTTTTTTTTAAAGCATGTCTTGGGTAGATTGGTTATATCATACTTCCGCCGTACTGAGTTTGAGTTAGAATGTTCCTTCCTTGCGAGGAAAAATAAAGCTAATGATAAGTCCTAAGCTAGTCGAGAAAGCCTTACCCCCTGTAGCGAACGCGGCCAAAGTGGCTATTCAGTAATTTTACTTTCACCAGATGTGTAAATCATACTGTGAGCCAGTCAGGGTTTCCAGGTCTTTTTGCCAGGTCCAGGTGTGTAATAGCAGAGTTCCAATACTCTGTACAAACCATCTTCCCAGCAGCTGTTTTTTGCTACAATCCCTTTGCCTAGCAACACGTCTTTCCTTTTTTTCCTTCCTTTTGAAATCTTTTAAACAGCAGGCGGTCTATTGTTCCGACCCGCACCAAATACGCTCGAGCTGACGCTTTCTCAGCGATTCTATTGCTTTCGCGTTTATGAATAGCCATCTACATTTAAATACATGGTCAGCGTATTCCAAGAGTACGCATGAGCAATAAAAACCTTTGCGATCGCCTCAAATAGCCGGGTGCTAAAGGCAACTGGTAAGGTAAAGAGATATTTTTAAAATGGTTATGAGAAATTCACTTTTGCACTGAAACTACTTCAAATAGTTTACTACTATAAGTTTGCTTTTATAAAGTATAGTTCATAAATTACAGACTTCGATTATATAGAAGATTAATCATATGGCATAATCATAGATTAATACTCCTTGGTATATCCTCATGTTTACGTTTCGAACTGCAGTATATCAAAATTCTACTTATTAAGATCACATTAAGGTAAGTATAACTGAGCGCCAATCGAAGGCCCTTAATAGATGGAAGCGTTCTCCCCAAATTCTTTCAAGGTATTTTGTACAGAGGGATAATTTTCACAATAATAATACATTCAAATTCAAGGAATGGAAATTGAAGTTTGCGTAGTATGAAATAATTGATAATTGGGAAAGTCGTGGAACTTTTTGATGGAAAATAAGATGGTGGAATAATATGAAGGTGGATATTACAGTTAGAAGATGGTAACAACTTCAATAATTAGATTGGATTGATAAGATTATATTCAATTTGATATTGTAGTCATGAAACATGATAGTCATAGTTAGGAATGAGGCCATTGTGGACTTAAACGTTAAGACAAATGTTAGAATAATTGATACAGCAGGACTATCATAGGGAAGAAATAGTTTGGCTAAACAGTCCAATTAAAATAATAGCCCCATCGTGGCTGATGTTCAAGTTTTTTCTGCACGTTGTCCGGAATTCGATTTCAGTTGGGTTACTTGTCTAGGATCAAATCCTAATAGTGGCTCAAGTTCACTTTAAATAGTAATTTCTGTCTAATATAGCTTTCGTGTTGAAAACAGATGTTGAACCCAACGAGGAAGCTAATATAATTAAAATATTTCTATCATCATAGTCAAGTTATTTTAAAAATGGTGTATTTGCTTGAAGTGTTAAGAGAACAAATGAACGAAGAAGCCTATTGAAACAATATCTACCATGTTAAAATATTATTAGTTATTTTTTATAATTTGTGTGCAAAAGCAATTTATTTGAAAGGAATGAATTTTAAGAATGATTTCCCATTGAAGTGTTCCTTTTCGAGGATCAAGAAAGATTGAGATGCTAGGCAAGTAAAAAATTATACATTGAACAAGGACTAATGGAAAATCACCCGAATTAAAATAATATTATAAAATAATTTAGAAATATGTTTGCATATCGGTATAATATTATTTAACAAAGAACTAATCCTGTAGGTTGCTGCAAAAGGTTCTAGAAAAGTAAATACTAACAATTATAAATACTATTAAATAATTACCTGGATAGTATTATTAGTAATGATATGAAGTGTGAACGTGAAATAAAAACATAGATAGGAGTGGCAAAAGAGAATACTATTTTGAGGGACCTTGAACAAAGAGTTGCGAAAAATACTCATAAAATGCTTCATATGGAATATTATGCTGTATGGGCGAGAAACATGGACATTACGCAAAGATGATAAAAAACTACTGGAAGCTTTCGAAATGAAGAAAAATGGAGAGAATTAGCTGGGTCGAGCGAAAAACGAATGAGAAGGTGTTAAAAATAGTAAGGAGAAAAGAACCATTTTAGATATTATTAAGAAGAGGAAGAGAAACTCGTTGAGACATTGATAAAGACGGAATGGTATCATGAGGGACGTTTTAATGTGTATAGTCGCAGAAAAGAGGAGGGGGCGAATGGATTACAATTAATGGACGATATCAAAACAAAGAAATCGTACGTTAAGGCGAAGAGGTTAGCGGAAGACCGTGGAACATAGAAGCTTCTCAGTTGCAGCAAGTGACCTGACCTGACAGTAATGGCAAAATACCAATGATGATGATGATTAAAGTATTAATTACGAATTATCATGTTAAAAATTTTATAATCGATTGACCTATTTGGCTGAATTTCTGAATGATGCCTATTGAGCAGAGAATGTTTCTTAATTTAATTATCTTCTCCGCAAGCTCAGAAATAAAATGGAAATAAATTTAGATTAAGTCAGTGTCACCATACATAATAAACATTAGAAGTCAAATTAGACATTCAGCATGCATCTTTCACTACCCTTGATTTATGCAAAATTTTGGATTTAAATTACTACGCTGTAAAATAATTATTTATGACATTACTTAGTGATATAGATGACTCAGACCTAGATCTGCACCTAAAGATATAAAATTTCAAATTGAGATTACAAAAGAAGAAAGCAAACTTTAGAAGTTGGAAATGCATTTTATAAAGATCCACAGATAAAGAATCATCTCTTCTCACAAATGAATCAAAGATCTACAAAGAATATTGAATGTAAAGGTTTTAAGAATTGGTAAATCAGCATTTTTTTCAATCTGTGATATGTTTTAAGATTTTAAAATTAGGTATAGGAATACCTATGCATAATTTTGATAAATGTTAAAAATTATCTCATTAAAGTTGAAAAGTAAACAGTAGGCCTATATCATATCTCATTAAAGTTGAAAAGTAAACAGTATATCAATGTTAATTAAATTGTCATTTAGCTTATTTGAATTTTGTGTAATACTGTATTTACTATATCCATTTTTGAAATATTTTCGTTGAAAGAGCAAATTTCGAATATTTCCAGTAGATTATCAAAAAAAAAAAAAAAAAAAATTATGGGTTAAGTTCCAAAGTTGGACATCCATTTCCGGGAAAATTTATAAAATTTACAGGGAAAATATGGATAATTTGATCGTTTGTGTGCTTGATAATATATAAGGATCTCGACAAATCTGTTTGTTATATATAAGCGGTTACAAACATGGGACTATTCGGCGAGCGGAGGGAACTACTTCGCGCAAGGTAACGGAATACGGCATTTATTCCGAAGTTGGGCGTCCGCTTTCGCCACTTTTTTTCGCTGTTATCTCCTTTCCACATTTTTTGCAATTTGTTATTAGGTTCATTAATCCGTGCTCTTCACAAACTTTTAAAAGATTTTGCTCGTTATCAACGTATTGCTTCACAAATGTTAAAACTGTTACTTCATTGCCCTTGTACATTCGCCATGTTGATAACATAAATGCTCGTTCCTTTCCCACAATGCAACTGTTCGGTTACCTTGCGCCAAGTAGTTCCCTCCGCTCGCCGTATAGTCCCATGTTTATAACCGCTTATATATAACAAATAAACAGATTTTTCGAGACTCTTATGTATTATCAAGCACACAAACGATTAAATTACCCATAACTTTCCTGTAAATTTTAAAAATTTTCATGGAAACGGACGCCCAACTTTGGAACTTAACCCCGGAATACTTGCATTGTAGGAAAGAAATGAATATTTATATTATCAACTTGGCGGGTAATACGTTCAAGGATACCTCTGTTCTAGATCGTAACCTAACCTAACCTAACCTTTTCCCCACCTTGCGATATAACGAAAGAAGCCTAAAATCAGTTAAGAACGTAGAAATTGAAAAATTATAAATTTTAATATTTTTTATTAAGATTTTGTTAGAAAACTATCGGACGTCCAACTTCGGAATAAATGCATTATGGAGACAGAAACAGTTATATACAGGGTGAGCCGAAAGTTTCATTATTCCATACCTACATAAGATATAAGTGTTTACTCTGTATGTGTTTCATTGCAGATAGCGGTGTAACTGTTTTATGTTCCATTGCAAATACCTTGTAATGTACTGTTTATATTTGGTATATTTGGTGTACTCCATGTGAACGATTACTCAACGTTTTCAAGATACTCTCGGCACAAGGAAAAGTATTGATTTACCGTGATGCAAGAGCGAGAAATATTCACCTGTGGAGGAAAGAAAGTTTCCCTCCTGTTTGAATAGTTGGAACGAAACACTGCCCATATAATGACTCGGGCCGTAATGTGCGCAGCATCCCTATTCGCTCATATTTTTTGACGGTGTTGTTAACCACGTAACATAACTAAGCATGTTACAAGGTTAGTTTGTCCTTGAACTGCAAACTAGAGAACTATTTGAGCATTATGTAGATATTTACGAAGCTTGAACGTTTTTAAAATTTATGATTAGTATATATCATTAGTTTAAAAACTAATTCGAACTATTAAAAATCATGTTCTCTCAATTAGCTTTGTTGAAAAACATGAAACAATCCCTATGGATTCTTTATTTGTAAAACTATTACCTTCTAAAGCAAAAACAAGAACTAAAACGTAATAAAATAGCGCAGTTTAAAAATTCGCTATAGTGTGTTCACAATATATTACAATACACTACCATCGAGTGAAAATATGAGAATTAAATGCCATCCTTATTGTTTACAGTATTGTGTGCAGAAGGATTAGACTTTGACATTGTGTTAGTTACCTTACAGACAAAATTACAACATACGCTACAATTGAAAGAAACTTCAGCTCGCGATATTAGATCAGTGTCGCAAGAAAAGATGGCATACATTCATATTTTGCCTACACTTTTGGGCAACGTCAAAAGTTCGGAATCCTAATTGAATAGTACAACACACCTGAAACAATAATTTGTAATAGCGAAGTACAGGTAACCATGACAACTAAAGCTTTCTGGGCAAATTCTCGGAAAGGCTCAATTTACTAAGCAAACCCATCCTTTGGATATAACGTAGTCTATAAAAGCTAGGTATCAAGAAACAAAAAAGTAAAACTTAATTTGATCCTTCCTAATATGTTACTTGAAAACAAAGAATACACAGTTTGACAACATTGATACATTGTATACTTTATTTGCAGTTTCATTCTTTTTGTCTCCTTTCCGTAGAACACAAATGTTCTTAGAATTACTGCTTTATAAGGAGACAGTGTTGTTGAATATCATGTTGCTATATTCTGATGGTAAACAGATGCAGAAGAGTCGGTAGCCTTACTGATTTCACGAACTGGCTTATATTTAATAAGTACATTTGTAAAATGCTGCATATCTCTCCGACTCCCAAAATCCAGACAAATGAGTAAGAAAGACGGTTTTATTCTCTTTTTCTGTAATAAAGAAAACCATATCAAAAATATTAAAAAGCGACTCTTTAATTTCTGTGAGAATGTTTGAAGGCGACTATACTATTAGATTCTTTCCAGAAGATTTGGGCTTCTTGGGAACGAGAATTCTCATGAAGCATTAAGGAAACATACGATTTTGTCTTAAGCAACAACTTCTAAAGTAAAAAAAAAAAAAAAAAAAAAAAAAAAAAAAAAAAAAAAAAAAATTAAGTAAGTATGTATACTTACATTTCTTTGTTGTTAAAAGATTGTGTTTCTATTCAAAATATATGTGTGAATACGTATATGTATTTGAAAATATATCCATCTCGGTGTTCATTGTAATTTCTATATGCAGCACATTTCTTTGGAACCCACTGGAAACAAATGATGCAGGAAGTAAGTACTCATGCTTGACTCATCCATTATTTTAAATATCATTAGTTAGTTCCGTTCTCCTGATTTACATAGGCTAGAGACTAAAATATACGATATGAATACTATCAGAACAGCGTATGAAACCATAAACAAAACAAAGAACATTGAGCAAAACATGAAACTGTCATGATACGTGTATATCATTTCCCAATATTTTCTTTACATTTTTATTACCCTTATCACTCATTAACACTTTACACTTCAAACATTCAATGCTTTGCTTCTTTATTGCTTACTCTCATGTGCAATGTAATGGGTTGTAGCAAAAGGACTGAAGGAATTTCAATCAGCATGTATAAAATCAATGTGCAGTTTCAAAAATTAATAAGAAATTTAGTTCTTACCTTACATGGGCAGAACTTACACCGTCAGCAACGGGATTTATTCAATTTTTTCAGTGCTTCTTGTGGGACCGTGCGATCAATTCTATTTCCGTTTACCTCACTGAGGTTTTCAGTTGTTTGCAACTTAAGTTTCGTGCACAATTAAAAAAAAAAAAAAAAAAAAAAAAGAAAAAGAAAAAGAAAAAAGAAAAGACGCCACTACACAAGAATAACATAATCACACATTACCGATGGTTTGTGAAAGCTGGATGTTTCTGTAAAGACAAGAGTCCTGGTTGATCTCTTGTGATTGACAACATTGAAGAATTGCATGTGGCGTTTAAGTCAATGGCTAAAACAAGCTAAGAATTGGACATGCTAAAAATGGCGGTGTAGAACGTTTTACATATGTGGCTACTTTAAACCTTAAAAGATGTGATTGGTATAGGCCCGACACTAGTAGACAAAGTGAAAACAGGGATGACTTTTACGAGAAGGTGGATGGAGTTGAAAATGTTTTTGTAGAAATATTAATCTTCTCCGATGAAGTTACATTCCAGGTAAGTGGCAAAGTAAACAACAGTCAGCGAGCGATCACATAGACAGATAAAGCAGCAGCGTAGCTCGCCAGTAGTTTACCCTTTCTATGCAGTGTTCCGTGAGAAAGTATACCGCCATTTGCTTCATGAAGCAACTGTGTGTAGCGACTCATTTCTGGTCATGTTCGGGATCTGGTTGTTACCCGAATACTAATTATGATGACTACGTTCTATAACATGCAAGTTCATCATTTTCACTCATGCTTCTCAATCGTGTTTTTTCAATGGACGTGGTACAAATGAAGGCAGTGGGTCAGCCCACTCTTCCTTGGTCAGCCCACTCACCAGATCTTACACCATGCGATTTCTTTCTTTAGAGGGTAGTTAAAGACAAGGTTAACGTGACATCATTGCTTATGTCCATCTGGAAACTTCATGATCAGATGAAATGCAATGCAGGCCACTACAGTGGAGATACTACACCGAGTCTAGGATCTGCACTGTGGATACGGATGTATGTCGCGTAGACGAGTTTACGCACATTGAGTGATTGTAATTACAAACACATGAGTAACTTGGACAGTTATTGCTGCTGACGGTGTATATTGTGTCGTGTGACGAGAAAGATTTTTTGTTACAGAGTATATCATTTTATATACTCTGTACACATATGATCTATATCATCTTTTCTGATCTGACTTGACTCTCTTTATAATGATATCAAATGAAATGTTGTATGATACTTGAAGGATTGCGTTAAATTTGATCCCATGAAATTAATATCTTCGTGTAAAATTGGGAACTGAAGAATTCCAATTGAAGTGTGGAGTATTTGAAAGTACCCTAAATTAAATTTCTAATAAAGGGATGGATGTAAAATTATAATCCATATTTTTAATTAATTGAATTGACATTTGAAGCTTCTCACCACAACTTTGTATTTTCTTTTGTTCTACAGGTAGAGTAACAAGTACAGCTTACACCACATTAATGGTGATTTATCACAAGATGAAAGGATATCCGTTAGCAACAGTGAAGTCCGAAAAGGATGAGATTGAAGTTAAGTGAACAAGCACGACAAAGACAAGCATCTATAATGCAGGCATCTTCGTACGCTTTAATTCTTTGGGGTGTAGGACAATGTGTCGCAGGGCTGGTACTTCAATTTTGGTTTGGGGGTATATTGCAATTACTAGATCCAATAGCTTTTAGTAATTTGTCTCTTCAGTTATTTCTGGGCTCTCTTATCACCACACCCATCTACATGTATGCTGCGTATGAGGCTTCTGAACACAGATCACTTTCAAGAGAAAATCGTTTAAAATTGGACAATCGAATGACCTGTGTTTGGATAACCATCTTGTTTTCCACGATTTTTAGCCTATTTAGTGGTGTGTTGTGCACGATTCAAATGTTTAAATCGGACAATGCTAGATTTCAAAGCGCAATGAATCGTTACAAATCCAGTCGTGAAGTTAGAGCTGTTATAGACAAAACTCAACGGTTCTTACATTGCTGTGGTGTTACATCTTACAAAGATTGGTTCAATATAGGCTGGAGGAACATAGAAGATGGTATACACAACTCTCAAAACAAATACATGTAAGTTAAAGTTTCAATATTGAAATTAGCTAGTATGGCATATGCAATGTTTTTGTTTTATTTTACTTATTTACTTATATGTAATTACAGATATAATATATTGTCTATTTTACGCTGAAACATAACAGCAGTTATAACAAAAAGTAACAGAAGATCAACAAGAAACATATAACAACTGTAGTAGCAAAAAAATAAGAATATCAAAAAAACACTACAAGTACTTACACAACTATATTTACAATATAATTTTGTATATACAATGCGGATCGGAAAGTGTGTTCAAGGGTAAAGATACAGTATCTACGTGGGTGGCAGTCTATTGAATTCAGTAGAAAGTTTATATATGAGCAATCTTTGGATAATTGTAAGTGCAGTGGCGTTTCTAGAAGGTTTAAACTGAGGGGGCTGCCATACCCCAGACCATGAGAAGCATATCATGAGTTTACTATAAAGTTTCAGAAATATACAACAGCTTAAATTATTTTCGTCACTCTGAAAACTGAGGGGGCCTAGGCCCTCCCGGTCCCGGGCTAGATCCGCCACTGTGTAAGTGTAGAATCATAAGGTTACAATAAAAATTAATCGTATAATTGAAAAGGAAGTGAAATAAGATATTTCCAGTTTTATATCCTACTATTATGCCCTTTAGGCTAAAGGATACGGGTGATTGTAAAATAATTGGTGGAGTAAGAATGCGGGAGGAAACGGGAGAACCCCTAGAAAGCTGATTGACACGATGCTGTTCACTATTACTCATTTGGCTTGGGATGAACCGGAGACCCCTTCCACCATAGGTGAACCATTGTGCCTCTTAATTGTTTCAATAGAGAAAGGGTTCAGACTGATCAGTTATAAGAAAAGCCTTTGGAACAAAATTGCCGGATTTATTTCCTGTTCATACAAGAAAAATATAGAAGTATACCGGGTCTATTTTATGTGTATTCCGGGATCGGAAAAGAAGATCGTCATGCATATGAACGAAAAGCTTCTGCTGAAAATTGGAATGTATAATTATATTGAAACAATTTTTGAATGGAAGGATTTAACTGCATTGATGTTATTTATTGAAAACGCTCTCATAAATTCATTTGTCTGCACCATTTTCTGTTTAGAAAACTACTTTCTGATATCTTCTTTTGTAGAGATTCTTCTGTGCCTGCCAGTTGTTGTTCTACACGTAAGTCAGTTCCTTGTGTTCATACTGGCTTAACTTACGCTGACATTAAACATATTAATACTAAAGGATGTGGAGGAGCATCGCAAAGGATTACATTCTTCCTATTATGGGGTGCAGCAACTATATTTTTCATCCTTGCAGTTCTTCAGGTATGTTAAATCTTCAATACTGATACGTAAGTTAGTTTAGAAATTATATAAAATCTTAATTCTGAAATTCAGAGCTAATTTTAATACATTTCTAGGTCTTGCAAAATTATTTCTGGTAGATATTAAGAAATTCCATTCTTAAATTTACTTGAAGGGGTTTATGTGTAAATATGTATGGTTGATCACCAAGGGACGTCGACCCTACTGTTCCGCGCTTTTACAAGGGCGGAGGGAAAAGAGGAAAGGAACAGTAGGGTCGACGGTCCTTGGTTAATCACGAGACGATATGAGACAGAATTTTCGTGGGATATTCAAAGACTAGACAGAACTCTTCCAAATAGAAACAGATACAATTTTTCGAGACGAGACATCATTTACACTTCACGTTTTGGAGACGGTACTACCTTGTCTTGTGCGCATCTCTAATGGGATACTTAAACACAAACGAAGCTTAATTTAAACCAATTTGGAGTTTTTTCGTCAATAAATAATGTAGTTCAATATTTTACGATTCTACCTGGATACGATGTAAAACACAAGTAATGAAATAGTTGGTGAAATGACAAAATTTGAGTTCAAAAGATGAAGTTCTGGAAGTACCCAAGGCAGTATTTACGTATGGGTCAATGAGTCATGGCCTGGAACAATTAATTTTGGAGGGACGACTTATTTTCTTGGACCAAATATTGTCAGACGAGTTATACTTTAAAAAAAAATCATTATTATTAGTATATTATTTCCACTTCCACTTAAATATTGATTATTCACTTCAATTTCAAATGTTCTATACCTGTATTTATTGATATGAATATTATACTATATTGTGAAATTTTTGAGGGGCGGCAATTTTTTTAATGGCTCAGGGCGGCGAGAATGCTAAATGTGGCCTTGAATGGATCACAGAATCTCAGGAATTTACGAATTAGGGTCACGTTGCCAACACTACTTCCTATTGGCGAACGATTTATTTCTAATCTACGTCGTATAATTATTGTAAAAAAAAGTTCCTAGACAGTATTATTTTGTTTACCTGTACAGGAAATGAAAATGAAGCAAGCTCTTGCAAGGGCAAGGGATATACTATTATTAAAACAAACACACTACAAATTAGTTGTCTGTGAATCAAGAGAATGCTACTCTCAAAATACGTACAGTCATACAGAATATTTGAGAACTCTTTCTTTGATCTTAGTGCAAAAAAACATTAGATCTGTACAATATAAGAAGGAAATGTAACAACTTTTCAGGGAAGATTCTTCAAATAGGCTAGCCCTTGGATTCATGATGGTTCAAATAACGAAAATGTCTTGACGGTACATACTGTACAAACTAGTTTCGAGTCTTAATATTTCTTCTTGTCTACTGAATCTATTATAAATAATTAATACTTTTGCAGTTCCTGTTAATTGTCTTGGTACGGTACTTACAAACGTCCACTAGAATGGCCTTGCAAAATGGAGATGTAACTTCAGGGGCGCCTGGATGGTTGTGGGGTTCAACACCTCCTGAGGAACAGCTAGTTCTTCGAAACCCGTCGAAATACTTCCTTTGCTGTATTAGAGACAGCAAAGACAAACAACAACAGCGATTGTATAAAGTAGTAAAGTGGAATAAATGTGCAGTAATCCAGGAAGATGAGTCATCAGAGGAACATGAAATTGATAGTTACTGTTCTTCGGTTTTCCCGACAGAAACAACGCGCTTATACACACCTGTAACAAGCAGAACTAGCACTTCAAGTAGTCCTGCTTTGCTTAAACCATCAATACACCTTGAGCATAAGGTTGATAGACATTGAAGTATATTATTTTATGCAGGTATATTATTATTCACCAAGTTATTGTGTAAATAATGCCTTGTATCAGATTTTAAGAATTTATACTTTGTGTTGATATTCGAAGATATAATATTCAACTTTGTAATTTAAATGCATCACCTTTGTAATAAATGAAATATTGTAAACAAAATTATATTTCTTGTAAATTTAGAAGAGAAAACTGTCTATATTAGAAACGAAAGAAAAACATATACTGTTTAGAGAAATTAAGGGTAGCAGCGTTATTCAAAGATAATTTGAGGTATCATATTTACAAGACAGTTGAATGAACACTACTAGAGCCTGAGATTTCTTGTTTTAACATATGTTTATGTGACATCAGACCGAAAATCAATGTGAGATCTGCTTGATGATAGGACATATTTTTACCATTTGTGTGTTTTTTTTAACATATGTGTTCCCTTATAAATTTAGGACTTGAAACTTGATAGATACTCATTAAAATTAATTGATACACAATAACAGCTTCACATTTTAAACCTTAATGTTTGTAGACGGGACTTATAGTCTATTATCATAGTTAAATCTGATTGGTTGATCCTTGGAAATCTGATTGATAGATCTCTTTTCAGTTTGAATTTGCAGTCATGACTCAAAGCCCAAGATTATTGATGTAGTCTAATAGTTGAAAATAATTTATTTTGTCGAATACTTGAAAACCAGATAAAGTTTGACGGCTAACTGTGAAATGGTTTCTTTATACTCGTAATATTTCAGTTTGACAAACCAAAAGATTTTAAACAAAATTTTCACACTAAAAATTTTCAAATACAATTTTAAAACAATTGTTTTTTCAAACAAACAAGAGCATTTAAAACTGAACATGTAAAAAATATATAATCAAGCTTGCACAGGAGTGGTTCGGACAATCAGGAAGCTGTTTTTCATTCCTGGGGTGAGGAGCTCTTTGTGGTACTTCAGCGCTTTCCGTCCGAAATTCATATTGTGGAAAAGTTGATATCAATAAAAATTATAAAAAATCTTTTATTTTGATGACGTAGAAGTAATACGAGTAGTAGCAGAAATTCACTAACTCATATATTCATTCCATTAAAAAGCAAAGCTAATTTAACAATAAAAAATTACTGAATCTTCAAAGTTTTTGTGAATCAGCAAGTGAATTAACGCTGATTTTGATTCCATATTACGGTACTGCTATAAAGAACAGTTGGTGGTAAAAAATTTAAGGACAATTGATTGTAGTCCAGTTATCGCATTTGTCAGTTTATAATAATATACATTAATTTATAATGATATTCAGCTTATAAGAAACAATATTCATTACCTTTGTGGGAAAGTTGCAGGTTATTGTGAAAATGCTGGAATGATTAGTCGCTCGAACTCTGTACAGTCCTTTTAAATATTGGTAAGTAACAATTTTATAGCTGTTCTAAACTATCTAATCGTCAATTGTGGCCCTGGAAAATTATCTTTGGTGCAATCTGATTGCTTGATCCTTGTCTGTGATTAACTAAAAACTTTGAGCTTAAAACACGATAAGTAATTTATTAAAACCAATTGACATATAGCAACCATTTCTTACTTTGAACTTTAGAATTGCATTTGCGAATCATAGACTAAGGTCATTAGTGGAAACTTTTGGGATTTGAAACTTAATAAATAATTGCTAAAATTGATTAATACTATGCAACATCAATAATTTTACACTTTGAACTTTAGTCCTTGATTTTAATAATTGTTAGCAGGTTTCAAACTGAAAATTTGAATGAATGGCTAATATTGCCATAGGTAAGAAATATGAATATTCAAGAACATATCTAGGTTTTGTACTATGTTTCAATTCATAGCATTGTTGTAAGAAGACTATTAAATTTGATTTCTAAATTTAGAGAAGAGTATCATAGCCCAGAACTCAAACAATGATGAATTTGATGCACTTCTCATGAATTCCTATTTCCAGGATCTAATATTTAATCCATCATATGTTACAATTCAGATTCATGTAAATGAGTGAATAATATGTTCCTATCAAATATAATTCTGACACTTTTTACTCATGAAAAAAATTCTGTTTGGGTAAATATTTTAAATCAATAAGAAATTTGTTTGAAAGTTTTTGCTTACAACTAGCCAGATTTCGTCAAAAATAACTTTCTACCAATGACTTTAGTCTACGAATTGTGACTATTCTGAAGTTCGAAATGTTAATTAAGCAATCAGATTGATTGAGGATAACTTTCCACCAATAATCTTAGACTATGAGTCGTGACTGGAAATCCTAAGGTTCAAATTAATAATATTAAATATAATAATTAATTATAATTAATTAACTAATCAGTTTGCACCAAAATAATTTTGACCAATGACCTTAGACTTTGTGACTAAAATTCGAAGTGATAAGTTGTTGCTGCATACCAATCAGTTTTAATAATTCCTTACCATCAAATTTTAAGTCCCAAAAGTTTCCACTAGTGATCTTATATTATGAGCCGTAATTACAATCTTAAGGTTCAAAGTGAGAAATTACTGTATATCAATTGTTATTAGTATCTATAGGGTTTCAAGCCCAAAATTTGAACTTAATCAGAGACAATATTATATTGTTAATATTTTATTTCAGTACATATGTACTTGAGGCAAATTGCCGGTAAGACAGATAAGAAAGAAGATACATTCTTTTTTTTCTTTAGTTACTCAGTATCGAAACATCCATGCAATTTGTTCAACTGGGTGTTGAGTAGCCAGTGTGAGTTCCTCAGGCCATTATTACTGGCTTGCTTCATGATACTGGGTCAATACCAGAAAGTTTTAGTGCTCTCAGTGAGAAAAGGAGCAGGGACCATTCAACCAAGGTTGCGCACGTAACAATGTGCCTAAACCGGAGCTTAATAATAATAATAATAATAATAATAATAATAATAATAATAATAATAATAATAATAATGTAATATATATATATATATATATATATATATATATATATATATATATATATATATATATATATATATATATATATATATATATATATATATATATATATATATATATATATGTAATTTATGCGTACTGAGTTATTAATGCTTATACATTCTGAAACAACTTTCGGTTTGTTTTTAGTATGTAGAAGTCTGGTATCCCTGAAAAAGTCTTTAACCCCACCAAGAAAAACTTGCTGGATACATCTCTGAATAAAGCATTAAAATAACCTTATAATTTTATTTCTTGCTAAGTACTGGAATTATTTATGTGATACATTAGTAAACTATCTTGATTTTTCACAAATTTATCATAAGAAAAGAGTATGTTTTTCTTTAATGTCGACAAACGTGGGTGGGGACATTCCACGGAGGTTACATTTAACACATTTTTTCCCTTTTTAAATGTAAGAAAGATTAAATAAATGTTAAAAAAAGATTAGAATAAAAAATAAAAGCTATTTTTGATCAATAATGCTTTAATTACTTTAACAGTGGAAATGTCAGAGAGAGTTACAAGAGTACCCTTAATTTCAGAATTAGGGATGCGCACGAGTCGAGTCTAGACAGAATTTTCCTGAGAAAATTCGAGTCGAGACACAGCTCTTCCAATAGAAAAGTATATGTTTTTCGAGTCGAGACATCACTTTTACAGCACATTTTCGAGACGAGACAGCCTCAAATCTTGTCTCGTGCGCATCCCTATTCAGAATCACTCATAGGTAGTACTTATTTAAAGTAGAATACGTGAAAGTAGATAGTTCAAAATGTATTCATAATTTCTTATTCAATATTTACGTGAGAAATTTAAGAATAGAGCAGAAAATCACGGCACGAACCTAAATACAGAAACTAATCAGTGTGATAAGGAAGGTAAACAAAAACTCTGAGAGCTTGTAGACGACAGTCTTGTTATCTCGAGTGCGTGCATGTACGTTTTTTTTCTTTCTTTCCTTCTAAATCACTTAAGAATATAATCCTGCCTATAAGGTCAGCTAGCCTATATACTGAAGTGTTAACGTACTGCAAGGAATGCCCGAGCACGTGACCCTGTTTCCATCGGATCTTTTTCCGGGAAAATAAAAGCCACTTCTACTATTGAAGGTTACTTGAAATCGAAGGTTATCAGTTGAGCTGCAACACCATGGAGAGCCTGTTGTCTAGGGCCGAGATCCCCATCATCGACTTGACTGGAATAGGTAAGTACATAACGTTGTATGTCATAGTTCACATGAGTTGATAAATCTGCTCAATTATCCACCATTAACTTTATACATTTTTCAGAGGGAAAAAAATAGGAGATTGCAATTATCAATGATTGTATTATGCTAATCAAGATTGTATGACACAAAGTACGTAGAAACATGTATTGAAAGAACTGGGCCCAATTAAGACCCTTAGAGGCCCTAAGTACTTACAAGATTTTGGTGCTCCAATATATATGTAATTCAAAATATAAGCAATAATAAACGATAAAGTAAATGTTTATTTATCGAATTGAAAACTTACAGTAAGATGGAATTTAATATTTATTTTTGTACACT
The DNA here is from genome assembly GCF_964235325.1 of Thermobia domestica. NCBI lineage: Eukaryota > Metazoa > Arthropoda > Insecta > Zygentoma > Lepismatidae > Thermobia > Thermobia domestica. The sequence goes on from NC_137464.1 coordinate 35,872,216, forward strand.
TTCATTGTGTTTATATTTGAAAAGTAATTATTTTAAAGTTATCTTTTAAGTCTTTGATCAGATCTCCAATTATTAATATTATATTTTGTTTAATTACCTTTAGCACTCTTTGCGGTCTAGTTACTATTGTGTAATTGTATCTATTTGTACTTTTTCCACTTAAATGTTTGGGAAGGGGGATTCTGGTACAGTTGTACCATTTTCAATATTGTGTTATATGGTTCATGGTAAATTCGGAAGGAAAATTTCTGTGGTTCCTCTTTCCCTTGATTTTCTTGTGTTCACCTCGTGTGAGGGGTTCCTAGTTGGACTCCAAAGCCAAACAACTATAGTGAACAGCATTGAGTTTGTAGATTTTCTCAGGGTTGTCCCGTTTTTTCTCACATGTTCATTTTACCAATTTTTTCATAACCATTTCCTTTCATTAACGATTCGTCTTCCTTAACCTACAGGGCGTAACTGGAGGAAGTTAAAAGATTTTATTGCATTTTCTCATGTATTATGTATGTCACAAAAGAAATTGCACGATTTTCGCGCGATAGTGTCTTTTGCCCCTTGAACCAAGGGAAAATATGAGGAAATCAGTGCACTTAATAATTTAATTGATCTTATTAAAACTTTTGAAGCTGTGGATCCTGGTATATATATATATATATATATATATATATATATATATATATATTACGTTTGCAAATGCTGTTTACATAATACACATCATAAATAGTGTAACAGACAGGGAAAACAGAAAAAAAAGTTATATGTTAAGTTCCACACAACAGAAATACAAAAATCATTTGAATGTTCAAAATTTACACCAGGAAAACAGCACGTGAGTATATGGCGTAATGGGTAACGTTCTTACCTGTCAAATTAACTGATGTGTTCGAATCTTCATCAAATACACGAGGTTTTTTTTTTTTCCCAAAAGATCAGCTATTTAATGTAGTGTTAGCGTTTTAGAAATAATTAAATTCTTTAGATTTCTTCTTATTTTTTATAAGGTAATAATATAAGGCTACAAGTATGATTCTAGATCAAAAGTAAGAGTATGATAGATTTTTATCCACTAATAAAATATAGAAATACGCTTACATCCGAAACTAAATATACACGTAACTGAAACAAAAGTAACAAGTACCTAACAATTAACTAAACCAATATTTGTGTCTCTGACAGATATCAGAGTAAATACAGTAGGAGATTTCGAGAAGAGGGTTTTTGTAATCAAATCAGCGTCTCAAGAATAAGATCGATCTTATCTGTTAACCGTATATTCAAACTGAAAGTCGTAGAAATTAACCAATTCTGGTTTCAACGTTGATCACCATAGAACAAAACACGGTAACTTAGCAACAAGAGGTATTTTAAAATAGATTCAGCGTTAAAAAAAAAAAAAAAAAAAAAAAAGCTGATGGTTTCCCCTTCATGTCTTTCCACTAAAATTAAGAGTGATAGAAATTTCTGGGTCCAGTGTTGATCAGCACGGAATAAATACGGAATATATAGACAAATGGTTTCTTGGAATCGATTCAATGTCTAAAGAAATATTATCATCCACGGTAGAAATATACTGTTACTTCCGGTTTTAAAATTGATTTCCATAGAGCTAAAACGGTGAGAGATGTGTAACAGTGATGTTTTTATGATATTTCTTCAACATCTCAAGAATCAGTCTAATCTCAGACCTTATTCCTGTACTGGAAGTTACAGTTCTACTACGTCCAGTTTCAGTAATAAATTCCCACAATTTGGAAGTTTACCATAGCTTCACACCAGTGTTGCCAGAGCTACTAATTTTGCAGGAGTTCTCCTGCTTTTTCTACGTTCTACTGATTTACTGCGAAAGAAAATGAAAAGTGAACAATCTCCTGCTTTTTCCTTACTTCGAGAAGTTAAAGAAATATATTATTACTATTAATACTTAATTTTCATTTTTTCCTTGCATAAAAAGAGGAAATGTCTCTGTATGCATACACAAAGCACTGTAAAGCATATAGAGCTTTGCTGTATATAATATGAATACAAAGATACAACTGTACGTCATCTATATGCATGATGGTTGGCAATCGTTATGACTTATAAGATTTACGAGTACGTGTTGTTTAGATTGGGACTTGGGCTGGAAACAGGGGTAAAAGTGAGAGGAAAATGCGGGGGACGTCGTTACCCTACTTCCAAAATAGATACCTATGGCGTCCCCCCACTTAAAAAAATATAGGCAAAGATAGGCACGGGGGATGGTGACGTCATGCATCACTCTACCTTTTCAGAACCACTTTTACCCCTTTTTGGAAGAGTAGCTTGCTTAGATCACATCTCCACAATTGTAAGCGAAAAATCGTCTTATATTAAGATTACGTCTGACTGTATCATATAGCTATACTGTGACTAGGTGCATGGTTAGACATTTTCCCACCCCACTTTGCTCTTTCACCATGTCTCACTTTACACAGTGTGTATGAAACATTATAATATAAAGGGGATATGATGGTCTTTCAGCCTCCAAAAGATTACCTAATCAACAGGAAAAAAGTCTTTATGAAACTTATTTTGAAGTAATTCAAATTCAAATATATGTTTTGCATGTATTGCTTTATTTTAAAATGAAAGTAATAATGAATTCTGGACTGCTTGTTTTGACCACTGTCCCCTTAATAATGGCAAATTTTTGCTCCTCCTGGATTTGCACTTAAATGTCGCCACTTTATGTGTCTACTGCTTTCTCCTGTTTTTTACCTTCGAATCTTCTGCTTTCCCAACTGATCGGTCTGGCAACACTGCAACACACTCTGAAACGATACTTACTTAGTTCTAGCATAGTGCTGAAAAAATTACTATATTCAGTAACTTCCCTCCATTTATTAACAGAATAGCGTCGTTATCCACAATGCTTAATGTTATTATAAGATAGAGTGTCAGAAACGAGTCTGTGAATTTAGTTTTTGAAAAACTTGGGTGACTCCCATTCCCCGTTGATTTTCATTATCCCTGTCTTCCCTATTCTTACTAAGAAAGAAAAAAAAAAAAAAAGAACTGGCAACTCACCAAGTTTTCAAAGTTTTATACTCATAAGTTGCTCCTATAATACCTTGTCGATTGCGCTATCAACTAAGGTCGTCAACAGAATAAAGAAATACAAATCTCATGAACATGAGGACAGCTGTTCAAGATGAGAAGTAAAACAATTAAACAAGATTGTACTTTAAGCCAGCGTTTCTCAATCTTTTTTCTATTGGGACACATCAAAGTATGTTTGAAACTTTCACAACAGCCCTGCATGTAATTTTTTCAAGGAAGCAAAAATCGTGTTATTGAAATTACTTTTCTGTATCCATTGTTACTTTCCAAAGAAAAACGTACAGCATTAAAAGGAAACTTTCCAGCTTTAAACTTGGAAGGCAAATGTGAAATCAAGTCGACTGGCGACGAATTTTTTTCTTCTAAAGATATATATGACATGTTTTCACTATACTCCAATGTGTCGCGACACAACGGTTGCGAAACGCTGCTTTAAGCAATTGAGAGTGCTTTAATCCAGTGGTTCTCAATCGATGTGTTGCGAAATTCTAGAATTTAAAAATCACAAAGCATTTAATAATAATTAGTTAAAATCAATTTTGAGATAGAGTGTACCAGCCAACGCCTCCAGTGTAAGAACCATCTTCAATAGTACATCACTACTTCATAGAAACTGAAGTCTTAATCTTGATAATTTATATTATTATTATTAAAAAAAAAAAAAAAGTAAATGTCTCACGATGTCGTGTACGTTCAGTATCAGAGTCATCAGTCAGGCACGTAGCCAGGATTTCGTAATAGGGGGGGGGGGAAGCCGTGACGAAATATTGCGGTTATCACGCCAGGGGTTCGATCATTCTGAACTATTTTACTGTAAACATATATTGGTTCGTTTAGCCAGGATTTCGTAATGCTGGGGGGGGGGGGGTAACATGAAACACTCTATTACACACCAGGGGCTCGATCAATCTAAACTATTTTAGTGGCAACACGTATATTGGTTTGTTAGGACAATAAAATGAGGATATGCTAGTAAGTATTTCAACAACGAACTATCTCTCGAGTAAAAGAATATAAAAAGGTATTGAAAAAGATATAATATTCCGAGTTTCTTAAGTTCTTCTTAGAGTCTATCTGATCGAACCGGTTTCTCGATCATCATTTGTTGTCCATAGGATTAGCATGGAGCTAGATGGAATTTGGAATGCTTCGTTAAAATAATATTCATTTTCAACTTGATCCCCCCCCACACACACACAGTTTCCTCTACACAAAGCTCCTCATAAGAAAGAGTAACCATACGCTTGCTGTAGCTTTATATTTTTAACGCTGATTCTTCTTTTTCTCATTTCTTATTGTTTCACCCTTCCTAATTTTTTTACATTTCTGGTTCCGAAGGGGGGGGGGTACGGACCCCCCGGACCCACCCCTTGGCTACGTGCCTGCATCAGTGCAAAAAAGGTTGAGAACCACTTCTTTAAACAATTAATGTCACTGTACTTTAAACAATTAAACGAGGCTACAGTTTAAACAAGTAAATGAGAAGGAGACTATACTATAAACAATCAAACCAGATATTATACTTTTCATACTATTCCAGAAAGTTCAGATTCACAAAGAAATATTGGAGATCAGAATTCGCTTTCCCCCTCCTTCCACGAAATTCTCGAGTTTACAGAGGATAAAATAGAATGTCAAATCTTTGTATCAAGAGGTCTTTCTTATTTATTTGTTTGTTTCTTTCTTTCTGTTCTCTCACGATAATTTTGTCACTGGGTACAGTCTAATTTAGTGAAGAATAACGCATCCCCCTACAACTGATTTTTCTACGGGTTGCGAGGCTTTGAAGTTTAACATTTCGGAGATGGATAAAATATTGAACTATCCATCTGAACGGAATAGTCCTTTGGTTTGAGTTTTGGGAAGGACAGCCCATGAACCCTAAAAGGATGAGCACCCCCTTCTTGATCTTCTTTTGTTAGCAATGACTCGATTAGTTTGATACAGACTTCCTTCTTACTCATGATCCTTAACAATATTTTCATTTCTATGCAGTTTTCTTTTCTTATCTTTTCTTTCTTTCTTTCTTTCTTTTCTTTCTTTTTTTTTTTTTACATCGGGACCCGCTTTTATAAGTGGGCACATTGGGCTCGTGCCTAGGGATACGGGAAAAAGGGAATGAAAAATCGCAGTACGTACTAAACAAAATTAGGAAACGACCTTAACCTATAAGTAAACTACGCACAGACGTTTTTTTTTTTTTTTATGGCCTTCATTCAATTTTTCTCTTCAAAACTGATCTTTAATTGCTATTCAAATAGTATTTATTACGTTTTTATGATACCCAATGTACTATGTTAGAAAATTTTGTGTATAACTAACGAGCCAAAAGCCTGCACAGCTAACGAGCCAAAAGCTATACGCTTGTATAGCAGGTCAAGGCATACCTCATGCCAAGTTTGATTCCGATTGAATGAGCTTGATATATGACTTCTTGCATGTTTTCGAATATATGACAAAAAATTTTCACCGTTCATAACTCGGAAACCGAAATCATGTACTGCATAACATTTCATATGCTTTGTAATTATAGTAGGTGAAGATCTACCATGATTTCAATTACATCCCGGTTGGATTACTTCGATTGATCTTGTTGAGTGACAGTTTGTTTTTTTATAATATAACTAAACAGTTCACTGCCTGTAACTCAGGAACCGAGAGCTTGCACAACATAATTTCTCAGACACTTTATAGTAAGTTAACGTCCACTATAGTGCTGAGTGTGTTCCCGATTGGATGAGTTCAGTGTGTGTGATTTTCCGCTTTCAAAAATGTGACTCAAAGTTTGACAGGACATTAACTTGGGACCCAAAAACTTTTACAGCATAGTGTTTCACATGATTATATAGCAGGTCAAAAGCTACCACCATGACAATTTGATCCCGATCAAGTTAGTTCAATATCAAGTTAGTTCTCATATGGTATATAGTGTTCTTGATTTTTCAGGGAAAATCAAATAAAGGGCAAAATGAAGAAACCTTAAAAGCAAGCGAGATACATTTCTTAATGGGAATTGTATAAAAATATTTGTATCTGTACTACTCATAATAGTCTTGGGAGCTAGATTGACGTGTAGTATACGTCTTGGATCTGTGAATATTCAAATTGAGTTCAGCTTGACCGCACAAATGACAAATATATAATTCATCATAGAAGTATACACGATCGGCTCGCCCTTCGTTCCTTTCCCAAATTTTCCACCACTATCTACTGTTTTCATGGAAGAAAGATCCGTGATGCTGAAAAATATTAAATATATGTTTTCACCATAATTACGTAAACAGTACAGTCTTTAAAAATGTTTAAGACTAGTGATTGTCATTTCGGAAGATGGTGGATTCATACATACGTGGTGAGTAATAAATATAATCATCATCCGTCCAACTTTTGCCAGACGTCCTGGTTTTTATCATTTCTCAATATGTGCGGCAGAAATGATTTTTGAATTTGAAATTTAATGAGATGGATATTTGTTTTGCATTTTAGTGTTTAAAAATTAAAAGAAACGCTAAAATTCGTTAAAATGTTTGTGTCATATGAGTACTTGAGCATTTGTAAAATAAATTTACGACTTCATTCATACTGTGGCCCTGGTCTGGTATGTATTTCTAGTGTAGATCAAAATTTTTAGTTCTTGACGAACAGAGGTGTGAATTTTTTTTTAGAAGTAACAATAACATCAAAACAGTTAGTGGACTTGCTAAAAATTTGTCAATTTGATTTTGTAATTTCAAGCAGTAATACAGGGACTGTGAAAGACTGTTTCTGTAATCAACACTTAGTGCACGAAAGAACGAAATAGTCTATTAGTACAACAACTTTAGGGGATCATTGTGGTAAAATAATTAACTCGTGAAAAGGTTTAAAATACTAGTTGCAAGAATATAATACATTTTTCTGTCAAACATGAAGACTGTGGACGATAAATTATCACTCTTTCAGTGTAATCAGCATAGGTTCAACATCGTCAACACAATTAATATAATATCTTTAAAGAACTCAAATCAGTTTTTTTCAATACAATATGAAATTTCATATGAAATACTTGTTTTAAATGAAAATATTATATTGATTTGTGTCTTTTTTATATAACTTTTCTCTAATTCCAGATTGGGATGGCGATGTATATGAAAGTAGTTTGCGTAAAGTGGGTGCACAGTTGGATCGTGCGTTCTCGGATCGTGGATTAGCCTTCTTGATAAATCATGGTGTCTCTGAGGATAAGGTTAAGTAACGCTGTTCTTTTAAAAAATGCTGATTCGAACATTCTTACTTTTGTGGATTAGTATGCCCAGTTGTTATATCTACGCCTTAAAACTTTTCTTTCTCATGATTTTGTAGTTTATAGCAGCGTTTCCCAACCGGTGTGCCGCGGCACACTGGTGTGCCGTGAATGGGTCGCTGGTGTGCCGCGAGGAAATCGAAACAAAATTATTAATTCTACAGTATAGCAATCAAATTGCAAGACATAAGGGAAAATGTATATTTGTATTTCACATTCCTATGAATCTGCAATTTTAAGTTTCAAGTTTCATACCGTGTTACTCTTGTGTACAATTTTAATGTTGAAAAAAGTATTTATCATTGTTATGACCATGGTTGCTCCTTTATTGTTGCAGACTATTTGGTAACCTGAAATTTTAAAATATTCAATACTTTCGACAAAGCAAACATCCATACAAATTACCTACATTTGTGTTTTAAAAGTAAAAGAGATTTGTTTGCCCGTTCGTTATTTAGTGATCTATTTTCTTAGTGAAAGTTTGGATACAGTTTTCGAAAAAGAAAGTGTAGTTTTGCAAACCTGAGTCCAATATTTCATTGAACTGTTTTCTGTTTTTAAAATTAGAATGAAAAGTAAGCATAATGATTAACCACGGGGAAAAGCGGTGATCGAGCTTTCTTCTCTGTGAGAAAGATCATTAATCACAGAAAAAAAAATACCACGGTATTTTATATTTACAAATAATAATATCTATCAGTGTGCCGCGAGAATTCAAGTTACACCGGTAGTGTGCCGCAAGTTGAAAAAGGTTGGGAAACGCTGGTCTATAGCTTACATTACATTTAACGGCTCAGCCTATGCGGTCTATTTTCCTGGAGAAATTCAAGTGTAACATGAATCGTTTAAGTTCATTTTCTAAATGTAGAAACATTTAACTTAAATTTCATACTCTGTTTAAAGAATTAAAACAATTTCCTGTTCAGTTCTTAAGCAATTATACTTTTTGAATCTTTTCAAATATCTACAAGTATCATAACCTGTGATGTATTGCAAGAATTGTTGGTAGATACACGCTAGAACATTTTCAAAAATAAACCATACATCCACGCCGTATGCACCCGTTCTTTTGCAAATTTAAGGTGGGTATACGCTGGACTGTAAAAATAAACTTGAACTTGAGAGACCTTGTGAGTTAGGAGGTTATACGCAGTGACTGAAAGAAATGCGTAGAGCAAAGAAGGGGAGGGAATGATCCAGAGATGAATTGACAGCAGAGATAATTTCAAAGGGGTGCCTTAGGGAATTTCTCTAATGTTGCTCAACCTGGTTTACCTCTATTTTTGTAGTATCCAAATTTTTGTCTATTCAAAGTCCCTTAATCTTGTTGTCAGTGTATGAGTAGTGCATCTTCAAAACTATTGACTCCCGCAACTCATGTTTTGTTTCCCTGTTACTATTGCCTAACGAACGCACCAGGCTATTCGTCTATTCCCTGCCTGTTCAAGTAGTTCATTATTGTGAGAATTAATTGGATCAGATTTAACTGGGCTCTCAGAGCATAGACATCTGAGTGTTCATCCTAACAGCGAAAAAAAGAGAAGAAGAAGCAGTTTGATTCACCCCTACTCATCCACACAGAGTGTTGACTACGAGATGAGAAATTGTTCTCGACGGATTCTTTGTCGTCTCGTCCCGATTCTTAGAAAAGCTTTTCTCGTCTCGTTTTAAAAAAAAATATGACCAAACTTTATGCCCCCATTTTCTTCTTAATTTCATCGAGAATTTATTAGAATTCTTCCACATCATGAGCTCAACGAAGGGTGTAATATAACAACATTTAAACTATATTTGCCGTTATAATTGGAGTGTACTGTGTAACGACATGCGTATCTTTAGACGTTGATAAATGCTCTTTATTATGTTCGTACAATCACTATATCAACTTATAATATTTGTACTATGAATCATATAACACTTATAACATATTTGATATCTAAGACTTGGGTGAACTAATGTTTCACGAGACTCGAAAAACTTCTCATCTCGTCTCGAAAACGGGTTCGATTCCCGACGGGAACTCACGTAGTTCGGATCCAACGTTAAATTGTAACTTCATGACTCATATAGCCCCACTGCTGAACGGGACGCTAAACTCATATCAAATAAAATCCAATTCTCTCGCAAATTTCACTTCTCATCACATAGACAACATTTCCCATGTAAAATGAAGATGCATTCAATTGAGAGCTAAACATTAATCTTCTGAGCAAGCGAAGCACGAAAAGAGTTAAGTTGATTTTGAGTTTAACGTCCCTTTTCAGCAGCGAGGTTGTATGAGACGTGAACCTACTGATTAACGTGGTATCCGAACCACATGAGCTCCCGCCGGGAATCGAACCCGGGCCTCTCACGCCAAAGGAGCGTACCCTAACCACGGAGGTGCGCTGAGCATGCAAAAGAACGCTTTTACTGGAATTCGAAATAAGAGTTTTTCAAACGTCACCCCGCTTCTTGCAACTATATGACACGACTTAGAACTGAATTTGTTTAATTACATAGAGCTAAGAACAAGACTTCTTCATTCTTCATAAGACATTTAGTTGTTTCAGTAACAGTTTTAGCATCTTGCGTATTTTTATCTTTTCCTATGTGCTTATTTCCGCTAAAACCTTGAAAATTAACTAAAAATATATTGAGCTGGCATATTTTATGTGTAAGTTTACCTCATTTCCTGTAAATAGCTAAAACTGAAACGGAAATGATAAGAGAAGTAACACAGATAAAATGTAATTATTAAGAACTATATCCTGTTTGGTGTTGAGAAAGGAAGTTGATTAAGGTTTATAAATTAATATCAAAGCCCTAAAAGTAAATTAAGAAAAGGAACAAAATTTTAAAATAATACATATCGACCTCCTATGTGACTTCTTGATTGAGTTTAGTATTGCCAACGAGACTAAATTTGAGACTGTCTCGTCTCGAAAACATGCTGGAAAAATGCAGTTTCGTCTCGAAAAGTAATTTTCTTTGTATCAGGAGAGCTTGTCTTGTCTCGTATTTCGTCACGAAAATTCTACCTCGTCTCGTCTCGTGTCATTGGCAATACTAATCATATTTAACTAGCTATTGGCTATATGGTTAGCGCACACGCCTTCGGCGCGAGATACCTGAGTTCGATTCTCAGTGCGAGCTCATGAGATTTGGATCCTACGTTAAACAGTAGATTCACGTATCATATATGTTCAGTGCTGAAGGACAAGTAAAAATGCCAAATCAATTAATAAATTAACTAATCGCGCTTGTGCTGAATATTAAATGCACAGATGCTTTCCAAAACTAACGATATTGAAAGTAGATCATGAAACAGTACTTTTTTTTTTTTTTACTTTAAGTCTTACGATTATGGACCGAGGCTAAAGGAGACGGTGATGATGAGATGAATGATAATGATGGAATGATGGAAATGGGAACCCCGACACACATGATCCCACGGCGAAGCCCACTTGGCGAGAGCTGGAATGAACCAGACCCCTCGCACGGGCCCTATTACTGAGCTACCGCGGCCCTTAAAAAATATAAACATTGAGAAGAAGACTCTTAGGGTCTTATGCAGAGTCGTTTTGACGTATGATTAGCATCATTCTAAAGGCCTGACTACTGCAGGAAACATATGTTAGTCGAACTCTTTAATATGGCACTAATCACGCGTCAGAATGTCTCTGCATAAGGCCCTTAGACGTTAATATTGATCTTCGGGACATTTTTGTTTAGACGGATATACCAACCAGAATTAAAATAGAATGGTCCACTCCATAAACTCTGTTAAACATCCAAGGGCAGGTCTAAGCTACGAAAAATCTTGTTGTCAATTCATGAACTTAATCTTTGAATTAAAAATATTGTTGCATTTCTCATCACTAGAAACTTTATCATAGTAGGTATGCAATAAAACCAAGTATTCTAAAATTTTAAAAACTTTTCAGAACTATTAAATTGATATTATTGAATAAAAAGTATTTTCAGTAGTCAACAGATATACGCATTTCTTTTTCTTTCTTCCTTCTTTTTAAAATTATATTTTACTTCATACTTTCATATATGTAGAAAGTAAATGTTAGTGAATTCTTTTACAAGATTTTTAACATGGTTATAATTAATTGATTCTGTGTGTGTGTGCTTTTTTTTTTTTTTTTTTTTTTTTGAATTCTTGTAAAGTTAAAAGGAAAGATCATAATAATAACTTGACGTTTATAATAATAACTTTAATTGAGATTTTTAAGGAGTTTGGTTTATCAAAACTGCTTCATATATTTATTCTCTCCGCGTGTCCGCCCGGAAAAAAAAAAATCTCAAAGACTATACTTGATGAATCAATATCAATTTTGTCCAAGATGTAGAGGATCAAATTTAGGAACCGAATTCATTTTGAGATATTCTAACCGGAAGTGGTATAAATCAGCCATTTCCGCTTTTTATGTTGATCGCTATGGAGTAAAAACGGTAATAGATAGCGAGGTTTTTTGCAATCGATTAATAGTTCCAGGAATATATTCCATCTCCACTCTAATGTTTCTACTAAAACCGGAAGTGACAGAAATCTACTACAACTTCCTGTTTTTAATATTGAGAAAATAGCATACAAACCAAATTCCTTCACGTGGTGTACATGTGACACTACTACTTATAAAACTAACACAAGAAAAAACTCGTTTTCAAAATATGTAGTTAATAAGTTGTTTGAAAGCAAATTGAAATAAATTTATTTATAAAAATTTTAACTGACACATCTACATTTTTATTTGTGCAGATCACGCTAAAAAATACATCTTAACCTATTCAGACCTTATTTTATTTTAATCGTTAAAGGAAATATTTCTGTATTTTGGGGAATGAAACAGGAAATCTTTAGATGGCAAATTATCCAATTAATAGAAGAGTTTAGTACTTACATATATGTACTTCTGGGGAGTTCTTTTTTTGTAAAAACAAGCATGACAAATTATACGAATTATAAGTATTCTTTTTTTTTTTTTTTAAAAAAAAAAGAGAACTATTTGATATTGTGAAGGTGTTCGAATGATTGTGACTTACGATAAATTTATATGTAGCATATAAAAGTTAATGTATTTTAGATATGTTTGTAAATAAATTTGTTATACCTTGTTTGATTTATACCAGTGGCGTAAGGAAGGGAGGGGCCCAGGGGGGCCGAGCCCCCCCCCGACAATATACTTTGGTACTTTGATATTTGTAATTTTTTTCCTTGGAACATACAACAATTGCCTTTCATGTACTCTATTTCAAAACAAAATATGTCACTGAACGGTTTCTAGACATGCAATATTCTCCAATGTTATTTTTTTTTCTTTAAAAATGTCTGTATTTTCATGTCAGTTCAGAAGATTTGTTTGAGTTAGACGTATTTAGGGAGTCGAAATAATACACAATTGCAACTTCAAAACGTCGGAAAATGTTTTACAAAAGTGGTTTAAGATGAAAAAAGACAATTGAGAAGATATATTATGATGCAATAAGGTCGTAAGTCCGAAATATGGATTTGGAGAAAAACGATGTTGAAAATTTAAGTAGTGTTATATATATATATCACAACATTAAGGCCCCTCCGAAACAAAAATCCTGGCTACGCTACTGATTTATACTGAATAAAAAATGAATGATTTTCCTTTGTATATATGCATTTCTTTTAGTAATTGCATTATAAAGGGTGTCCCATAAGAAACGCAACTTTCGAGTGCATAATAACATACATATTTATTGGTGAAATTAAGTAATTTACATATTTTTGCAGTGAGTGCTAAATGTGACTACTGATTATGTATGAAATATGATATCACTCAAATGCCCCTCACGACTCTGCATTAGGGATGGCCAAAAATTTTCGGATCCGGATATCCCGGATCCAGTGAGATCCGGATCCGGATCTTGCCGGATCCGGACCTAGATCCGGATCTCAGATCCGAATTTCGGATCTGGGTCCGGATCTCGGATCTGGATCCGAAATTCGGATCTCGGATCTGGGTCCGGATCTCGGATCTGGATCCGAAATTCGAATCTCACATCTTGATTCGTATCCAAACCTACATCTGAAATTGTAATTTTAAAATTGAGTATCTAAAATTCGTTAAAAAGTTTTTCGGATTCACTGATATAGTAGGTTGCTGTGCTTTTAAATGTTTCCATAACACGTTTGTGCTACCTTTGTTCTTTATTTTATTTTAACCTTGCAATATTTACATGTTGCACTTTCTGTCGAAGTCTCTTTAGTAAAATGTTTCCAAGTTTGATTTCTTCCCATTTCAAACTATAGTGAACTGTCTGAAAACTGATGTAAATGGTAACAAATTCTTCCGTTTAGCTCCTCTTCGAAACTTAATGTTAGCTTCAAATTGAAAATATTTATTTTATTCTTAGAAAATAAACTTTCTTCTCTTCTCATATACAAATGAAATATCTTTTATATAATTCCCTTCTAATCGCAGGAATACTAGACAAAACAAACTCTTTATTAATAGTAGTTTCTGACCCACTAGAGTCCAACCATCAACAAATGTAATAATGAATATCAATCACGTCGAAGGTATATACAACAAAAAATATAGACTTGTGGCTTGGAACAACAGTAGATTTTTAAACATACACACGAGAATTTCAGGAGAGCGATATGTTTGTGTTCGTTGTATGGCTTTATTACCTAACTTATGGCTTGCCCTTCTGAGGTTGGGAGTTTGTTGAAGGAGTAAATATGAAAGAGATTTCTGTTATTTTTTCTTCACCCTCTAGGTTTCTTTAATCATACATTGCAGGACGTAACCAAAACATATCCATGCATCGTATCATTGAAGCGTTTTGTGTTTTGTATATTAAAGTGTTCAAAAATATTTAACATATTCGCATTTGTTCATGTGATCTCAGGTTCAATTCTCGGTGGGAACATACATGAGAAAATTGAAAGCTGAAACAATATGAAACTAGTGTTTAAAAGCCAGGAAACTGATATTAAAACTTTAGCTATCTATTGGGACTGTAAGACTGTAGTTAAATTAACCCACACGTTTCGTGAAGATACATTACGTCGTTATTGTTTATTTACTATAACAACGTAATGTATCTTCACGAAACGTGTGGGTTAATTTAACTACAGTCTTACAGTCCCAATAGAAAGCTAAAGTTTTAATATCAATTTCCTGACTAACCTAGCATTTGCCCAGTATATCAGAGGAACAACCCTGGAAAATCCTCAGTCAGGATGGCTGGTCTCCGAATTCGAACCCGGTGCTATCCAGTTGCGAAGCAAGAATCCTAACAAGTAGCCTGAGCTCGCTCCATATTATTATTATTATTTAATTAACGTAATGTTTTAAAATTAGTGCAAATTAAACCGTACTTTCTTTATTGCTGATGTTATAGTTAATAAGCCTATTGAGACATCAGTCCCCCATTAAGAAAGAATACTAGAACTGGAATCAGGGGCGGATCCAGGGGGGCGATCGCCCCCAGAAGAGGAAACTTTCTTATTTTATATATATAAATAAAAGCCATCCCAAAGTTTGGAGCCCTTAAAAGTAGCAGTATGACAACCCACCGCCCCCCCCCCAGAAGTCGGACTTGGATCCGCCCCTGACTGGAATTCAGGAAGCGGGGGTGAAGAGATTAATAAGGATGAGAAAACTATGTACGATGCAAAAACTGAGTAATTATGACTTCGTCACAGATATATTCACTTACATACATCAATTAATATTTCTCTGATACAGTGCACTCTTAGTTTCTATAGTGGCAGGAAAATGGCCCGCTTTTGTAAACGAACACACTAAGCACGTGCGTATAGGCGCAATGTCCGTGCAAAGAAACATAGGTAAAACTAGAAAAAAATAGGGAAGCAAGGGGAAAATGATAAACCGCCCTTCAACTAAAAAAAAAAAAAAGAAAAAACTAAAAACTAAACTTTGAGCTACGAAAGACGCGAGGCGAATTTTATTGAAAAGATTGTTTCTCCTTAGTGATTAGTTGTGCTAACTATGAACATGAATTAAAAAGAAAACAAGTAGCTAGCTCTGAGTTTCGCAAACTAGTTGGAAAGAAAATATTGGATAAAATTTAATAATAAAGAAGGCATTTTTAATAATTAAAACAAACTAAATTCTTGGCACGACAGTCCTTTGGTTCCTACCAGCGGGCTTACGTTCAAAGTGGGGATGTGTAGTCAACGCATCGACACCCGAAGTCCCTAATGCCGGCTTTCTAGACTGGAGTCCGGTACCTCTTACTTAAGATAACTTCCCAATTGTCCTCACGATGCTGTGTCAACATCGAAATTGTTGACTCCCTCTCCGGAAATTGAACCCATGACCACGGGCACCGAAGGCACGCTCTCCGTCTTCTGTAGACGAAAAGCTATAGTTACCCACATTATCTAATACAGAAGTAAGTTCTGATTCTCTAATAGCTGCTGATGGTGATAGTCAAGGTTCACCGAAGCATGATTCCAAACCCAAACTGAGATATTGATGTCACTGGAACGCCTGAAAAGTCATTGTGGGTAAGTGAATTGCCCACTTGTCAGGATGAAGGGCGATGGTGATATGAAATGCGGGTCTGTCAGAGGTACTACTTATGATAATTGGATTTATAATATTCTATGTTGCCATAAACCCTCTTCAAGAACATAACTGTTAATCTTAGCTTTGAAAATGTTACATAAGGAGTTTTATTGCTATCATTAGGTTGCATTAGGAATTATCGGATTTATTTTAACGCTTAACTTTTACATCTCTTCTGATCTACGAATATTTAAATCGCGATTATCCCCTTAAGGTCAATGAATGATATTTTAAATCATTTCGAACCAACTTTATATATGGTTAGTCTTGTTATATGGGAATAATTGAGACCAGATGCAGTCTACAGGCTAAGTCCAAAAGAATCTTGGCCTACCTCCTGATCAACCACGTCTTTCAGCAAGCCGATACCCACATGAGGAAATCTTCGGTTCAGTGTGAAAGCTTCCATAAGAACCAGCACTCTAATCAGTGAAATGTTTTTTGCTAATTTTTATTCAATGTGAAAGCACCTAACTTTATTGCTAAAAAAGAAAAGGCATTTATTTCAAACAAGTCGCCATTACAGTTTTCGGATTTGAACACAACACTCATGGAAAGTCATGTTAAAGCGCGACTTGCCCCTGAAAAAGAATATTTATCTGTTTTTAGTTTCTCGTGTTCCCCAATACATGAGGAATTAGTGCAAAGCCTTCCGCTCGCATTACGTACGTATAAACGGCTACGATCTTGGTACTAGCACTTGTCTCGGTTTCCAGATCTCAAATATTTATCTTTCAGCCTGATTCCAGGTATGAATCCGAAATTTCAAATCTAGATAAGGGGAACCAAAATTCATAGTTTATTCTCGGTGCTCAGATTGTGATTTACTAAATAATTATTAAATCTAATTGTAAGGTATACATTTGATATTTTGAGCAGACTGAGCAAGATAAATATACGTAAAAACTAGGCAATACTTGTCTTAACTGTTTGTGTTTTCTTAACTGTCAATGAAATAGGTGAATTGAGGAATTTTAAATATTCGAGTTTTGTACTCCGGTTTCAAATATAAATATGTGTGTATTTAATCTCGGTCCTGCAACCGGGTGGGCCTAGATTCGACATTCAAACTCTCATCCGGATCAAATCAGATTATTTTTTAGTAAGGCAAGCATTTGATCTTTAGTATAAAATGAAGGAGACAAATAGACTTGTCAATATTCGTCTTAATTTTCTGTTTTCTTCTTCACTGTCAGGACTTCGTGAAATTACTTTTGGCGAATTTTTGATATTCAAGTTTATCACAATTTGAGTGGGATGTGGGTTTGGATAAGAATCAAGATCTGAGATCCGGATTTCGGATTCGATCCGGATCCAGATCCAAAATCCGGATCCAGATCCAAAATCCGAGATCCGGACCCAGATCCAAAGGATCCGGACCAAATCAGATCCGGATCCGGCCATCCCTACTCTGCATCCACACTCTCGTTCTTTCAATGAAATTTTCCATAACTGTTAGGTATATTTGCACCTCTATTCTGATATTACACGCTGGATCTCGGCCTTGAGCTCTGGAAGTGTTCGTTGTTTATTGACGTAACACGCGAGATTTCAGATACCTCCACAGAAAGAAATCATTGTCAAATACACGTTACCGTTGCTAGAAATAACCTGGCCAGAAAACCTTTCTTGTAGCAAGTTCATTGTTGCAGTCGATGTGTGACATGTTGCGCTAACCACAAAGACAACAACAGATGAAAAGCGTGTAACGTTTAGTGCTGCGAACTTGCCAGTGTTGCCAATTTGGGGGAAAAGTCGCTAAATCTAGGGGATTCGACTTCCAGGATAGCGACAAAAAATAATTTTTCCGATTAGCGACTCTTTTGATGATTTTTGAATGACAATTTGGCTACTTACAAATTTAGCGACTTTTGTGCAGCGAACAATTTGTCCTGTAATCAAATACTATTAGGTTGAAACACTTCAGATATATGATTATTTTCCTTTTGCTTGTTTGAATCAGCGCAGATGTTGAAGAGCTGGGAAAGTAGCTACATAGCATTTATCTCCATATTCCCGCTTTGATTGATGTTATCTTCTGCCCTGTAAGGGGACCAACTCCAACCTTTAATATCTTTTAGTTTGCAGAGCATCCGTTTACAGGCGGAAACAATATATTATTAATAGCAAGCCGATTATCTGTTGAAGCGTGACCAGAAGCAAAGTAAGATCTTTTCTTTGTAGACTTTTACCTTTGTTCGTTTTTCATTCATTTTTGATTTCGCTGAAGTGAAATTGAGCATAAAGTTAAAAATATATGTTTTTGCCAATTTGTTAGTTACATATTGTTAGCTACATATGAATCTTTCATTTACATTTTTTTTGTAGCGTAGGTACCACTGTGACTTGAATTATATATACTGTGACTTACTGTGAATTACTGTGATTTATATTTATATATAAGAGAGAGAGAGGGAGAGAGACGAAATTCTAGGAATATTTTTTTTAGCGAATTTTCACCCCAAATTGGAGACATTTCATCTACTTAGCGACTTTTTTTTTTTTAATCAACTTGTTGACAACACTGGAACTTACTAGAAAAGATATGGCGGACACTTCAAAAGTTGTGTGTTCTTTATGGGACACTCTTTAAAAACTGTTAACTTTACAATAAATAAGTTAACTATTATAATAGTAAAATAAAATTGTATACGATTGCCGTGTGTTATATACTTGTGGCAATAGACACTAAAGAACTTCAATATATCATAATATTTTCATTATTCTATGTTGTAGATTAATGAAGCAAATGAAGCTATGAAACAGTTTTGTGAGCTCCCTTCTGTCCGAAAACAAAACTATTTAAGACGCGAAAATAATCATGGTTATGTGCCTCCAGGGGTGGAGAGGTAAGAGCATAATTTCAAGTTTTAATTATTGTTCAGAACTAGCGTTCTTCTCAATAAAAACTAACGCCAGTAAGTAAATGAAGAGGCAGCAACATAAAAACTAATACTTTTCTCTCCAGCAGGGGTGAGTGTGTGTGTGTAAAAACGTGACACCAAGAAAGCAACGGTAGCTACGTGTATTGTGTTAATATCGCATTAATCCACATATAATAATGTTCATCTAGCAACTTTGTTTGTATTTTTTGAATTCATATAATCTTGTGTTTTGTAAAATGCAAATATATTGAACAGTCTCAAAGCAACGTCGAAAAATTATTAAAAAACCAGCGCCTACACAAGGATTACACCAACCAATTATATCATACGCAATCAGGGATAAAAGTGCTTAATGGTTAAACATACATTCACTTGTTAGTAATGTTTGTGTAATCATGGAAATAAGATTTTTTTTTTTTTTCAGTTTTAAAGTAACATGTATACGGGAGACCAAGGTTCAGGAACCCCCTTTCTTGGCAAACAAAACAATTCACGAACAAATTTTGTCAACAATTTTTCCCTTGGTTTACGAACGCTATTTCGGGGTACGAACACATACGTTTAAATCCACAATCCGACGCACTCAGTAGGGCTTTCACATATTTGCTGAAAACATTATTTGCCAGAGCTCAAAAAACTTTATTTGTGTTCTTTTTGCGTTATTTTAGTTCTGCTACTTATTGGTCTTCAAAGCTAATTTTGTCTTCATTCTATACTCATTACAGAACAATACTTTGAAATGGAAACAAATGCAGTATATACAATACCATATTTCTGTAGTTAAAATGGATTAATTAAATTTACATTAACTTAAATGGGAAAAAATAATTTCCTTTTACAAACAGCTCTAATTTCATGACCTGTGAGTCTGCTGTATAGTATTTCCCTAAAAATATACGAAATGCAGAAAGCTCCATTCAAAATATGTAAAAAGTATACTGAAAAGTACATATGAAAGACAAATATATTATATTATTGGCTGCGTAGAAAGTTTCATTATGTGTCAACTATCTAAATAATCGATTAATGAGGGATGTTTTTGAAGTCCCACCGGAATTGAAACTGTCATGGATTGCTAACGAAAAGTTGCATCTGCAAGAAATAAGTTTCAGAACATCCACTGAACTTCAAATTAGTGTTCGAGCTGTTGATCAGCAGATCCCCAACTGTGCTTCACTGATGCCCTAAGACTCTTGCATCTGTCTGCAGAATCACAAAATTACATATTAATGAACTTTTTTTGGAATGCCCTGAAAAACTGTATCAGTTTCCCTTTTAGAAAATTCACGTTTGAAAATTTTCGGAATTATACTGAGGAAACAGGAGGGGTTTAGATTGCAATGGAAACAAGATTAAAATTGTGTAAATCATATTTTATTGCTGCAAGTACTATACTGAATTTCGTGTTGTAACGTAACGAAAAAGAGACTATTCTGAAAAACTTAAAATATTGTTAAACTGTTAAACTTTATATGGTTATAAACATAATAGTTATTAGTCCTGTACCAATACTAACATTTATGATCAGCTTTAAAATTCTATTAAGCAAAGAACTACAAAAAAGTTCATAAAATTGAAGTAATGAAGATTAATTTAATGTATTTTCTATATCTAAATTATTTAACGTTACTTTAGAAACATTTTAGAATTTCTTTCCGGTTATAAATTGACTTTTTTGTGAAACTTATTAAACAGCTGAAATTACCATGAAAGACAGATGTTCATGTCTCAGTAGCTGTGTAAAGACCTACCATAATGGGCACATGTAACGTAACCAAATGGCGTGCTGCACAAGGCAAGAAATAAGAAAATAAATAAATAAATATACTTATATATACGAGTACATACATACCACATGATAAATCCTTATGGTATGGCTTTAAATTAGACATTTTTTTTAACAAAAAATGTAGCATCTAACTGCTAATCATAAAAATCTTTGAATACGAAAATCTGAAAGAATTACTTACCAGGTACTGACATCAACTGGGGCAATGAGGAAAACAGTATGGCGGGCAATGCATTTCTGATCATGTCCCAATCGATAGCAAATGAAAAACAAAAGTCGTAATCATGGGGGATACGAATAAATAAATTTAAAAAAACACACAGAACCAGTAGACTAAGAAACACTTAGTAGAGAGACTTAGTAAAAACACAGAACTAAGAAAATAGTGGGACACATTTATGAATAAAGTACCGCTGGATAATATCTTTACGATACTCGAGAAGTGTTTGAGAAAGCAGTGTCCGATGTATCGCATGGAGAAGCAATCGAACTACATAATATATCACTCAAATACATTGAGAATAGGACTGAAACGGGTATAAAAGAATTGTTTCTACTGTCTAATGAAATGTCTGAAGCGGGAGAGTAGCCAAAAGATGTCTTCCAGACGACAATGATACCATTAGCTATGCAATTGAAATCAGAAAGTTGTAAGGACTATATAACTACTTAACTCATAACACCATTCACATGCTATTCCACCATAGATAGCCTATCCTTACCTCAAACTGAAATGCTTCCATGCACCACAGTTGTCAGTTAACCTATTCGTCTTGACGTACTAATATTATTTCATCAATTGCATAGCTTATTTCGCCTTTTCATTCTTTTCCCCCTTCGCTGTAGCTTTTATTGTCCCTCACGTAAATTAGGGATGGTATCGAGACGAGATCGAGACTTTACATACTGAGACTTATTTGAGATGAGACAGAAACTCAGAGAGAGATTTGAAATTCGAGACTATACCGAGATGAAACTAATCTCAATTTCAAAAGTCTCGGTCTCACCTCAATTATTGACAAGAAAATTACTGACTGAAATTATATTTACTCATAATTCTTGCGTTGTAAAGTTACACGTATGATAGGAAAGCAATTGTACTTGGATGGCTGCAGTAATACGTGTATACACGGGAGAAAAAGAGGCTATGACATCTCTGATAATGTGCTATATCGTAAATGTTTTTAACAGCACACAATTTTGAGTTGGGATTCAATATATTTTATTATCTTCTCAGAAACCTGATTTCATAAAGCAAACACTTAAGGTTTCAACCTCCTGGCATTGTTTTTGCACACAGTTCAGGAATTATCCAAGAAAAGACATGTTTAAAATATCTTGTTGTTTTATTACAACCACTCGTATTAGTAACCGTATCAACTTTCCTTTGAAACTGAGAGCAAAATCTTCAGATTGGAAGGAAGTAGGAGAAGATATTTCAAAATTGAGTAGAGTAATATCATGACAGAGAAAGAACATCAAATTCAACCAGAGATTTGGTTAAAGGTACGAGACCTATGAAGTAGGATTTTGCATTAATAGTGTTTGACAATCTGAATATTAATAATGCTTTTCTTTAACGAAAAAAAAAAAAACTTTTTATTAACCAATAAAAGTGCTACAAAAATTTTCTTTCTTTCTTTATCTCTGCGAGGACTGTAGTTTGAAATACAATTCCAATATTTGTAGTGAAATTACTGTTTCAGTGCGTTATCTGGTACGTGGGATTGAATAACTCTGTATGTGGGATTCAACCGAAAGTAAATAGGCTTCACACTAGAGTTGGTTGATTTAGAGTTTAATTATATAGCCAGCCAGTACTGAGGGTATATGTGGTAACATCTATTACTTAACAAGTGAGGTTTGAATCACTATTCGGGTTTTTATCCTAAACTTGATACACCCGTTGAGGATTACTGAATTTGCGAACACAACCACTGAAAGCACAGGCATTAATCACTTAATTGTGAATGGGTACGCGGCCTACAATAATTCAAGAATGAAGTGAGAAAACAAAAAGAGGAAATGACAGGCAACAAAATGATCATATTTATTTCTTTTTTTTTTTTTTAATTTTACATAATTTATTTCAAGACTATCGAGACAAGATCGAGACTTGACCCTCGAGACCTAGACGGCGATTTTCGACTCCAGACGAGATCCATATCGAAACAACTCTTTGCCAATCTAGACGACACCGAGACTGCGTGAAGTCTCGTCTTGATACCATCCCTACTCATGTTCAGGGCCGGCGCGAGGGGGGGTCGAGCCGTGCCACCGCCCAGGGCGGCACGTCTAGTGGGCGGCAAAATTTGAAAAAGAAAATAATACTGTTAAAATATAAGGCTTTCCCACATGGAAAAATAAAATTGTGTTCCCTGAGAATGTAACTAAACTTACTTCACTCAACTCAGGAAAATACTCACTCAGGAAATTCAGAGCATTCTCCCTCATTTCCAATCATCAAACTACTAGCCACAGGTATCTCGTTCAAGATTTCCCTTGCAGCGGCGTAGATAAGATTTTCAGCTAGGGCAGATAAGATTGTCAAGTGTCTTACATACTTTTTCTATTCAGCAATATTCTAATGCTCTACTCCAAGTACGCAAAATGTACACTCCCACTTAAGACAGGCCGTTCTAGCCTACAACACCTAGAGACATTTAGGTTCCAGCAGCGAGTTTTTAACCAATTTACAAATTGTTCATTATCGTATCTTATCAGCAATATATATATATTTATATATATAATGGTTTTTATATTTAAGCAATACAAGTTTGACAGCGTCATGGTCGAACACATTAAAAGAACCATGGGAGGACAAAATAAATACCACCATTAGTAAGGCAAAGATGTCCACAAAAATGTTATTCCAATTCTTAGTAAGTAAACTGAAAGTAAAATACTGTTTTTCTTGAGAGCTGCAACATATTATACTATAATCCTAGACTGTACACCAGATATTTCTGGTATAGAGCAAAGGATCGTTCGTTTTGTACAAATTACATACAGTAATGGAGCATGGCTTGTAAAAATTTGCGAACACTTTCTTGGTTTCGTAACAGTAAAAGACTGGTCTAGAACTGACAGAAGTAATAATTAAACAGCTAAAAGAAATGAACTTTTATCGAAGACATGAAGGGCCAAAGATATGACAATAGTTCCCATATGAAAAGCAAAAATAAATTCCCAGGCCTTCTATGTTCCTTTATTAAACTTTGTCGTTAACGATGTGGTCACATCATCTCAGTCCACCGTTTCATTTTTTTGTATAGTTAAAAAAATGTTTATGATTTTTTCTGCGTCAGTTCAACGTTGGGACATACTAAAGGAACATTAGCAGCCTCACTTTAAAACCATTCAACACCACAAGATGGGAGAGCCGAGTTGATGCTCTGACTCCACTTAGATATCAAATAGAGGTTTATGATACCTTACTTTAAATAAGTAACGACAATAGAATAGATAGAATGATCGCGCATGATGCTCTGTGTATAGCAAACTAGCTGCGTGGCTTTACTTACCTTTGCTTACTCGTTATCCGGTATGACTTTTCACTCCACATAAACATAGTAAACAAAAGTATCCATGTGTTGGATGCAGTCGGGTTTCTTCAAAATATATCTAAGTACTTTGAGAGGAGCAGAAATTATGCAAAGTTCAACTTTACTTAGTTGATGCGAAGAAGTTGGCATCAGCGTTAGATATGGATGACCAACGGATAGGTAATGCAGTGCAAGCTCGAAGTCGAAAGAAGAGACGATTTCAGTACGAGCCAGAGAATGAAGCTATTGAAGATCCACATAACGAAATACAAGATCGATTTTTATTACAAATTTCTAGACGTGATTGTGTTAGCTTTAAGAGAAGGGTTTGAGCAACTTACACACCACTGCGAGTATTTCGATTTTCTTTACGATATAAGTAATCTGAACGATATGCCACCTGAATTTTTGTCTGAAAAGTGCCTGCATTTTAATACGCGAAGAATCGAAAGATATTAACCCCAGTGATTTGAAAGACGAACTGAAACTATTAACCGCTATAATTAAGCCTAAAAGTTCACCAAAAGAGACTAAAATTAATTAAGGAATATGACTTTGCTCCCTATGTCAGTGTTGCAGTTATGATTTTGTTTACCTTACCAGTAACCATGGCAAGTTGAGAAAGAAATTTTTCGAAACTTATTCTAAGCTTATTAAAAACTATCTATGTTCTTCCATATCTTAAACACGTTTAATGGTCTAGTGATAATATCAATGGAACATTAATTGACTGAAACATTGGACTACGCGAATGTGATAAAGGAATTTGTTCATACCAAAGCAAGAAAAGTTTCTCAATTAAAGTATGTTAAATTTGTGTATTTCTATTGTGTTTTAGTACATAATAACTCTTAAGCTAATTCCTTACTTTTGCCGTAATACTATATTATCTTTTTGCTCCATACTCTATTGGAAACACCTTTTGATATAAAATAAGCTTAAAAATTAAAATTCTTAGTCGGACTAAAGCATATATTTAAAAAATTCTGTATGCCCTGCTGTATATCACGTACAGCGAAATCGAGCATACTGAATATTGTGACATGTATGGAGTCGTTTAAATATTACATAAGCATTGGAGAGAGGTAGTTCAATTTTTTTTTGTTTAATTTTCCTTTTCATATATGTTTTTAAATATGGTATCTTACTTTTCTTAATACCTGAACGTCTTCTGTCAAAATAAGGTTTGCGGATTAAAGGGATGGCATTTGAAAGTACCGCCCAGGGCAGCAAAACTGCTACCGCCGGCCCTGCTCATGTTACAGTTCCTTTTAAACCAATGTTTTAAGCAGTTTCTCTTCCTTTTTTAGTTATATATAAAGCAGGATGTTTCTATTTCTATTTCTCCTGTATACAAATCGACACCGTTGTGTAGTGATATTGTGCAGTTTATTAAAAAAAAAAAAAAAAAAGAAAAGGAAAAACGACTTTTTAAATTTAGGTACATTCTTCATTTGTAGGACATGTTTACCAGTTGTGATTTTGTATTTAAAATGTTTATTTAAGAATAATAGGACAGTTTTTAATTTTAAAATAGTTTTAGGTTAAGAAAAAAAGTAAAACTAAAAACAGAAAAACAAACAGATACTGTCCTACAAATGAAGGATGTAAAAGTGAGAAGAAGAGTTTATATAAGTGGTTAAAGAAATATTGAAGGGGCTTTTTGGAAGGAAGTGTAAGGCAGATTTGTATTGATTATTTGTTATTCTGTTTATGGAAATAGTTTTAAACTTTGGATTTAAAAGGGACAGGATGGCGATTTTTATTTTTTTGTAAGTTTACCCTTTTTATTAACAGCAATATCTATTTTATTAAAATAGAAGCTCACATAAAACAGAATGGCAGGTTTCTTGCTAATTAAAATTTTAAAATGATAAAATAGTTTTTTATTGTAAATAATTTTATGGTAAAATTATGTAAAATTTAATATTTAATAGCCTAATAAAATTTTATTGTTTTAGTAATGGAAGTTATACTTTTTATAAACAGCTCCTTTGAATTTATTAAAAAAAAAAAAACAAGTAAAAGTAGTTGATATAAAATACAGTTTAACAACCTGGAACACTATGCTACCTTAAAATTTATCTCCTCTTTATAATAACTTTATTTTTTTCAACTCAAAAAATAATTACCAAATTAAATTTAAAAAAAATAGAAGGGCAAGTAAGTAAGATTAAAGAGGGACGAAACAGTTGGTCAGGGCATATTTCTAGGTAACTATAGCGAAGAGACAGTAGGCTATGTAGAATACTTTTATGTGAATCCTAATGGCAAGGAGAGGTTTCTAAATGTATTTTCAAATATTTTCCACAAACCCTATCCTTCCCATGTGAAGAACGGGTATTCTGCTAGTTCCATCTAAACTTGTTCTTTTTGATTTCTCTCCAATATATTGTGTGTCCATGATACATTTCTTTCAGAAGAAAATTTTTGTAATGAAAATGAAATCTTAAGAATAACACTGTTCGGTTGTGCTCCTGTAGGTTAAATGAAACGGATGATAGATGCAGATGACTGAGAGCTGGTAGAATGTATTGGAACAGGAAGAAGGGAGAAGCTCCAAAAGACCCAAGGAAATGATAAACTCACAAGGCTTGGTATCGAACTAGGTACTTCTTAAAGTAGAGATGAGCACTTTATCACTGAGCCATCATGTCTTCTTCTCGAGTTTTTGTTTCAGCCATGAGAATCAAATACACCCTTACGTGACGTCATCTCCTTTGTATAATCTACATTCTCATATCCTTGTCCATCTACATACTGGACAAATAGCCGCTACAGTGGACAATAGAAATTACAGTGTTGCCACAATAACATTCCCCAAAATCTAAGTTAAGGCAGCGACTAGGGGAACGAACTCAACTGCATTTGATTACGTATCATGTTGTCTTGGAATCCTGTGAACTACGTACTTTTTAAATAATAGTTGTAAGTTATTTAGTTTGTAACAAACAAAATAGTTTTAACATACAGTTATTAAAATTAATTAATAATGTTGTTTAAAATGTAGTTCACAGGATACCAAAACAACACGATACGTAATCAAATGCAGTTGAGTTCGTTCCTCTAGTCGCTGGCTTAACTTAGATTTTGGGGGAAATGCTATTCTGACAACACTGTAATTTCTATGGATGGCAACACTTAAAATTCATCAGGTTCATATTTTCTGTTGTAGAATAACATTATGTATAATTGTGGTAAGTTGCATTTCATTATCTCCTTTTGCTTATGAAAAACAAGCAAAAAAAACCGATAAATTTTGAATTATTTTTTAGTATGTCAGGCTCTTAAGTCCTATTATTGCTTGCAGTTTTACAGACAAGAAGCTGAAGGAACAAAGAGAGTCTTTCAACATTGTGTCCTTAGAACACAAACTGCCTACAGAAAACGAAGTTCAACATTTCAAATGTGCTGTATCTGCGTTGGCAAAGGATCTGAAGAAACTTACTAAGTATCTCATTCGGTGTCTTGCTGTAGGTTTGGGTAAGTATATGGAGTAATAGTAAAATAGAGCTACCAATAATGTGACACTTAACAGCACAGAAATCTCGTTTGTATAAAGCATTGAGATAATATATAGACCCTGACCCTGACCAACTGGTAAATTTAACCCTGAGTGTTCGTTGTTGTAGAAACAAAATTCACTCTAAATTTTATGTGCAAGGTTAAACGAGTGGGAATGGCATTTCAGATGGTAAATTCAGACGATAGTTCAGCTCTATTATTATACAGCTATAAAAGAGTCGATATTTTGCGGATGGGCGTTCTTCAGGTCTTTATAATATACTCCCATTGAGATAATATATAGACCTAGAGGTGCCCTTCCCTATGTCGCAGTGTTGATTCGAGCGAACTCTCGATTGTAGCGTTCGATTCGAGATATCCCTTCCCAAGATGGCGTATTCCGCAATTTACAGTCAGCTGATATATGTAAACAAAGAAAACGCATATATCGAACTCTATTTGTATACAATGTACAAGGATTATATAGGTCAAGGTATCGACCAACATTAAGCCTTTCTTGAGTTTATAGTCATTCGTTTTCTGGCATGGATTTTGTTGAATGTGGAAGAACAAATATATATAAAAAAATATTACTTTGCGATGACTAATGATGCGTCAAGACATACGAGGCACAATGAAAACGATAAATCCACTGAAACTGTATAACGATAATCAATTCTTTGAGAGATGCAGGTAAGTCAACTATGCGTCTTGATTTTAACTTTTATGCTAATTTAATGACAGTAACATAGTGACAAAAATAACAAATATTCATTCTACCCACTAAGTATGAGTAGTTTCACTCATTTTCCTTTACTTTTCTGGCAATTTTTACAGTTGTATTCTCTATGGATCGTACAACCTATTCTCGTCGGGTACTTCTCTTTTTGGACCTTTCGTTTTAACTTTTTCGTCACAGTTTTTGAACCAAGAAACGTCCACTTCATGGCGTTGTATACTATGTTTAAATTGCTCTAATCATAATTTTCATTTAGCCTATGTGTAAAAAAATCCCAAGTATAATTTATAGTTTCAAGTTTATAGCAAACTTCTTAACACAATAACTACATATTATTTGAAAAATTAACTGGAATAACAAAATAGGTTAGGGTGGTTTAGGTTAGGATAACTTAATTTTCGCAGCAGATCCTAGTAATACATCTAGTGCAAGATACAATAAAATAAGAACCATATGTATGGGTGCTGCACAAGGTTAAGACAGAAAATCATGCAACTCAGGAACCAAGGAACATGATGAGAAAGGGAAGTAGGGCCTTATATATAGTCTATTACGGTACCAAAATTCATTACTTGTGTAAACAAATCTTATACTTGATACTGGTTTGTGTTTGTGTAAAATTAAATTGACAGAAGGAAATTATTTACGTGCTCAACTTGTATCTCAATATATCGGCACGTTCGTATCATTAGATTAAGAAGGTAGTGTTTTTTTGTCTTTAGCCAAAAAGTATAATGCAATTCGGAAGCAGACACTAATTACATAAAATGTAAAATGTTTACGATTTGCTACCGAAGTAGACACAAGATTAGGTTAGGCAGGCATTAATTGTACACAATGTAAAATTTTCACAATTTGGTACTATTCCAGATTATGTATACATGTTTGAATTCATTAATTATGACTTCTTTTGGTCCGGAAATGGATCCTATAAATTGTTTCGGCCTATGTTTAGCAGAACGGGTCCAGCTCTTTTCTCTAAAAAATGTTACAATTTTGGTAATTTCTGTTCACATTCGGTTAGTTTAGAATGGGTTAGGTTAGTTTAGTTTGTGTTATATTAGTGTAGAGGTCCTGTATAATTTTCCAAAAAATAATAGAATTTCGCTTATTTCTACTAATATTAGGTTAGTTTATGTTAGGTTTCGTTACGTTATGTTACGTCTAAGTACTTGCATCATTCATTTCTCCTGTAAATTTTGTGTTTTTACGTGCTTCTGGACCCCTTGTACTAAATATACTCTACTGTTTCTTATGGAGGGAATTGCATTCATATGCATAGATTAACTTTAGGGGGACTTAAACATTATATGACATACCTTGTGCAGATATGCCGTTAAAACGACAGTTCAAAAATCAGAAATCAATTTGTGTTAGATAGCCTTTAAAAAGTATGAATGCTATCTAAACGAGTCAGGGTAGGGCGAAACTAATGGCCCCGGTTTGTAGCACGGGGCTACGTCCGAAGGGAGCAGGCGCATCAGTGACGGTTGGTAGTTTTTGAAGCTTTGTTTTGCTCCATCCTCTTGTATGTCACATATACGCTGCTCGTCTTGAGTGTCATTTACCATTGTGATATTCCTCGTTTTTCATGAAATTTTCAGCAAAGATACAGGGACCTTCACAGAATACACCTGTGTAGGAGTAATGTTACGGAAATTATAAGGGGCGGACACAAAGGCCTATTCGGTTGTCCATATCTCCGCGCCTGGTTATTTCCGTAGCATGTCTCCTGCACATGTACAAAGGTTCATGTACTCAAAAACCGGTCTCGCTTCCATTGTTCATATATTCGCCCTGGTAATTTCTGTAGCATGACTTGTACGCAGAAGTAGAATTTTATTTTGAAGTATGAAATAAAATGACAGTAACCTAACCTAACTACTAACATCACACTTATTTTCCTTTTCCAAACTGGTCATGGCCTGTCTTCCACCTTTAAAATCCGCTAACACGCTCAATTGGTTTTCAAGTATTAACTGGAAATGTTTAGGTTAGGTTTTATTTCTGTTGATAATAGGTTTATTACACAAAGTGTGTCGATTTTGGTTTTAGTTTCAAACTATTCTTTTCTCGTTTCAGGTTTTCGTTTTAACCTGTATTCTTTTCTCGTTTCAGGTTTTCGAAAGTAATGTATTTCTGAGACAAATTTTTCCATTACTGGGAGACGATTTAGAAAATATTATTTTGCGGGAACGTTCACTACCAGCAATTCTGAAAGTATGATTTTAAGATTCTATGTGAACGGGAACTATCAGGTAGGCGCTATTTTCTTTGAAGCATATAACATATGAATTTAAAAATGTAGTTTGCCATTCTCACCATGTTTTCTTCAAAAACTAGTTTAATATTTTATTGCTCAATATTACCAGTAGTAAAATCATGTATCTCTTTCATTATTTTCAGACCATATTATTATACAGGGTTTATCAAAAAGATTCATCCACTTTGGCAAGTCTGTATATCTGAAACTAATAAACATATATAAATAGTTTTTGTTTTGCATGACAGTGAAACTCAAAAAGTTTTTATTGCACCTGTTCATAGGTGTTCAATGTACCCTTCGTGTGATGCACGGCATATGTCGATGCGGTATTCAAATTCGTCCCAAAAGTCAGCTAGCATGTCTCTAGTTACAGCTTCCACAGCTGTCGTTATGCGATGTCGCAGTTCATTCAATGTCCTTGGTAACGGAGGCACATGAACGGAGTCTTTTATAAACCCCCACAAGAAATAATCACATACAGTAAGGTCAGGTGACCTTGGAGGCCAGTAATGTAACGCTGCATCATTTGGTCCAGTGCGACCGATCCATGGTTGTGGAATAGTTCGATTTAAAAATCCCCGCACTTTCCCATGCCAGTGTGGCGGTGCCCCATCCTTTTGGTAGATGAAATCATTCGAATCAGTCTCAAACTGTGGCAAAAGATAGTACTCAAGCATATCAAGGTAGGTTATCCCCGTCACAGAGTTCTCGGCAAAGAAAAATGGACCGTACTCCTTTTTACGGGAAACTGCACAAAACACAGTAACTTTTGGCGAGTCCCTCTCATGTTTTACAACTTCATGTGGGTGTTCCGTTCCCTATATTTGCACATTATGGCGGTCCACATTTCAAATGGCATGTTGCATCGTCACTAAACACTAAGCATTGAACAAAACTCTCGTCCTCTGCAATCTTGCCAAGAATGAAATTACAAAACTCCATACGTCGTTCTTTCTCACCTTCACAATGAGCTTGTAGTAGCTGAATTCTCTATGGTTTCATGTGTAAACGACGACGCAACACACGCCAGACGGGTATTGAGGGCATGTTGAGTTGTCCTGCTTCACGACGAACGGATTTCTGCGGACTGCGTGTAAAACATTGACGGACGCGCTCCACGTCTGCGTCGGGCACTCGACGACGTCCCGATGATTTTCCCTTACACAAACAAACCTGTTGTTCGGAATTGTTCATGCCATCGTCTAATGCTCTGTGCAGTAGGAGGATCCACACCATACTTAGTACGAAAGTCACGCTGAACAGTTATCACTGACTTGCACTCCGCAAAACGTAGTACACAAAACGCTTTCTGTTGTCCAGATGCCAATTTAATCAGAACCGTGTGGGCGTTCACTCAAGCACACTGCTGCTACCTAGCAGAAACCATGTACAACTAGAGATGTTCCTCTTTCCAACAGTACGTTGTTCACTCACATCTCTGAAGACAGAATAGATATTGTTTAAAACCGGATGATTCTTTTTGATACACGCTGTATACTGGGTTATACTTCGTATAATGGAAAATATAAAGTTTCGTAGTGCCCAATAAAATGTTACAGCACCAAACACACGATGCAATTTCTATTATTTAATGGTGTTGAACATTTCACAGCAAAATTTTGTCACACAAACAGTAGGTATCAGCGATTATGTGATTATATTTTAATGGCGAATTATACAAAAAGGGTTTATGTTGTTATCTTTGTCTTATCTTTTCTAATAATCAATATTTTAATCTTTTCCATAATTGCTCTTTTCCTTTCTTTAAAGTTTTGCAGCTGGAAACCACGATTCAGTGCTAGATATCAAAGTTTATCTCTGATGAATCAACCGCATAATTCGCAATACTGTTTGTTAATATGAAAGTCACTTTCGTAATTAATTTATATCATACTTATAGAAAATAGCTCAGAACAAAAATAACAGATTAAATAAATTTATTCATGGTTCAATGATTTTCGACAAGATAAAGAACTATACAAGTTGTTAAACAAAAGAATATACACGTACGTATTTCTTCCTACTCTCCCATTGCATCTTTATAATTGATAAAATTGTGTAGGTGAGTCTTAGCTACAGCATTTGATGCAAAATAACATAATCTAACAAACTTAGTTATAATTTTCATTTTCTGATTAATTTAATTTATTTTACAGATAATAAACAAAAAAATCTGTAAAGTAGAGTTGTTAAACTTAACGGCAATGAGGCTGCTCCAAAAGGGATTTTATTAAAAATTAGCTAATCTTTTACCATTTTTCATCTACTCATTCCTACAATCAAAAGTAAACACAAATGTGACTTGCCATAATTATAGGTAGCGTTGTTTCTCACGGGAAAGGTGTATCTGAATAATTTTCAGTTTTATCATCTGAATAAATTTTGAAGTTGCTAAATTAGCAAAGAAGATTCCAAAAAGAATATTCCTGAATTTTTTATGTAATGTATTTCTGTGCTTGTTTTACAGATACACATTGAAGATAACCAATTTCATGAGCCACCCAACAATTTGCCAGCTTGTGAGGAAAGTATCATCGGTCTTTGCTCGTCGCCTGATATATGTGATTGATCCCCCATTCCTGATTGTTTGAGGACAGTTTAAGTTCAATTTCATCAAATGGCTAGTTTTCCTAGAGTTGTAGGATATATTGACTGTAGCTATATTCCAAAAAGAAATCCTCGCAGGAAGAACAGTGAAAGATTTAGAATCAGGAAATGCATCTTTAGTGTTAATGTGCAATTGGTGAGTGGCCCAAATAAAATGGACAACAGAAAATATCACTTAAGAAATATTGGAAATGGCTAGCTGTTCTTGCACAGAGACCAACACGTTTAGAACAGAGGAGTGTCCATGTGTATGTGTCACACAAAGGCTTCAATACATTGAGGTTGCGCGTGCGTATTATGTGAAAACCAGGAACGTTCTCTGGCACCGGATCCACCTCGTGACAATTATTCTTCTAATGACTGATCAGGTTGTATTGCTAATTTGACTGTAGTCCTTATTCCATCTTTATCCCTGTGCATTCATACTATGATAACTATTTTCAAAGTAAGCATAGCGCAAATATCTGTGATATTGCAGCGCCAAATATTCTAACAAACAATGTGAAGTTTTAATATCGGTTATTGATTACTATATTCTTAAGAAATTTACCACTCTAAATAAACTTTTTCAGTACATTTGTAACTATTTGTTGTTCGAAATTTTATGTTTTATAACTTCATGCAGAGCAAACATTGTCGTACAAATCATTGCTGCTCACAATGTCCATGCTTGGCTACTCGGCGTCCATATCGTTTTTTTAAATGACTGTCGTTTTCATAGGACGGTAATATATATGTTCAATACCTTTTCAATATTGTTTTCGCTGCAATCAATTGTAAAATCTATTCTTTAAAAAAAAAATGCAAAGTAGACTTCATTGTAACTAAACGTCACAAACTTTAACATCTTGTTCTACTGTATGCGGCAAAATAAACAGTACTGAAATCACATCGTTGAAATTTATTTATTTATTGTACAACATAATGAAATAAGAAAGGTTGGCAAATGGATGTCAACTAAATGTTACTCAATACATATTGTAAATTTACAAGGAATCGTTCCTGTATATCATGTGTTCAAAATGTTGAACATTATGTCGCACATATTCTTCATAAAGGTCCTGTAGATCGATGAACATTTAGTGAACACGGTTTGCTAGAATGACAAAGAAAATGGACGAGTCTTTTCTCTTAACTCCGGTATAGTGGTAGGAAGTTATCTGTTAGAAAAAATTGCTTCCTTCAGCATGCCCGTATGTAGGCATCTCGAGTCATGAGGTGAGGGGAGTGGGAAGGATATGGAAAATCCGTTCCACAGGAAATCAAGCGATGTCCAAATTCTTGTGAGCAGAAGGATAAGTGACTCACTTGCAGTGTGGACCTTCCTTTAAACCTAAGAAACTAAATAAAGTAGGAGTGTCTCGGTACAGTAACTCCTCTCCTAAGTAGTTCATACAAAAAAAAAAAAAAAAAAAAGAAAGAAAAAAACCTGAACATCTCGGAGAGGGGGTTATTATTGCATGTTTCTGCATTTAATGTTCAAAACTTTCCTTTTTTTTCAAAGCAAACTCACAGCGTTTAATATTGTGTACAGCAGCTCCTTAATGTGTTTTTAATTCAGTCCTCTGTTTTTGTGTTTGAATCGTTAATTTATGAAACAAAAACTCCAGAGACAAAGCGTTTTCAGGAGAGAAAAATAATTCTACAAATAATTTTAAAAAGAATCAACTTTTTTTACCAGGATAATGATCTGAAACTCATAACTAGACTTCGGATTTTAAGGCAAATGCCTATTTTGTTCCCTTTATAGGAAGTAAAAAATACTTCGGATCTTTACGAATCATGAGGAATTAAGCCTATTAAAACACTTTATAAGTGCCCTAAAAATGCCTAAAATGGAGTTTAGCGCCTATTTTGGCCGTTTTGGCCTAAAAATGCCTAAAACTGCAAAAAATACAAAATTCCTGTATTTTTTAAATAAACTTTTTTTTTAGTGTTGAGTGAAATTTAATTGACAAATCTGAAGGCAGAGTGAGTGTGTTTGTCGAGGCTAATTTTAGTCTAACTCGTATGAAGAAGTGAAACGCAGAGGGTGGTTGTATGTAAAAAATTGTTTCTAAAAGTTGAGCTATTTCTGCTCAAGGTCAAGCCCATTTGTGAAAGACAAAGACAAACCATCCCTTTGCATCCTGCAGACACTGTACTGAAAGATCTCTATCTCTTTCTGTCTGTCTCTCTTTCCCCAGGGGCAAAACCAAAGCTATTGCTAAGTGCATATCGCAGTAACCAATATTCCCCTCCCTGCCGTTCTGCATTCTTGGAACTATTCCACCTTTTCTCTTCTGTAGCGGCTCACTTCAGCTCTTCTGTGATCCGTTCAGCTCTCTGGAATTTGGACAATAGTTTACACACACACATTCACAAATCAACACACAGCTCTATTGAAGCAAGAATCTCTTCGGGTCTTCGCTTTCAATATTTGGGAAAAACCAAAGTCCACGAACAGAAACGATTCATGAAGT
Source organism: Thermobia domestica (assembly GCF_964235325.1). Lineage (NCBI taxonomy): Eukaryota > Metazoa > Arthropoda > Insecta > Zygentoma > Lepismatidae > Thermobia > Thermobia domestica. The sequence continues at coordinate 35,907,937 of NC_137464.1, forward strand.
GACGCGGTTCAGTTGACTGGAGTATCCATCCATGTATCATTTTCGGGTCAGTGCAGTGATTTATCTTAAACACGTAGTTCAAGAACGATACATCGTCTCTACAACGCATGAACAATTGGACTCAACGGCTTACAGCCCAGTCACAGATCTTGAGGATTCTTAAAAAGAAGTTTTGTATCATACGCAACAATGCCAAAGGAGAAGTCTTCAAAAAGTACCTTGATTCGCCAGTGGTTGCAAGAATTTCCAGATCTAACATACGATGGAAGAATAATCTTTTGTCCATTGTGCAGCAAGCAGGTAAGAAAAGCTATTTTTATTTACAGAATTTATAAATTTAATTAAATCAATTGTACACCCCCCCTCCTTGTTTCTGTATAGCTAGCTAAAGTAAAACCTTTATCAATGGGAGGTTAACTATTTTAAGAGACAACGTTACTGAGCTGCTGAACTCGTGAAAATCTAATTTACATGGAATTTAGATCAGTTAAGAAAAAACATAAAAATAATCCTGTAACACAGGAAAATCTTTAAAATGTAAAGACTTCTAGCAGCCTGCTTAAATGAAATATATGAACGATGGTTTTGAAAGTGCTAATGGAAGAAAGTGTCTAGACTTACACATTCAACAGTTTTAGGGATTCTCGGGGATCTTGAGAAAAGCGGACATGGCATTCTCGGTTCTTTCCGAAGGACTCCCCCCCCCGAAAAAAAGCGGTAAAGGTTAAAAACAATGTAAGTTAAAGTTGACATATTGTGTCAGTAACTCCAAAAGGGGTCCTCTTTTCGGAGAAAAATGTTTAATGCCAGCAATTACTCGACAGTTTCAGGAGCTTAAGAAAACATATTTTTGCTATCTCGTTTTTCAAAAGAAAGAAAAAAAAAAATACGAAAGAAGTTAAGAAAGGCGGGATTCAATTTTTTTTAAATGCCAACAGTTCCAAAAGTTTGAAAGAAGAAATGTGCAATGCCAATATTGATTATCTTTAAAAAGTTAAGGGAACTGGATATATCCTTTCATCCCGAAAATATCTAAAAACGAGGATTTCAGTTTGAAAGAAAAACTAGAAATGTCAATATCTTGAAAAGCATAAAAGATAGGAAAAATGTTTAAAGGCCATTTTTTTTTGTTATTTTTCTCGAAAAAGAAAGAAAAGATCTGTTAATAGTTAAATAACGGCGTTTGAGGTTCATAGATTGTCTCAGAACTTGTTTTACGAAGCAGAAACTTGTTTGTCTCTTTGTTTTTTTATTTATCAATTTTGCTCGAGGTGCTACTGTCTATTGTCTTAAGATGCTATTGATTTCCATCCATAGTTACAGACAAATAAATTCCACACAGGGGCAAGAAAAGAACAGTCTGACACTCGTCTAACAAGAATTACAATTGCGGATAATTTTATTTTAGGACAGATCTTAAGAAAGGAAGAATTTGTCTCTGATGTTCTCTCCCCAAAGCCCAAAAAAAAAAAAAAAAAGGAATTCTAATCGATTGCTCTCTCTCTCTCTCTCTCTCCTGATGAAGAATATCCATACACCTTTTGTCGCAGGGCCGCAAGAGACAACTAATTTCAAAAAAAAAAAAATTAAAAAACGCCAATTTTATTTATTGTATCATGCTGATGTTCACGCTCAACTAAGGCATTGCTAATACTTTATTTTCGTTCTAACTTTGGTTTCTGTCAGTTGATAGTTGCAAAAATTTTGAATTTTTGAAATTTTAAAACGGCCCCTATTTTAAATTTTTGACAGGTCACTGATTTTCACACTGAAACATTTTAATCATATTTTGGGGAAAATTTGGTTCAAATCAGTTAAAAATTTTGTAAATTACAGTTTTAAAGAAAATTTTAAAGGGACGATATTTTGAAATTTTTCATGCAATTATTTTGGCATCCAAATCTCAAACAAAATATTGCCAAATTATGTTTTAATTTTTGCCAAGTTGGAGTGTGTCAGCATTCGAAATTAAATAAAATATAGTGCTTAAAATTAAATTAGTTACAGTGCTTAAAATTAAATATTATTTCTCAGATATTGATATACAATTTTATTGCTTCTGTCTGTAAATTGGGGATTATTCTGAAGTAAAATGCTCATCGATTAGTCTTTTATTTGATCTGTTCTGATTCGAAATGGGACTGGGGTATATTGGTCTTTAACGAGGTAGACCAACAAGTTTGCCTTTTTGTCAACTTTAAATCAATAATGTAACGTTCACCGATTAAAAAAAAAAAAAAGCACATTACGACCAGAAAGGCAAGCAAACAGTGATGGTAGTTGTCGCAATTAGTGCTCTCAATCGGGTCAGTTCGGGTCGACTTTTGGTTGGACACCCTCGAGTAACGGGTCGGGTCAGGTCAGCCTAACTCGGGTCACGGGTCGGGTAGCGTTAGACCAACTCAGTTCACCGGTCGAGTCGGGTCACCCGAGATAGTTTGACCCGACCCGACTGGTGAACTGAGTTGGTCTAACGATACCAGACTCGTGACCCGAGTTAGGCTGACCTGACCCGACCCGTTACTGAGGGTGTCCAACAATAAGCTGACCCGAACTGACCCGTTTGAAAATACTAGTCGCAATGTACACGAAGAAAATTAGAGAATTTGAAACCGAAATTAAAGTTAAAACGCCACCATCTTCACTAGTTTTGTAAGAAGCATTTGAAAATATATTTCTAAGCGTTTTTTTTTTTTTTTTTTAAGGTTTCTCAGGAAAAGAAGTGCCACTTAAAGCAACACATTGATGGTGCTGGACATCTTGCCAAATCTAAAGCGAAGAAACAACAGAAACAGACACAGTTAACTCAGCCTTCTGGATCTGGATCTGAATCTGGAACTGCGAACACATTTAATGCGGATCTTGCTAGAGCCCTTGTCGCTGCCAACATCCCATGGAACACACTTCAAAATGAAACATTCCGACAGTTTTTACAGAAGTGGTGCCAGCAATCGATACCGTGTGAGTCAACACTCAGGAAAACGTGTTTGGATTCTGAATACAACAATACACTTGATACAATCAGAAAGGATATTGGCGATTCCAGCATTTGGGTAGGCGTCGATGAGACTACTGATGCATGCAATAGATACATAGTGAATGTTGTTGTAGGAAAACTTGATGAAGATGGACCTTCAACTCCTCACTTGTTAAGTAGCAAGGAAATTAAGAAAGTGAGTGCCCAGACAATTGCTTACACCGTGAACAAAAGTTTGCAACTTCTGTATCCTAGTGGTGTGGATGATTCTAAAATTCTTCTTCTTTGCACAGATGCAGCTTCTTACATGATTGCTGCGTTTAAGAACCTAAAACCTTTCTACCCCAACCTCATCCATGTTACCTGTGTAGCACATGCTTTTCATAGAATTTCTGAAACAATCAGGAACGAATTTCCTCAAGTCAATGCCCTCATTTCTAACATGAAAAAAACTTTTTGCAAAGCCCCATCGAGAATCGCTGTCTTTAAAGAAAAACTGCCTGGCATTTCTCTTCCTCCACAACCTGTCCTAACGCGCTGGGGAACATGGCTTGAAGCAGCTTTGTATTACGCAGAGAACTTGGACGCTATTGCTGGTGTTGTTGGCGAACTTCCTGGTGTGGAAAACATTGCAAGTGTTTCAGTTTTGAAGGAACTTTTCAAAGATCCCATTCTCAAAAGAGATCTTGTATATATCAAGTCAAATTTTTCATTCTTACCTACGACGATCACTAAGTTGGAAGCTACGGGAAAGCCACTTAGTGAACAGGTGTCAGTAGTTAACGAAGCCGAAAAGAAAATCCAAAGTGCTACGGGGAAAGTTGGGGAAAAAGTGCAGTGTAAGTGGGAAAGTGTAGTGAAGAAGAATGAGGGATTTCTTGTGTTGGCTCGTATAGGGAAAGTTTTGATGGGAGAGGATGAAACCATCCCCGACGAAGTGGAAATGAAAAATGTATCGAAATTTAAGTATGCTCCTGTAACATCTGTCTCAGTGGAAAGATCGTTTTCGGCAGCAAAGATGATCCTTACAGACAAAAGAGAGAGATTGACAGTCGAAAACTTTGAGAAACTGTTGGTAATTTACTGTTTCCAAAATTACGAATGAGCAAGTTGTGTACTGAATGAATCACCTGATTCACTGAAAACAAAAGATGTTAATAAAAAGGGGTATGTAATAATTTATACTATTATTTTTAGAGCCTATTTTTAATTTTTAGCGCCTATTTTCCTATTTTTAGTACCTATTTTAGGCGCCTAAAATTAAACTTTTTGGTGCCTAAAATTCCGAAGTCTACTCATAACTAACTTTCTGACAAAAATGTAGTTACGTTCTTTCATAAATAAAAGATAGGTTTCTATATGAACGTGCCTGAATATTCTCCCGAAGACGGTTCCTTCCATTTAATTGAAAAATCACCTAAATGTGGTCTCTGGAGTTAACGTTGTTCCATAAATAAACGATTCAAATGCTGAATTAATAAAACATTTAAAGTAGAGGGCTATTGTACACAACATTAAACGCTATAAAATCTGCCCGAATACGTAGTAAGTTTTGAACAGTAAATGCGTAACATGCAGTAATATGCGCCCCTCTGCTAAATATTGAAAGTTTTGAGGACTGAATCCATGGACCACTTACTGGAAGAATTACTGTACCGACAGGCGCGTAATATGGTAAGGCCATCTCACTTCAAACAGAGAAAATCATGGACACTCGGATTCAGTGTGAAAAAAAGAAATAGAGTATCCTGAGTCTGTATGCGAAGCGAGCAAAGGTGGTTATTTTCCGATCCGGGATATATATAAAAACTAAGAAATGAGAAATAATCGCACTTTTACATCCGTCGCAGGTAGCATTTATCTGAATTCGTTACTATTTTAAGAATTTCGTAGGCAAATATCATACTCTCGCTATGAGGTAATATCCTCCTTCCTTTATTGAAATTTCCTACCTTGTATTAGATTGTCATAGAAAAGGAACTCACGGAGACAACTTCAGCCTTTTTAACTTTACAAACACTACGAAGCCCAATCCCAACATAATGACGTAATAATTGAGAGTGAAGACAGGAATTAGGTCCCTAGTAACCATGAGGATTACTCTTAGAAAACTGAACGTTACCTTCACATATTTGAAGAACGAACCCAGGATTTACCCGCTGGCAATCAATGCTTATTTTCACACACAATGCAGTAATCTGAATTGAGTACCATACATGATTCTGCAATATCTGTACACTATTACAGTAAGTTATGCATTCCATAGCATTTTCATGAGCAGAACTATATTAGTACAAAGCGGCGCAAATTTTTCGTTCATTTCAGTTACTACACTCACTACTGACTAAATACTGTCATAGCAATTCATTCACTGTAATTACATTTTGTTTCTATCAAAACGACTAGAATGAAGCCAAATTGGCAAATGTATTTCCATGAACTTGGTTCATAAAAGTAATTCATATACGTCAATAAACGAATACATAATTTACTTTTCATAATAGTTATATTCATTAAGTTATTCATTTAGGTTTGAGTACATTTATATATACAATGCTCCAGAAACACAAGAAATACAGAAATGTTGTCGCTCTTAGAACAGAATAGAATGTCTTATACTTGTTACATATTCTCCACTTTAAAGGGGGATGCGTAAAGATCGGCCTTTTTCGCCTATTAAAGTCATTATTAATGAGCGTTCATGAAAGCAAGCAAATGTCATAAATGTGAAGTTAAAGCTTTAAATATTGCATCTGTGTATGATGTAGAAAGTCACAGAAAGAACCCCACAAATAAAGCATTTTTCTCTCTTTTGTCAATTTAGATGTTTACTAATGCTTTACACCAATTTTTGTATGAAGCGTTCAATAAACCATATACATCTAAACATATAAAAGCAAAATACAGATTCGTTGACACATTTACTCAATGATCAACCCCCAGCTAAAAGCACTTAAGCTACAAGCATGAAATGTGAACAGTGTGTTCATTTTATAATGTAGAGGCGTACTGAAAACGGATTTTACAAAAATCGAACTCTAAGGAGGTAAATAAGGAGAGGTGGACAGAATTTACACACTGATCAACAAGCAGAGAAAACCACTGATGCTAGAACCATGAAATTTGGGCATTAGGTTCCTTTCATAATGTACAGACGTATTAAGAACAGATTTTACAAAGCCTCAAAGGGTACCTGGGGGATTTACGCACTGATCAACGAGCAGCGAAAACCACCGTAGCTAGAATCATTACGTTTGGTCAGTAGGTCCATTTTGTGATGCAGATGCGTACTATGAACAGATTTTACAAAATTCGAGCCCTACATAGGTTTACCCTCTAATACTTGAACTTTGAATTTATACTACATATTTGCTTCCATGAACACTTTCGGTTTTCATGACAGTCAATAGGCTTAAAAAATCTTTACCCACTTCCTTTCTATCAGATTTGATCTTTTGTTACATAAGATTGACCTACACTTCATAGGATCTATCAATTTAAAGAAAAAAATTAACTGAAAATGGCTTAATAATAAGTACACAAATAGTTAGTCCTTGTAATACTAACAATCCAGAATAAATTCTTGATTAACCTTTCTTGAATTCTACATGTCAAGGTCACCAGTTAATGAAAAATTTACACTAGCAATATCATTTCGAAAAGCATAACAAATTGAATCAGATCATTCAATAAACAATGCATTCATATATCAGCAAAAAATAAGGAATATGCAATGCATAGCTATCATCATTGGTATATGTGCTATTGGTATATACGTGAAGGACAAGCTCTTTTTTCTGTGATTTTGTGAGTACCACAAACATCCTATAATATTTTATATCAGCAAGAAAATAAAGGATTTACAATGCATAGCTATCGTTACTTCTATCAGAACATACATGACAAGGATAAACAGTCAGTGCTTCATTACTTTCATGAGCACCACTGAAATTTGATGAAGCTTCATCAAATGTTAATGCTTGAACTTCAACTTCTATTTCATACAATCTGTTGACGCATTTGCGCGTAATATTTGCACGTTCACTTCCATTCAAAGAATCTATGAAGTAATATGCACAAGGAATTTTCCACGGATCGTTCAAAGCCACAACCATATAGACCGCAGCGTTTTTTGCTTCTGGCATACTCTCATCACCCACTCCAGTACGGCAATCTACGTAACCCGACAATTCTTCTCCAGTAAATTCCAGATATTGTTCTATTGCCATATCATCTACAACTAATGACACTTGAATGCATTTGTTCTGTTGTTTCGCTATTTGCACCTTTTCTTTCATTGCATTGAAGGCTTCTTCACATAGTCCAGGATTTCCACTCACTGAAGAGTACCATTTATTTAAAGTCCGTGGATGCGGTAACACACAGTTAAATGTTTTACGAACATACGCATATGCAGCTGGGGAATAGAAGTCAAGTGTTAACGCAAAACTTCGGAGAGCTGGATCAAATTTTTTGTTACCCGACGGACTCAAGAGCGACTTCACCACTGCATTACCTTCAACACTGAGGGGGTACTGATTTTAACATTTCTAAAGTACATTCTGTTATCATAAACTTCTCTCTAAGATTTTGCACAATATCCTGAATATTTGCACATTTTTCTCTAAGACGTTTTTTCTTCAAGTACAATGCTTTCATCTTCTTTCTGGATTCCATACATTTGGTTTCTGTTTCAAACAACTTCCTTTTCAACAGTTTTTTTCGTGGTGTTAACTCCGTTCCACTACAAGAAGGGTCAAATGACTGCGTATCAACATTAGAAACACCATGGGAAGACTGCTTTAAGGTAGGTAAAGTTGTGTTACACGACTCCAACACCATATTACGATTGTCGACTTATCTGGGAATTAACTTGCTTGATTGAATAACCTCACGCTGAATGCTCTGATCTTCAAAATCGAACGTTTGGAGATTTCCACTTTTTTCTTGCCTGAAACAATTTAACAAAAATCAATGAGTATTGATATTTTTTTTTAAAAAATAAATCAATACATAAAAATTATAACTACGTCTATATAGGTGCCATGAGATTTTGAGAAATTTCCAAATTAAATTTATGTTTCGTAAAATAAATGGTTTTATTGTTGGAAGTTCACTTCTGATACTTTGTGCGTTCAATTACGGATATTTTACAAGCACTTTTTTTTTCGAAAATGCAGCTTTATTTACTCATGTATTTTTCCAAAATCTAGTAAAAATCACTTTCAATGAGATCAGCTTAGTTGTGTCAATAATATACTAACCAAAATATCAAAAATCCAGGTGGGTTTTAAGTAATCCAACCCGGAAAAACCTGGCGTTTTTTTCTGAGGATGTGAATGAGGATGAAAGAATTGGTGAAATGAGAATGTGCGAGGAAACTGGAGAACCCGAGGAAACCTGAGAGCACATTTTTGTCCACTAAAAGCTCAAGTTTGAATTGGACATGGTTTGAACTATGGACCCAACCTTTAAGAGTACTCTACCACTGAGCTACGATGCCCTACTGTTTCGCTTTATAGCCAGTAGTGGCGTTAAGATCGATTAGCGTTGCCCGTGTTCTTCAAGAAAAAATATTCCAACACAGTTTAAAAAACTGCTACATCATTATGATTTACACTGTCAACTCTGTCAAAGTGTGAAGGACCTCAAATGTCTTATAAGCGTGCAGTGGGTGAGTGTAGTCGGAGTAAGACGTGTTTAAGAGCGTGTTTAACCCCCACTATTGTTTATGCGTATAAATAATGGTGCGCACCCCTCAGTTGGGAGTTCTCTAATTTGTAGTACGAAACCATAGGCAATGCTGTATGTAGGAAGTGCGTCAACTTCACAACAACCCTGTGAAACTTGCCAATAAGTAACATTTTGGTCCTGTACCTTTTAGAAAATACTACACTTACTAATGGTACACATATGATGGGATAGTTATCTACGCCTCTGCCATATATTGTATTACTTGTCATATTTTTCAGCGCTCTGGTCTTGAGGTATTTAACTCAGTTTAATCCCTCAAATGGTGCAGATGAAAGAAAAGTGGAAGCCAAGAAAATCTGTGGAAGGCAAACTTGGAAAAAGTGCCTAAAATTACCGTAATTTTGAACAATACCAAATGCAACAACCCCGTTACGTTATCCGATCTACGCTTTACAATACTAAATCAGAAATCATTATTTTTGAAGGTAAATAGTAACGCCTGTGATTTTTAACTAACAAATACCACCAATACAAACATATATATATAATACTGTACATGAAATATAAAGGGTTTATTCAAACAGACGGTTCTACCAAATAGAAAATTGATAGGTGAAACATTTTTCGTGAGGGAATGGAAGTGTGAATATAAGTAATTACTGGCAGTGCACAGCATATTGAAATGAATTTTTAGTTATAGTGAAAGTATTGTATGTGTAAGTGTCCTCTTCCACTGTCATACGGTCATCGTTTATGCGTATACCCTCTGTCGCTGACGCGCCTGCTTTCTACGGAAGCATCCTCTTGCTGCCTCTTGGGCCCCCTTGCTGCGCTTCTACTCAGACTCAGTTGCATAGTGGTAAGGTTCTAGAATACAAGTCCTCCTCCCATTTAGCTGTAATAAAGACAGAAAACAAGGTGCCCGGCGGGGCTCTAACCCGCCTCCACTCGCTGGCGCTCGCTCAGCAATATTCTGTGAATTAAAATTTAAACTTTGGTACAGAAAGGAACCCACCTAGGTACTAATCTTTATGGGGGAACCTGTGTTCTAGAACATTCTCTAAAACTGCAGTGCATAAAACACGAACTTTGGTAAATGTTTAGTATTGGGGGTCCATAATGGCAAAATACAACAGACCTCTATAATTTACAGGAGACATGAGTTGATAGTGGTGTTCAAGTAGTCAAGACAGTATCGTATAGAATTTTATGTAGGCAGTATGGGACCTGTTCCAACTATAAAGGTAAGTGGTAGTGATTGCCCATTTCATGTCGAGAACAGAACCTAACGAATCCCTGCGGGCCTTCTCACATGTTACTACTACTACAACTACATATGCTATGGATCCTAATTTAAGGTATGAAACCATACGACGACTGGAATGGAACCGAATCGGAATAAAATATCGCAATAAAGTAGGTGAAAAAGCTGCTCCCCTCAAGTCTAAACAATAGCCCTAACTTGAGCTAGGTGGCCACTAAAAGGCACGAATACTATGCAAGGGAGGGTTCTAGAACACAGGTCCCCATATAGGTTAGTAGCAAGGTTGATTCCTTTCTGTACCAGTCTAAATTTTAATTCACAGAGAATTGCCGAGGGAGCGCCAGCGAGTGAAGGCGGGTTAGAGCCCCGCAGGGCACGTTGATTTCTGTCTTTATTACAGCTAAATGGGAGGGGGAGCTGTATTCTAGAACCTTGCCCAGTTTTTATGCCATACGTCCACACTGTACTTATACAGAGCCCACCTGAAGTTAATCTACAATTAGTAATAGAGCTTCTAATTCAGTGCATGCTCCGCTAAAAGAAATACAAAGCTCTAATCTATCCTCAAAATGTAAGAAATGTGTAAAAATTTGCTAGAACCGTCTGCTAAAGTGAACGTGAACCCATTTACAAATAACTTTTTTTTTGTACAGAATATCGATAAATAACGTGCTACTTGTATGAGAGATATTGCTGCTTTTAACACTGAGTGAGGATTATTTTATCCAGTAATTGACATCATTAGCAATTTTTAACATAGGCAAAGTAGGCCTACTCCCTCCACAACCATACAGTTTCCTTGCCAAGGTGTCACAGAACACTTGTAGGTTCTATAATTTTGGCAAAATTACCAACAACTCATAAACATACAATTTAATAAGTAAGCAAACTTAAGGGGTATGTTTAGTACAAGGGGTCCAGAAGCACGTAAAAAACGCAAAATTTACGGGAGAAATGAGTGGTGCAAGTAGTTAGACGTAACATAACGTAACCAAATCCAACCTAACCTATCGTAAACTAACGTAAGCTAACCTGAACTAACCTAAACTAACGTAATATTAGTAAAAATTAGCGAAATTCTATCATTTTTTGGAAAATTATGCGGGACTCCTACACTAATATAACATAAACTAAACTAACATAACGTAACCTAAACTAGCCTAATCTAACTTAAACTAACCAACCCTACCGCCAAATAACCGAATGTGAACAGAAATTACCAAAATTGTAACATTTTTTAGAGAAAAGAGCTGGACCCCTTCTGCTAAACATAGGCCAAACTTAATAACAGTTTGACAATTCTCTAGGTAGTAGTCTTTACGAGCTTTTGACAGTGTAAATACAATGCATATGCCTATTTACCCAATATTATAAGTAGCTACACAATCACGTTTTATTATTTATTTAAACCCTTAAGGAAAGAAAATAACTTACCTTTGAAATATTATGAAATTCCAAAGAAAGTTTATTCATTCGTCATAAATTTCTTTTCATACACAGATAATCAACACATAACACAAACGTACATTATCATTATCTCTTTTTCCCTGCACAATATGGCGGATCGATTCGATTTTTGCGAGTTCGATACCATCAAAGATCTCGCATTAGGGCACCTCTAGGTCTATATATTATCTCAATGGTATAAAGCAATAGTATTGTATTTATCTCGAACTTATTATAATTGATTTTATATTATTTGGATTGTTGTATTATTTGATTTTGACTACTAATTTATCTCCATCACCGTTAAAGTTGTTATTTATTACTTGAATAAATTTGTTGGTGAAGCTGAAAAATAGAACTATAAATCAACATGTAAGTTGTTGTCATTTATACTTTTCATTTCTTGTTTGACGTCAATAACATATAATGAAAAAAGGAAGGATTCTCAAACGCTTTGTCTTCATCCTCTTTTTACACAACAGTCACTATATTTTAACTTCCAATTCTCTCGTCTTTCTCCTTAATCTCTGGCAACATCCACTAGCTTATCAGTTCCTTCAAAATCTCCATGATTGAAACTTTTTTTTTTTTTTACTTCGTCTTATTTTACTGGACATACCTCTCTTTCTCCTACTGTTTTTGCACTCTTTCCTTTTTCATCTCCATCTTATTTTTTATATTAGTTTCTTTACATCCTCACTGATATCTACTTCTCGTCTCATCCTACATCTTTAGGGGTAGAAACTTCCTTCCTTGGACATAGAAGTTAACAATGAGTTTCCTTCAGCAGAAAAATGCATATTGCTGGATTGACCTTCTAAAAACATTTCGATGAAGATATATGTTTGCTATGCATTTGCATGCTTCTTTTAGATACTACAGTACATTTTTTTCTATCATGAATCATGACATCACTTGATAGTGGAAAAGCTCTTTCTTACCATTACAACTTAGCAGACTTATCCAAAGTTCTAACTCCAACCTTGGTGTGACCTTTTGACATGCACAACAAAACTATCCTCCAATTGATATCAGTAGCATAGTTTGCCTTTAACTGGATAAATCTGAATTGTTAGAATATTGTCGTACACATGGCGTAAGCTAAAAGTAGAGATGCAAGGGCTCGAAAAAAAAACGGCTTTTTTGAAAAAAAAAACTCGGTTTTTTCTGCTTCGCTTTTTTGCTTGGGAAATTTTGGGCTTTTTTCAAATTTCTGCTTTAAATTGATAAAGCAGACTTTGTTTCGCTTCTCTATAACACAAAAAGTCATTTAATTAGTGGTTAATGCTGATAATAATATAAAACCTCGAAAATAAACTATGAATTTCGAAGAGATATTTCAAACGATTTTTCTTCAACATATTTACATTATGAATTCCAAAGGATTAACCAATGTATATAATAAGACGTTTTTAACCTCTTATATACAAAAGTAAGCAGAGTTGGCAAGAACCATGGTTTGTTTTGAAAATGCCAACAACCCGTTTTGGGGGGGATGTTTAAACCAGGCTTTTTTTGGTTTAAACCAGTTTTTTTTTTTATATTTAGATTCTTTGCTTTATGTATTTGTATTACATATTCACAGAAATAAGTTTGTTTCGCCTTGGTGTTATTATGCAACAGCGGGGTTATGCCGGAAGAACTCCCATAAGCTTAAAGAAGTCCGGTCAGTAAATTTCTTAAATTAAGAAACTCCCGCCCTAACCATCAGGAAAATCCCGTCATTACTTGAAGTGTAAGACAATAACGGAAAAATCCTATTATTGCTTTGCATGTACAATTTAAAGGTCAACGTATCATAATCAGTACGCTAAAACTGAGGTATTAAATTACAAATTTAGATATAATTGAAAGTCCAATCCAAGCTGATGTTGGAAGCTGATGTTTAGGATTAACATCCTTACGAAATACTGAGGTTATCAAGGAGAAGACTTTCGCTTAAACTGACATCTGAACGGCTACTTGGTTTACGCATGAAAGAAGGGTTATGGTTCGACCGAGAATTGAACATGGGACACCTTGATTAAAAGGTGAAAGGAAAATAAAAGTATTGCAGGTGGTTTGATATCTGGAAACGTCACCATGAAGTTCACACAATTCGCGTTTTTCGTTCTTTTTATTTTATTGGTTTAAACCAGTTATTAAAAAAAAAGTTGGGGTAAACCAGCCAACCCTAAAAGTAAACACTTCTTTTTAAAAAATGCACAAATAACTAGCAAAATTGTATGTAGTATTTTTACTTCAAAATATTCCATACCCTCTTTTTGAAACAAAATAAAATTAAAATAAAACATAAGAGAAATACTTAGATTTATATGATACACTTAAAGGTTGCACATCTAGAGCTTTTGGTTCTGTATATTCTTGAAATTCTACAGTTAAGTTTTACATAACCACCATCATGGTTTAAACAATCCTCAAGTTTTCTGAATTTTTAACAAGAGGGATTCAACATATCATTACGGAACTTCCCCCTCCCCCCCCGCAAAAAAGGACTACGGAATATATTTAAGTTAAGCTAAATACAACTGCTCAACAAACATGATTAGTGATTAGCTTTTGCGCTTCTATCGGGAAATCCGGGATTCAATCCAGCATTCGACCATTCTGACAAAGCTTTTCTTCATTCCATCTGTGAAGTAGAAATAGTGCGTGTACTGTAAGTTGGCCGACTTCCTTTCTTATTGTTTTAAATCGTTATTATTTCTGATTACCAGCAGTGACAGTTTTGCGAAGGTTAGAGGAGCGGTCTTTCGAACTGAAGCCTGTACCCCAAAGTTACGGAATGTCTGCAACAAACGAAATATCTATTAGTTATGCCTTTACTCATAAACTTTAAGCTACTGTCAAATAAAAATTACAAATGTTTAGGAAAACTAAACATTAGTAAGAAAAACCCTTCTCAAAATACTTTTCTAAATCAGCCACTGATTCTCAGTATAAAATGATCTTTAAGGTTGTATCCGGAAGATTATTGCTAAACATGTAAACGAAACGAAATATTAGTTATGCCTGTACTCATAAACTTCAAGCACCTCCCAAATAAAATTAGGAGTTTTTTTTAGAAAACGAAACAATCAGAAAAATCCCTCCTAAATTACTTTTCTAAATCCGCTTCTGATTATTTGTATAAATTGGTATTCAAGGTTGTGTCCGGAAAATTATTGCTAAATCACTTCACAACTACAGTATAAGAGAAATGTGGAAGTACGGTTTGACGGATATATTGAAAAACGTACGCTTTGACGGATAAATATAAAAACGGGCAAGTTTAACTTTGGCGCTAGAAGCTAGAGTACTAAGCTCTTAGAAATGAAACACGGATGACAAACTAATATGATCTAGAGAAGAAAAAAGATGTCGATAACTCAAAAGTTAAAATAAAGTTAAATAGCCTTTAAAATTGCCCGCAAATACTACATTCTTCATGTTAGCTTTAATTCGCAAAACATGTACTCCATCCATCTTGATGGTGAATTTCAGAGCGAAATATCGCATTTAGGTCATGGAATTCTTATCTAACTATAGAATATACTATAAGAAAGCTATTTAGATAGAAAAATCATGAAAATGAAAAAAGCCAAAATTTCCAAAATTCTCGTTTTTTTCCCAAAAAAGCCGGCTTTTTATATGAAAAAAAAACATCGATTCAAAAAAAAAACGGCTTTTTTGCATCTCTAGCTAAAAGTGATGTTGCTTCTAAAATCTTTATAATCAAAATTATGGTTATTCTGAAACTATACATGATCCTAATTTTTGTGTTAAATCTTTTCTCTATATTAATACTTTTTCTGACCAGAGTATGTACTTCTTTATTAGAAATAAATCATTTCGTAACAGTTTCCATAATGTTATTTTCCTCAGACGTTAATATGTATATTCATATTAATGTAGGTAATAGTGACATCATAATATTAAATTCTTGATATCCATTGTTACTTATTATATAATTTTAAATTTATTTTATGTAACAATACGATACTATTATAATTTACCGTTCCATTTTTTGTATTATCACTGTTTATATCAATTAA
Organism: Thermobia domestica; assembly: GCF_964235325.1. Lineage (NCBI taxonomy): Eukaryota > Metazoa > Arthropoda > Insecta > Zygentoma > Lepismatidae > Thermobia > Thermobia domestica. The sequence continues at coordinate 35,923,352 of NC_137464.1, forward strand.
ATTCCCTAATATTCGTGAATTTTTATTCTTTAATTATTTCTAACAACCTATCCCATATTTCATGAATTGAGGGGGTCAGTGCAATAATGGTCTAACCCACATATTTTAAAAATGGAGAAAAATCAAGTTAAACACATGTGGTTTTTTGTGCAATATATGTATGTATATACAATGTATGACACATTCAACCACTTGTGCTTGCTTTTGGTATATTGTACAAAAAACCTCATGTGTTTAACTTTAATTTGATTTTTCTCCATTTTTAAAAAATGTGGGTTAGACCACTGTTGCACTAACCCCTTCAATTTGAATTCCATTTGTTCAATTCATTAATCTTTCTCTTTTTTCTCTCTTAATCCTTTTCGCTTTTTTCAATTTTCTTATTAATGTTCTGTTATGTTTTTCTAAACCTTGTACCCCTTCCCAATCTACTGTATATCATGTCCTGTTTCTTTTACATGTTTATATATCGCGTTATTTTCTCTTTTAAGTCTCACGTCATTCTTATGTTCTTTTATTCTTTCTTTAAGCTTTTTTCCTGTTTCTCCAATATATATCATATCACATTTCTTACATTTCACTTTATGCACTACTCCATTATCTTCTTTTATGTCCTTCTTCTTATTCTCCATTCTCTTAATCACTTCTAGGATTCTACTTCCTCCTTTCCTGAATGTGTTCACACCTCCTTCTTTTAATAAGTTCTATAGTATCTCTGTCTTTTCTCCAATGCTCTCTATCCCATGTTGTTTTCTCTTCTCTTTTTCCTTTGTCTCTTTTCTCGGTCCTTTCTTTTTGTCCTCTTTGCTTCTACTTTTCTTAACCATTTTTCTCTAGAAGACTGTGAAACTTTTCTAGGTCTTCTTTCTTTTCTCTTCTTCACTATCTGTATCTTCTCTTCTCTTCTCCATATTTCTTATGAAGTTCTTTTTCGTGCTATTATCTACGTCACTTCTTTTATGACAGTAAATCCCTGGCGCACATTCTTTGTTATACCATCTTGTATGCAATTTTCCTTCTTTTCTTTCTATTGTCATGTCCAAGTAATTTGTTCTTTTTTCTACTTCTGTTTCCAGGCTTATCCTTTTCTTTTCATCTTCAATGCTTTTTACAAACTTTCCAAGCTGTCTTCTTGTTCCTTTCCATATTCCTAAACAGTTAGCTACGTATCTACAATACCATATTAGGTTTCCCCCCTTCTTTCATCACTTTCTGTTCCCACCTATTTATTACTATTTCAGATAGAACTGGACTTAATTTCGAACCTATACTTAAGCCTTCTTTAATTTTTACGAGTTTATTAGCTAATAGACTGCTAATAGATTAGTGCAAATGCTATTATCTCAACATGAAGGAAGTTACATGTAGGTTACTTCTGAATCTGAAAAAGAGGATAAATAAATGGAGAGACTTTTTTCTGTATACTGACACACACATATATTTGTAGAATTTTTAATCTTTAGTGCAGATCTCCTTCGTAAGTCAGATCTTCAAATTATCTTAAGAGCATCAAGAATTAATGTTTACTAAATCCAAATACACTGCTATACCATGTTTATTTCGCATAGATTATAATAATCACTGCGTTATTTAAATTTGAGAAATTTCGGTAGATATCCTTACCAAAATTACAAAGAAGACCAGAAAGTAAACTAAAAATCAACTACGCTACACATTAGTTGGGTTTTAAAAAAGACTCAATGTGAACCTCATGCTCGGGCAATTCCCAAAGACTACCTTATAACAAGCATCTTGGAACATCTTACAACTCTACTTGGATCCACTTCATCTGATGCTTGAATACTATAGAACAGCAATTAGAGTTGTACAGAAAATTCATTGACAACAATTTATTGTAGAAAATTTGCCTTACTCTAAATATAAGAACAAGATATATATATGTTATGCAATATTCTACTACTTTTTCTAATTTACACAATGAGCTTCTTGTTTTTCGATCCTATAAGTCTTTACGAATATGTTCATTGTTTGTGCCACAGATCTGGAACAAGACTTCTTTCTTAAATATCATCAGCGACTTCTAAAGGAAGGCAATGCAACGACTCTTCGACTGATCTATTATCCTCCCTTGGAAGAGGATCTAGAAGGTATAACACGCTGTGGGGAACATACTGATTATGGGACATTTACATTGTTAACGCAGGACAGTGAGGGAGGTTTGGAGGTAATTCTAGTTTATTATCCATGTCTTTTGAGTATTCATAACAACTCAGTGTTAATTCGAATAAGGAAGTCATACCATTCCGACTTCTACTTTAATTTTGACAATAAAGGGAAACTAATATAATGTCATTTGTATTTACATATTTAATTTGAAACTGAAACAAGACAGGTTTAGGTAGATATTTGGATCAGGTTATTTGGAATAAGTTAAACAGTTATCTGTAAATACGAACCTTTACTTTCTTCTATACTTGTATATAAATGTACAATACGTACTTATAAGTATCACCTCAGAAATATATATTTCAGCTCATTTGTTTTTGTTTGCAAAGTGTTAGGTGCTGGTAAAGACTACAGTATGCTTTTTTGCGGTAATCACCTAGCAATACGTGTAATGATGTGAATTATATATATCGTAATTTCTATTGCTAGAGAAGAGCACGCTGTTGGATATCTCCACAAGCTTTGCCAGGCACTATTTTTTATATTTTCGTATCTCTTCATAGAACTCTTCAATTTCTTCTGTATGTTTTACATCTTTTGACTATATGGGTATGGCATTAGTCTTTGTTGGTCTTTTCTAGATCCTTTGATATTCGTTTACCAATAAATTAATATTTTAACCTTGTAGTGTTATAATATTTACCAATATAATCAGAAAGCTATATAATTCTTAAGAATCTGCAATTGAAATAAATTTTAATTTATTCAGTCATACTGTGTACACGATTCATACCGATAATAGTGAAACTTTGCATACTGTTTTAAATTCTAAACTCTATAGTTATAATATAACATTTACAATAGAATATTAAAATGCAGAAAAGAGTTTGCTCTGAAATAATATGAACATGACGACAAATAGTTGTACGAAAATTGAAATAAATTTGCTAGGACTTGTTGTTCCGAATAATTTAAGGATAATTTGCAACCAAAACCAATATATCAATATCTTTTTTTCTGCAAAGACGTAACAGCATTTCTATAAATGAGACAGAATTAAATGACTTTACTTACGTTTTAGGTCATGTCTCCTAATGAACAATGGAAACGTGTTGGTCATTTGCCTGGTGGAATTCTAGTGAATTCTGCAGATCTTCTTGAAATATGGACTGCTGGAAAATACGCTGCTCTGGTAAGAAAATATTTTAATATTTCTTTTACTTTAGTATCATGAGAGTAGGTGTCTCCTAGTAAAGTTATTTATGGTGTCATCATAAGTCTTTGTATAACGTATTCACCATATAGAATTCTTAGTAACGTCTTTTATATTAGTGTTATTCGTAAATATCGGCTGAAGAACCAGGTAGTTCTTTTTCCATATTATATATATATATATATATATATATATATATATATATATATATATATATATATATATATATATATATATATATATATATATATATATATATATATATATATATAGCAATGGCTAAAAGTTGAGAATTTCCTTGCGGAAAGCAAAATAATATTTCGAGGAATGTCTTCTGATCTTTAACCCTGCTGAATTCGTTGAGCCAAGCGCTTACCAGTGGCGTATCTAGAAGGTAAAGACTGAGGAAGTAAGCTAGAACTCACACTATGACAGGTATATCATGAGTTTACTATAAACTTCCAAAAATATATAAGTAATAGGTTAAATTTTTTGCCATTCAAAAAACTGGGGGACCTAGACCCCCCGTCCCCGCCCTAGATCCACCTCTGGCGCTTACAAAACTCAAGGGTGATTTTAGTGAATTTAGTCACTATTAACTTTGATTCGTGACTTAGTCGTACACTTTTGAACAAGTCATTGTAAGGTGGTGGAGATTTTTTTTCGGTACCTTCCTCTTCATGAGGTACCATTTTCAATTACACTTCCGTCTGGAGAATTACTTGATCACGGGTCACGCTATCGACAGTCATTTAGTACCATGCAGAGAGCTGAAAGTATATTATGATAGCTGTGAATGTCAATTTGCAGAAACAAAGTGTAAGCAAAATATGTAAACACAAAATCACTGATTTTTGCGGATTGCCCTATGTATTATGTGTTATAAAAATTTAAATAAATAAATAAAACAAAAAATGGAGGAAAGGTATGATGTATATTAAAAGGTAGGCATACCACACACACACCACACACACACACACACACACCTATACGCGTATTTGCGTACTTGTTAGCTCCGAGTTGGGAGCCCGACTTGTTGGAACCAAATGTGCATAAAAAACTAGAAGAGATACAAAAACGAGAGTGAGATCAATATGCATTAATTTTATTCATATTTGCGGTGGGAAAACACTTATGTCGCTATTTCTGGCAGTTTCTTGGGAAACACGTGTGGTGCCGTACTATATTTATTGGATCCTGGTGCCAACATCACCTGCAAGATATAAATGGTACCGGTACCAATAATATATCTGGATGATCTAATGTCACACACATACACACTATTAACATTCTTCTACAGAATTACAGGCGCTATTAGGACCTCTACAGTGTTGCAATATTTCAGTTATCTACAGTGTAAAATAATAGCACAAAGTATATAAGTACACGCAGTTTTGGGGAAATAAGCCTACAAGAATTTAAAAGTATCTGGAAAGAAACTACATAGTTGTTTATATTTAAATTACCAGATATTCGTCAAATTAACTTCCTACACTACTCCTTAAACCTGGCAACCACGTTAAACCGGGAGACACTCTGTATGTTTGATCTCCACTTTGCTTTCGGAGTACAAAGTGGGTATTCTACAGGGAAAGAAACAACTCGTTCGTAAACGGGAGAGAGGCAGTTTGATGTTTGCTATGACCACAACTGCTCGCTGCATTTGTTAACAAACGCTCCGAAGAATATATCCACCTTTTCGATTAATTCTCCCGCCATTCACAGTTCCTTTACCTTCTGCGTGACGATGACGTAGAAACATTCTCACGACAGTGAGAGAATTTTTATATCACATTCGTCGATAGAAAGCAAAAGTATAAGATCTGAATTGTTTCGAAAGAAAAATCTGAATACAGAAACATAAATAGGATATGCCGAGAATTTTAACGCGTAGCTATTTTTTGCATTTTCTTGCTAAGTACTTCATATGGGTTCATTATGGGACATTTGGAATTGCTTTTCGAATAGATGAACCGGACTTTTGATCGGGCTTTTTTACTGATCATATGAATTTAAATGTATTCCACATTCGAGAACAACTTAATTACATTGAAACATGAGCACTCACTACAAAAATTGAACATTAGAAAATGACTGTGACAACTTTTCACAGTTTATATATAAATTCTAGAATTAGAAAATATTCTTGTAATAATCCTGGTCACTGTGTAAGATAATTCTTGTGGCCATCATTCTTATATTACTGAATGCGTCTCTAACAAGGAAACTTACAAAAGTGTAACTCACCGATTTGAATGAAACTTTGCAGATTTGTACAACATCGAAAAATAATCGACACGTATTTTTTTAAAATTTCGGCAATGATACGGATTTAAAGTCCCTCGGTAATCCTTTGAATATTAGGGAAGGTTTTGAAGCATAGACAGAAAACAATCATTTAATATAGAAGAAAACGTACTCCCAGGGAGGTTTTAGGACAGCTGATTCAGAATTTGACGTCAAAAGTAGAAAATTCAAAATGGCGATCCAATATGTTGATTATAATTACAAAAGTCTTCTGGTTTGAAATGGTTTGCAGTTAGTCAAGAACAATCATAGTTGGCATGAGTTATTGCCAGAAGGTTGCAAACTGATTTGAAACCCCTTTCCGTACTTATTTTAGCGGCATGTTTGATTAAAGTGAGTTTCTGCACCTTTCACTATTCGGGGTGCTTATTTAAAGTGAGTCCCCTCGCTTCTCACTATTAGAGATGCATATTCAAAGTGACCCCCTCGGCTCTTACTACTCGGAGTGCTTACTGAAAGTGAGTGCCCTTGCCTCTCACTAGTCGAGGTGCGTATTTAAGTGATTTATATTATATTTGAGTCCTAAGTTAAACCTCAAAAGAGTATCTCAAAATAGAAACCATTCCTGCAGGAACAACTGGATTTAGCATCTTGATCTATTTTCTTCAGTCCCTGGAAAAATTTCTTGGGACATTTTTCTGACATTGTCCTTCTCCATAACATAAATTTACATCTCCGTAATAATATAATTAAGATCCAGTCATTGATTTATAAATAGGTTTTCTTCTCCCATATTTGTAAATATTAGGTATCTGGGATACGAAAGCGGTTATTTGTAATAAAAACCTCCTACGTTTGACAATCCCGTAACATTTTATTTCAAAGATTGTGCATCATTTTGTAATTTGTGCGTAGTTATTGCTGTAATAAGGTGTGCGTTATGTAAACTATGTTTATGCATCACACATCTTTTTACGGAATATCATTACTGTAAAAAGTTTTTTCAATAAATTCATAATTATAACAACTGAGGATATATGAAACTCGGACATATTGACGAGCGAGGAGACTCACTATAAACAAGCGCCCGAATAGTGAGAAGTATAGAGATGCACTTTAAACAAGCATCTCGTTAAAATAAGTAGAAAAGATGTTTCAAATTATTCTGCAACCTCCTCACAGTAACCCCTGCCAACTATAATTGTTCTTGGCTAGATATCCGAAACAGTAACAAATTATAATTTAAAATAAAGTAAAGTTTTAAGCTTTGGTCAGTGTCTCTTTTGTTAAAATAATGCACTACTTTGGTCAAAAAATGCTGGCTGGGGCAACTACAATTCTGATTTAAGAACCAATGCAGATTCAACATCATCCACACAATTATAAGGTAAAATGTTTTCAAATTTACATGTGAAAAGGTCCATCTTTTTAATAAAATGTCAGCTATTTTCTGAAAGAATGTCCACTTTTTGACGATTTCGTTGTAATAATCGTACAAAATCGTAGAAGAAAGAATGAAATGAGAACAAATATTGACCAGTTGGTAAGTGTATTTATATCCTATAGTCCAATCAAAACATCAAATGCAGACTTCCCACTACCGCATCAGTAAAAAAAAATCATAATAAATCACAGTATGAGGGCAGATAATAAATAATTAACATGAATTTCGGTAACTTTCGGGATGAACCTAAATACAGATATGTTTCAGAGAATCGGATACGAAATTTTTCAACCTCTCTAATTTTAAACCAGGGAACGTACTAGTATCGGGATAGCAGCTTAAACAATGCACAC